>NC_080847.1:365354-728209 GCF_030435755.1 Ochotona princeps | reverse complement strand
ACTGGCTGCCGTGTGCCATTCGGCCCCAGGTGGGCCTTGGGTACCATCGCGTGTCTGTCTGGATAAAGCCGCCTCCTTGAGCTGATCCGAGATGTGGCGCTGATGGCGTGATGGTGGCGATTAGGGCCTGCCTGTGGCTAATCCTCCCACTGACGGACAGCTCTGCTGCTACAGGGTAGGGGCGGAGCCTTCTGAGAGGCCCCAGCCGGCCAGGGGTCTGTGCTGCCTGCGGCTCTGTGAGCTTCCCCTTCTGGATGGAGGAGATTCCCCAGGACCCTTGGGTTGGGGCCAAGCATGGAGCAGAGCTGCAGCCCTGGGAGGGGCACCTGTGGCCTTGTTGCTCTTGGGGACACTTGAAGCTCCCCAGGGACCCACACGCTTGAATGCAGCTCAGAGGTCAGGGATCCTGGGGTTTCCAAGCTCGGGGGGGTGGGACTGGGGTCTGTTCTGCCTTGTGTCCCCACGGGTGCTCCAGGGCTCACCCTGGGATCGGCCCCTTGCACAGTGCCTGGGTCTCCCCGGTGGAGGGTGTGGAGTGAGCAGGGAGCCCCGAGCAGCCACCCATCCTTGGGCTGTCTCCAGCCCCTGACTGTGCCCACCCTCAGGAGAGAGGCCTGGGCTCATGTCCTAGCCCCCGAGCCCCCAGCACGTGACCCTGCAGTCCGGGTCGAGCGGTGGACGAGGTGGAACCAGGAGCTCCGGCTGTGGGGACTGACCCTGCAGCCCTTTCTGGCCGGGCCGTGGGAGAGGTGGGTGGGGCCTTGCTCTGTGTCTGGCACTGGGGGGGTTGCACTCCGCCCTTCCTCGGCTCGGGAAGGAGGGGAGAAAAGGGAACGGTGATAAAGAGGCCGAGAGACGCCGCGCGCGGCGGCCGAGCGCTATCGCCCATATCTATCTGCCTGCTCGCTCAGCTCGGCTTGCCCTTATCTCACCCCACCAAAATGCCAGGGACACGCACGGCACGCCCACGGGCCCCTGCCTCTCCCAGGGGTGGCTGCTGCGTAGCTGCAGTTGGGGCCTACCCCCAAGGTGGGCACAGCTCTGTCCTCGCTGCCAGGCTGTGCCCCTCGTGAGCCCCTTGCTCTGCCTAGGTCTCAGTCGCCCTCCACGCATGGAGCAGGGTCCAGGGTTCCCCTGTGGTGTGGCTTCCAGAACCCTGGGACAGAATGGGGACTCTGCACTGGGGCTCCCACCACAGCCCGAGGCTCCCCACCACCGAACCCCACAAGCAGAGGTGCTTCTAGACATGTAAGCGGAAGACGAAAGTCTGGGCTGAGACCTGAGGGGTGGGGAGGGGGCCACAGGCCAGCCCCAGCCCCACCCATGCCACAGGGTAAGGATAGCGCCTACAGTGTGAGGGTCCCTGAGGGTGGAAGGGGCGCCCTCCAGCTGCACAGCTGCGGATCCCAGCTCTGTGGGCATGGGGGCAGTGCCTCCACGGAGGCTCTGAGGCTTGCAGTGGAGGGGAAACCCACCCTGCTGGGCTGCCCCTGGGCTGGGAGTTCCTGTCTGCCCAGGGTCAGGAAGCTGGGCTGCCCCAGGTGGGCACTGCCCCATCTGCCAGCTGTCCTGAGCTCCCTGGACCTGCCAGGAGCCGAGTGGGGAGACGATGGACGTGAGGGAAGAGTCCTGCCCGTGACGCCTCTGTCCCCTGTGAATGGCCAGTCCACTCGGCAGTGAACCAGCTGAGGGAAGGGCCTCTCTCTCTGGCTACCTTTCAAATGAATGAATGAATGAATTGTTGGAAGTATGAAGTGGGTCCCCAGCACCTGGGACCAGGGTTGGCTCTAGCCCGGCACTTCCAGGCCCCGAGGTGAGTCCTCAGTGGCTCTGGTTCTTGCTGGAGGGGTCGAGGCCACCGGGCCTCTGCCCACCACTCTCTGCCCTGGGTCTCCTAGGTGTCCGTGGCAGGGCGGGGGTGACTAGGGCTTTGGATGCTGGGAGGGGGGCAGGGGACAGGACTGGGCCATAGAGAATAGGGCACTGGCCTCTGTGGCCCACCTGGGCCACTGAGGGGGAGCAGAGGGCCTGGCAGGCAGGTTTCTTCCTGGGCACGACCCAGCACTCCCAGGGAAGCAACTTCAGTCTCCATCCACCCTGAGACTTGGCCAGGTGGGGGTTAAGAGGGCCTAACTAGGCCTCCCCAGGACCCCAGGCCCGAGGACATGGCAGCAAGCATGAAGGGGCATATGCAGTCAGCATCCTATGACCATGTGTGAACCTTGATGTGAGCTGACACGCGTGTGACATCTCCATGTCTGTGATAGCCTTGGTGTGAGCTAATACACACGTGTGAGGACTCCATGTCTGTACGATAGCTTTGGTGTAAGCTGACACGTGTGTGAAGTCTATGTCTGTATGAGCTGACACGTGTGAAGTCTCTGAGTTGACACGTGTGTGAAGTCTGTGTGAGCTGACACGTGTGAAGTCTGTGTGAGCTGACACGTGTGTGAAGTCTGTGTGAGCTAACACATGTGTGAAGTCTCTGAGCTGACACGTGTGTGAAGTCTCTATGTGTGAGCTGACATGTGTGAAGTCTATGTCTGTGTGAGCCGACATGTGTGAAGTCTCTGTGTGAGCTCTATGTCTATGTGAACTGACATGTGTATACTGTCTGTCCACTTTGTGCAGTACAGAGTCAGTGAGTGTCCTTAGCACAGAGTGTGGGGTGACTGTCACCATGTTGCATCTCTGGAGCCTTCAGCCTTCCCCACTGGTCCTGAAGCCTTGCCAACCCAACCTAGTAGAGCAGGGTCGGGCGCAAGCCCTGCTCCTGTCTGACGCAGGAGATGCTGAGGGACGGACCCAAGGGCCACTGCTTATTTCTGTCTCTGATGCAAGGGTCCCCAGAGCTGGTCCAGCTGGCAGGCGCCTGGGCCTCCCTCTGTAACGTGGGATGAAGGGGCAGTCCCCTCCCATAGATAGCGGAGCCTGGAGCCCGCCCCTTCCAGGCAGCCCCTGCCTGGGACCAGCCTTAGCTTCGTTGCCCATCTGGGGAGAGGATGGCTCAGGGCCCTCAGGGCCCACTCACATGGCTCCTCCATGGCCTCGCCTGCTCCCATGTGTGGCCCCTCTGTGGGCCTCCCCCCAGCCCCAGGAGCCCTGTAATCGGCTCTCATGTCATCTGTCAGCCAAGAGTGACCTGGCCCGGAGATGGCGCCAACCCCAGAACTGATAACTACAAGCCCCACGTGATGAATGCGGCGTGAGCTCAGCACCTGAAACCCATCTCCGCGGCAGCATGGCTTTCCCAGGCCTCCCCTGCGGCCTTGCCCTGACCGGGCCCTGCCACTGGGGACTGGGACCCTAGCCTGGAGAAGCTATACAGGTCCCATTTGTGTGCTTGGGGGTCCTCATGTCCTGTGAGTGATTGGTGGTGCCGTACCCTCCTGTCCCCCAGCCCAGCTGCCTGTGCTTTCCCTGCCTTGGGCCTCAGCTGTAGCATCAGGCTGCCTCCTCTGAGGAGTCTTGGGCTCTGGGCAGGGGCTACCTCTTAGGAGCTCTCGCCACCCAGTCCAGGCCAGATGCACAGGCCAAGGCCAGGTTAGGTCCCCTACCAGCCCTGCATCCGGGAATATTTGCGGGGACAACAACCACCACAGGGCCCGACCAGCTCAGGCCAAGCACCTAGGGAGGCCTCCAGAGGTCTTCCTAGAGCTTCCTGCCTCAGGACCCCATCTATAAGACGGCAGGTTGTGGGAGCTGTCCAGGGAAAGGCCACAGTACCTTCTCCTGCCCCTCCCACCCTGGGAAGCCCCTGCACCTGCCAGAAGCCTGCTGTGGCCACGGGCTGCAGGCCGCTGAGCCTTCCGTGGAGCAGAGGCCTGACCACAGCGGGGAGGGAGGACATGCCCCCAGGTGTGGGATGCTGCGGGCCACCCATCAGGCTCCTCTGGGGGCTCCTTGGGCACAGGACTGTCTTGGGGCCATACTGAGTCCCCTCCCCTCTGACCACTCCCACTGGACTGTCCCACTTAAGGTGCGCCTGGGCCTCACCGAGCACCTCCGTGCGCAGCCAGCACTACCTTGGGCCCGAGTATGCAAACCCCCAGACCCCACGTGCCAAGAGATGGGCATGCTGGCAGGGGAAGGGTCTGAGGAGAGAGTAGCCCAGGCAGAGGTGGCAGGATAGCGAGTGAGGAGGGTGAGGAGGGGCACAGGGCAGCAGCCCCAGTGCTGTGTGTGGGTGGCAGGCTTCCTGCAGGCTGCGTCGGAGCTGTCCCCTCTGTCGGCTGAGGAGGACTGCACGGGGCTGCCCCCACCTCCAGCTCACGACCGCAGCCTTGCTGTGCTCCTTTGGGCCTCCCACACTCATGCCGTTAGCAGCCTGTGTCCTGCTTGTGGGAGCGTTCCGAAACGGGCTTGGAGAGGGGGTCTGAGAGGGCACAGGGCGCCGGGGCCCATGGGCCCTGCTGGGTCAACCCAGGAAGTGCCGTGGGCTGGGAAGGTCAGGTTTGGTCGTGCTCAGTGGTGGGCTGGGGGCGTGTGTACTGTCACAGCTGTTTCTGCTGCCTCCACGTGTTGGGATGGATGTTTTGTCTGGAAAGTTCCAAGGCCCAGGCTCCAAAGACCCTGGGTGTCTTCTGGTCACCTGCCTTGGCATCCCCTACATCCTCGCAGGTCCCCAGTCAGCAGCTGTCCTGACCAGGGCTGGCAGGGAACAGGGGGGCAGAGTGCTGGCAGGCTGTGCCCAGGGAGTTACAGGTCCTTGCTGGATGTGTGCATAAAGAATGCCTCTCTCATGCTAAGGGCTGAGGCCTACAGGGAGCAGGTGCGTGGGGCTGGGGGCCAGTCTCCCTCAGGGCTTCATGCCTCCTGTGGTCAGCGTCTCCTGGGAAGGGCCTTGGAAAGCATCCAGGTCCAGGACCCAGCACAGCCTCTGATGCCCAGCAGCCCAGAAGTCAGGCTTAAGCCCTGGGCCTGCCAGGGCTGTAGCCACATGCAGGAGGGCAGAGCCATGCCCACAGCCTATCTGCACTGAGACCCGGGCTGGTGGGAAGGCCAGACTCTGTTGCTATTTTGTGTCCTTTATCAGGGCCTTATCTGGCTGCTGCTGCCACCCAGGGGCCAGGGGCTCCCTGCAGCCCCACCCCATGCCTACGGCCTTCTGCCAGCAGCAAGGGCCTCTCCCCCACTTTTGTGGGTGTGACTAGCTGTGCCCAGCACCCACCACACCATCAGCAGCAGGGCCCTAGCTCTGGATAAGCCAACGCCAGGAAATGGGGCCTGGGGGAACCTCCTCACTCCCGCATGGTTCCTGCAGGCCTCTTCCTCCCGGAAGTCTCCCTCCCACTTCCGACCAGTGTCAGGGCGCATGAGCGAGCAAATGGATGGAAAAACAGGATCCAGACGAGGCTGAACCTGAGGTCCAGGTGGCCCAGGGAGCCCCGCCTCTGTCTGGGGTTTGTTTTTATCTGTTTTGGGGTTTATTTTATTTATTCAAAACCAGAGTTAAGGAGTGAGAGACAGAGATCTTCCATCTGCTGGTTTACTCCCCAGATGGCTGCAGTGGCCAGAGCTGGGCTGGCCCAAAGCCGAGCACTTCACCCTCATCTCCCACAGGGTCCTGGAGCCACCCTCCTGCCTTCCCAGGCTGGATGGGGACTGGAGCAGCCGGGCCTCGAGCCAAGACCGTGTGGGATTGCTGCAGGCGGCAGCTGCACCCAGCTACACCACATGCAAGTGACAGCCTCATGTCCAGGAGCGCGTGCAGTCACCCTCTCCACACCCGCAGGCCCACTGGGGCAGTGCCACTGTGGGGCCACAGTTATGGGCACGGGCAAGGAGCAGAGGCCAGTGGCCGCTCAGAGCTTCCCTGTGCAATTCAGTTTAAAGCATGGAAAAAGGGAGTTGATGAAATTCGCTATCAGCACTGAGCCAATATGCAAAATATCTCACCCCCAATCAAATAGCTGTTATGTTTCCATTTCCATCTCTGCGTTGGCTTAATGAGCAAGGGGCTGCAGGCATGCAGGCGTCTGCCACTCGTGATAACCGGGGGCTCCAGGCACTGTGGGGGCTGCAGCCGGCTCCGCCCCAGCCGCAGTGGTCCCAGGCTGGCCCCTGGATGTCCACAGGCAGGTGCATGGCCTTGGGCGGCTCCGACCGCATTGGCCCTGCGGGTGAAGAGCCACTGTTGCACCCCACGGCATCAGCTGGGTCCCCTGCCTTATCCATGAAGTGGATGTGGCTGGGCCTGGCCTCCGCCTGCACCCTCCCACAGCTGGTGACAGCCACTGCGTCCCCACTCCCACTGCGTACCTTCAGCTGCCAGTCCACCCTCTGGGCTGTGACGGGATGCAGGGAGGACATGTGTGCCCAGTGTAGGGCGCCTACACAGTGTTGGTGATTTCATAACGGCACATGCTAGACCCTGCCAGGGCTCTAGGCGAAGAGGGTCCCCAGCGAGACTCAGGGTGTCTGAGGTCGTGGAGGCCAGGCTAGCCTTCTGGCAGTGCCCAGCGTGGTGCTGCGTGGCAGTCGTCTCTGCATGGTCAGTTTGTCACTTAGCGCCACACCATGCAGTCTGAATTAGCAGCTGCGGCAGGAACGGTGTGGGGCAGCCACACTCCCCAGGCTCTCCTTGTCTCAGCTTTGCTCAGCTTTGTTCTTCCCCGGTGGGAGCTTGGCTCTCCCAGGTGTCTTCTGTGTCTCAGCCAGGCTGCAGCGTCCATGAAGGCCTGTGGTCTTGTGCCCATTCCCCAGGGCAGGCCACTGAGGCCCTCGGTCCCACCGCAGCAGGTATTCCTAGCTCTCAGTGGATTGAGGAAGACTTGGGAGCTTCCAAAAGGACACAGGCAGATGGGCTGGCTCCCTAGGGCCCAGTAGGGCTGACCCCTCTGGTCATGGCCTCCTGCCCTTGGGGGAATGAGGACCAGGGGCTGGGGCCTTTTCTCTGCTGCTGCCTGTGGGAAAGGCTCAGCCCCTTGGGGACCGTGGGCCCTAGGTATCCCGGGCCCAGGGCTGGGCTGGACACAGCCAAAAGCGATGTGTCCAAAACCCAGGACCCCGTGTGGTCCACTAGAGCCTCTGCCTACACCCTCCCTCTGTGGCTGGCACTGCCAGCTCCTGCTCTTGGCACCTGCTGGGTGGGACTCCCTTCAGCCCCACCCCAACTACCTCCTAGTGCCTAGTGCTGTCCCCAGCCGCCCCTCTTGGCCTCCAGCAGCCCACAGCTATCCTCAGCCTGTCTCCGCATCAGGCGCATGTGGGTGGCCCTGTTGTGGTGGACTTGGGCTGCCCCTGCCTTCTGGAAGCAGGCTGTGCCCCTCCCCCATGCTCCAAGCCCAGGCTGAGACTAGACCCCGGCTCTGGGATCTCCAGGGAGTGGGCTTGGCAGGGCACCGCCACTTCCACCTCTGGGACATTCTGATGTCACCTTGGGGTCCTCCCTTCAGGGCCTCCCTGCAGCCCCCAGTGTGGGTCAGGTGCTGGTTTCCGGGTGCCTGCTGGGGTACATGCGACACACAGCAGAGCATGGCAACGTCTGCCCCAGGGCTAAGTCCGGCAGGTGGCAGAAGCCCAGCGTCCGGCACCCCTGTGCTGCCATCCCCACAGGGAAGGGCTGGGTCCCGGGCCCGGGCTGGCATTGAGAGGCAGGGCTCCTCACGGGTTACCCCTGCTGTATCCGCAGGTTCCCTCGGAGACATGGAGACCTCAGAGGAAACCCAGGCCATGGACACCAGCCTCACAGAACATGACACCACACAGCCAGAGCCCTCGGGCCTGGGTGAGCCCCAGCCTCCAAGCCCCCCCAGAGCAGGTGAGTTGGGTGGAGGCCACATGCCAACCACAGCCATGCAGGGTCTACTTCACCAGTCGTGCGCTAACCACCCCAGGGGGCCAGTGGGGGCCTGCTCCCCAGGGGCTGTGGCAGCAGCTCCAGAGAGGAGCACAGCCTCCATGAACAAGGCAGCCCCGGGAACCGTGCCCTCCTGCCTGTTTAATGCCTGTGAGAGGGGTCCAGTGAGGTGTCCCCTCAGGCAGGAACTACGAAGGTGCTAGTCAGAGCAGGGTGGCAGTCCAAAGAGGTCTGGTGTCCTGCCCAGAGCTACACAGCTGTGCCAGGGTGGAGCCCCAGCTGCCCTGGGCACTTGTACCCTCTGAGGGACAGAGCTGGGTGACAGCCCAGAGAGGCCTGGTGACCTGCCCAGAGCTGCACAGCCACCAGGGTGGAACCCCAGCTGCCCTGGGCACTTGTACCCTCTGAGGGACAGAACGGGACGCCCCAGCTTCACCCCAGGAGACCTGTTCAGGCTAGCTCCTGTGGGCACAGCTGTGCCCCAGGCCCCTGCAGGAGGGGCCAAGACCCTCCCCACTGTCTCCCCTTTCTCTGCTCCCACGCCTGCCCAGCTCCTGTGCACACACACTAACTCCCGCAGAGCGCAGGGGGCTGGCCGAAGGATGGACAGATGGGGTGGCACATGGGGCCTCCAGGTCGGCCATAGGTGGCATGGGCATGTGCAGAGGCCCTGGGGTGGAATGGAGGGTGGTCGGATTGGAGACAGAGAGAGGAGGACAGGGAGGGGCTGAGGACATCTGGGGGTGGCGGGGGGAGACCTAGACCGTCTTTGGCCCCAGCAAGAGGCACCCCCACCCTGGCACTTGCTGTCCAGGTATCAGGGTGCCTGCAGAGCCTCTCAGCCCTGCCCAGCGGTGGCCCCTGCTGCGACTCCACACTTGGCCCAGTGGCCCTCGGCCTCCGTGTCTCAGTCTGTGGAGTGGGTCACTGTCCCCGTCCACCATTGCCTCTGACCACCAGTACCACAGGGGCCAGGACCGCAGAGGGCAGGTGGCTGCGATGGACTTTGAGCTGCTGGCTTCCTGGGGAGTCAGGCTGCTTATCTGATGTGGGAGCTGGGGCTGCTGGGGCGGGGGTGGGACCCACAGCCAGGGCTGCACCTGGCACAGCCACAGCGATAGCACGATGGGCGTGATAAGGCTGCGCGGTGCGATCGGCCAGTGAGGCCGGACCCATGTGGCTCCCCACGGTGGCTGGAGCGCCATGCCAGCCACTTTGATTTATAGCCAAAAATAATAGGACTTTTATACCATGCGATTGATTTATTTGATGTTAATCACAGCTCTTATCTTGGTATTAATAATCTGCTGGGTGCGTGACGTCACGGAGGGGCTCTGCCGGGCGCGCATCGATTGGGGGCCCGCACTGGTTATCAGCCCAGCCGGGAAGCAAACATGCCCTTTGGGCCACCGTGGGGAGCGGGCGATTGCAGGCCCCCAGCTGCCGACTGCAACAGCGCTGGTGCCCGCTGGCCTGGGCGTGCCCAGGGCCCTGCACTCCTCCGGCTGCTGGGAGTAGCTGGAGACACCACTGTGGGCGGTCAGTGAGGGGCGAGGGTTTGCAAAGGCCCCTATGCCTTCCATCCCAGAGGGCCGGGAAGGGGCACCCTCCCAGCCAGGGGGTCTCGGCAAGGCAGTGATGCTGTCTTCCTCCCTGCAGACGCAGCTCTGTCCCCACCACCAGCGCCCCCCACGTCCCCAGGAGCCCCCAAGGAGGAGATGGAGGGGCCCGAGCCAGAGGCCACATCCCCGACAGAGAGCAGCAACTCCTGGACAGGGCCAGGTAACCACATGGGCAGGGCCAAGTCCCCAGCGGCTGGAAGAGGCCGCTATGCCAGGCACGTGGGTCTGAGCCAGATCGCGGGGAGCGGGCACGCGTGTGTGATGTTCTTGTGGCAGCACCAAGCGGAACCCCGGGAGTGGTGGCAGTGTGTGATGGCCACGCTCTGCCAGGAGGAGGGGACGGGGCGGGGACGGGGGTGCACACGGAGCCTCTGGGCTATCTTACCTAGCCACCCCAGTGCTGGGGCTTGTGCTTGGGTCCGCTGGTGGGCAGGTGAGAACCCAAGACAGGAGTCGGGGGGCTGCTCCAAGCATCTGTGGGCAGTGTCATGCAGTGCCACCCTTCTAAGGTGGCAGCTCTGACCTCAGGTCCCCATATGGGTGGAGACTCCAGGCAGCTCTTTCTGGGGGCCAAGTCATACTCTGCCCTTGGTGAGGTACCCTGCCTCCCCACGGCCAAAGTGCAGGTGTCAGGAAGCCGCAGGCTGGGGACTGACCACCCAGTGTCCCTGTGTGGAGCCCTGGGTTCCTGGAGCAGGGTGGGAAGGCGGTGAGTGGTGCCCACAGCAGGTGGGGGCACATGGGGGGGATGTGCAGTGCCCTCCTCAGCCTGGGTGGTCTAAGGCCAGGACAGTGACCCCTGGAAGCCCAGGGTCCACTCCCAGCCTCTGAGACATGGGCAGTGGCCACCTAGGACCCTCCTAGGCCCCAGGAAGGGACTTGAATATGTGGGCAGCAGCTTCCGCCCAGAGTTGCAGGCCTGTGGCCAATGGGCCAGAGGACACTGGCCACATAGCCACTGTTGCAGGCTGAGCAGTCTCCCCCGGAGGTCAGCACAGCAGCCACCCAGCACAGGTGAGAGGGGGAAGGAGAGAGAGGACCCACGTGAGCCGCTGCTGGGCCCAGAGGCCAAGGCCTGGCTGAGCCGCAATCGGATGGGGGCTGGAACTTTCCGGGGGCTGGGCGCAGCCCCGCCGATAGAGGCTCCTGTGTGGTGGGCAGTGCAGGCGATAAGCCCGCGGCCACCCGCCTCGGCGGCCACCCACCCTGGTGGCCACTACCTATCACACCCACACAGGCCACGCTTATCGTCAGATTCCTTATCTGCAGGGCCGCTGCGCGCTGGTGGGTACCAGGGCCAGTCCCGGTGGGCTGCAGCCCCTTCCCTGCAGGTCCCAGCTCTATTCCTAAGGGGCTCTGTGGCTGCCCACCTCCCTCCTGCCACTCTTGGCTCTCCCTTCTGTCTCCATCTCTCTCTCTCTTTCTCCTTCTCTCTTTCTCTCTCTGAGCTAGTTTCCTTATCTCTGGGCCCAGCTCCCCTCCTCCTCAGCGTGGGAATGGCCACAGGCCCTACCGGACAGTACCTGGCCTTCCTCTGCTGGGAGCAGGGGAAGGGGGCCGGAGGGTGGGACCCAACTGCCCAGGAGGACACAGACCCCAGGAAGCGCCACGCAGCAACAAATGGCAGGCAGCCTCCCAGGCCCCCAAGTCACCTGCCTGATGCCCACTGCCCTGCCCTCAGCGTCCCCGAGGGTCTCAGGCCGTGTCCTCCAGTAGAGACGCTGTTACCCTGCCCAGAGGCTCCACCTGGTCTTGGAGTGGGAGTGCAGGTGGAGTGGTTCCCACACATCACCTGCCCGGGAGAGGCCACTGTCCACTGTGGGACCTCAGGCCTGGAGGCTCTGAGTGGGAGCCAGGACCCAGCTGAGCTGTGACCCCAAGCCCTGCAGTGGCCTCTAGGGGACGTGAGGGTAACAGCTAGAGCCAAGGACCCCCTGGGTCCTACTGCTGCACCTGAGACCTGAAGGAGGCCTCTGGCTTTGGAGGTGGGGGGATGGGGCTGACCCCTGGAGGGGTGGGACTGACCTCAGAGGGCGGGGCTGCCCCATGGAGGGGCGGGGTTTATCTAAGAGTGGGGCGGGGCTGACCCATGGAGGGGCGGGGTTGACCTAAGAGGGGCGGGGCTGACCCACAGAGGAGCAGAAGGTCCTTGTCCCTTTTGCAGCCTAGCTGGGCAGTGGCTGTTGGGGACTTCCCTGGTGTCCCAGTGTCCCCTTCTGTCCCCCCACTTCAGGTCAGGGGAAAGACGGTGTCTCGGGAGACACAGCTCCCGTCTGACTTTGGGGTCCGCAAGGCCCAGCGATTGTCTACCCAGAGGCTGCCATGGCCCTCAACCCACCTGGCTGGGTCAGGAGGATGGAGGCCAACGCAGCAAGAGGTGGTGTGGGGTCCCTGTCCCTGGGGCCTTGGCTGGGCTCAGGGCGCAGCCCACACCTGCCCAGGCTGTGGCTCGCTGAATCACCCCCTCCCCACCCTTGCCAGTACCATCTCTGCTGCAGGCGAGGGCGAGCCTGCTGTGTGGAGTGAATGGGACAGGAACCCTTCCTGGCATAGGGTACGCTGGCACGGAAGGAGGCACCTCCACCAGGGTGTCTGCTGCACTCAGTGTTGGGGTGAGTGCAACTTCCTGGCAGGGCTTCCCAGGGAAGGGGAGCAAGTGAGAAGACAGCTGTGGGGCTCACGGATGTGGAGTGCTGCGTCCACCGGCCCGACTCTCCCCCCGGCCTGGTGCTGCACTGTGTGTCTGGGGGTGCTGGTGTCAGCTCCGCACTCACACGGGGAGCCCTTCAGGATGAGGCTTTGCAGGGCTGTGAGGGTCGTGGGGCCTGCTCGGGCTAACCCCGGCCTGGGGCCCTGTCCTCAAGTCCCCAGAAAGGCTGCTTGGGAGCTAATGGGGCTCCTGGGGGGGCTCAGAGTAAAAGGCCTACAGGGAGGACTCAGCGCCTCAGGGGCGGGGGCAGGAGGCAGCCAAGGGCAGTGGGGGGGTGCTGCCCCTCCCTGGCGCGGTTCTGGCAGGACCCCCCAGTCTGGGAGCTGGCCATCTGGCCTCTGCTCCGTGACTGAGCCGGCCCACGTTATTGCGCCCAGGGCGGTAGGATGGGCTGTCCTGGAGCTGTCTTGATGGCCACAGGGTGATGGGCCAATATGCGACCTCCCTCTCCCCACATCGTGGCCTGCGTGGGTGGGAAATCAGTCCGGGATTTCGCGTTATCACAGGGCTGGCCGACGGGGCAGCCCCCGGTCTATTTGTGTTAGATTAACAGTCGGGAGGGGGTGCTGGTGGATGACGAGGTCAGCCTGGGGGCAGCTCGGGCCTGGGCCTGGGCTGGCCGCCCCCCACCCCCACCCCCACCCCAGGCATGGAGCCAGCGTGCATGGAGTACCTGCCAGGGCCGCCACAGGTCTGTGTCACTCTCAGACTGTCCTCCCAAGAGAGCCTGTGGACAGAGCCCTGTGGTGGGAGGGGGTGTTGGTGCAGGGCTTCCCTGGGCGGCCCCCATGCTGTGCTCAGCAGCCCATCGCCCCAGCAGTTTGGCCTCTGGCCTGCCTCTGACCATGCCTCCCACCGAGGCCCTTGGACCTCGGGGCCACCAGCCGCAGGAGAGCCTACACCATCTCATCCCCTGCCCTGGGCCTGCCAACAATGCCTGTTTCCAGACCCAGATGCCCCCAGCCTCAAGAAAATGTCCGGATCAGTAGGGCCTGCGCCCAAGCCTCAGCCCCTGCTGTTGTCTGGGTCGATCGCGTGGGTCCTAGGCTCAGGCCCCCTCCCCAGCTGGGGCTGGACGTGGTGTGGGCAGAAGGCAGCGGGGCAGCGGGGCACCCGTCAGGTCCTCTGGCCTGCTGGCGGGTGGGGGCCCAGGCTGGCCGCCGGCCACACGCTCCCCACTGACCTCACCACCTTCCGGGAGCAGCCATCTGCGGCCAGGGTGGCTAATCAAGCCACTTCCTCCTCCACCCTCCCACCCTTCCTGCCCAGCCGGCCGGCCTCCCCCTCTCCCCACAGCCTGGCTGCCTGTGCCTGCCAGCACCCCCACCTGGGGAGCCGTGGAGACAAGCCCACAAGCCTCCCTCCTGGCCCTTGGTCTTTTAACCTCTGACATGTGTCTGAGGCACCTAGGGCAAGGCGGGCAGGATGTGCCACCCGGGACTCACTGGTATCACTACTGCCCCTCTCACCGAAGCCCTGGCCGAGTCTGAGTGGACTGGGCACCCTGCACCCTGTAGCTCCCTCCGTCTCCCCTTCTGGGGGGAGGTGGGCGTGGCGCCCCACCTGGTGGAGGGGGAGCTGCATCCCGAGCCATCCTCCCCCTGCCTGCTGCCCAGCTGTCACAGGGACAGCCCCAGCGGCCTGAGGAGCCCCGCCCTGCCACACGCCCGCACCAGCTCCCGTGTCTTTATTTATTTATTACTCCTCTATCCGTGCACAACTTTTTATTTCCTTGCTGCGTTTTTCCATTTCGGCGGCCATGGACGTGGCCGATAAGATCGGTCCCCAGAGATGGGACAAAGGGGCCGCTCAGCGCGAGGGCTGGTCATATCCTGAGCCCACGAGGGCCAAGCAGGGCCGGGATGCAGCAGATGTTATCACGCCTGGTCTGCCCTGCACAGGGATGCCCAGTGCCCAGTGAGCAGCATGGCTGCCAGGGCCTGTCCCTGCCACTCCCAGGTATCCTGTCAGACCAGGCCTGTCGGCCGTAGTGGAATCATCCCTCCTGGCCCACCACGCGGTCCCAGCTGACTGGCAGCACCCACACTGGGCCACAGGCGGACCAAGTGGCCCTGGTCCTGGGGAAAGATTTGTGTGGGGGGTCACGCAGGGTGGGCAGGAGGGTTCTCTGTCCTGTAGGTCAGAGCTGGAAGGAGTTCTATAGGAGCAAAGATGTGACTGTACAGGGGCACATTGCATGCACATGCCCCCTGGTGCCAAGTCGGGGGCACACCCAGCCCTGTGCCCTGGTGGCTCTGCTGATGTTTCTCCAGGCTCTCATAGGTGTCCTGGGCCATGCAGTCCCATTGGCAGACAGGGCAGGGTGTGGGGACCCAGCACCTTGGGACACGGAGCCTGGCCAGGGTGTGGGGACCCAGCACCTTGGGACACAGAACCTGGCCAGGGGTGTGGGGACCCAGCACCCCGGGACACAGAACCTGGCCAGGGGTGTGGGGACCCAGCACCCCGGGACACGGAGCCTGGCCAGGGGTGTGGGGGCCCAGCACATTGGGACACAAAGCCTGGCCAGGGGTGTGGGGACCCAGCACCTTGGGACACAAAGCCTGGCCAGGGGTGTGGGGACCCAGCACCTTGGGACACGGAGCCTGGCCAGGGGTGTGGGGACCCAGCACCTTGGGACACGGAGCCTGGCCAGGGGTGTGGGGACCCAGCACCCCGGGACACGGAGCCTGACCAGGGGTGTGGGGACCCAGCACCTTGGGACACGGAGCCTGGCCAGGGGTGTGGGGACCCAGCACCTTGGGACACGGAGCCTGGCCAGGGGTGTGGGGACCCAGCACCTTGGGACACGGAGCCTGGCCAGGTGTGTAGGGACCCAGCACCTTGGGACAGAGCCTGGCCAGGGGTGTGGGGACCCAGCACATTGGGACACGGAGCCTGGCTGGGGTTTGGGAACCCAGCACCTTGGGACACGGAGCCTGGCCAGGGGTGTGGGGACCCAGCACCTTGAGACACAGAGCCTGGCTGGGGGTTGGGAACCCAGCACCTTGGGACACGGAGCCTGGTCAGGGGTGTGGGGACCCGGCACCCCAGGACAGAGCCTGGCCAGGACCCAGCACTGGAGCGGTCATCTTGGCCCTCAGTGTCCTCGTACATGCCTGGCCTGGTCTCTGTCTGGACAGGGGAAGCAGGTACTGCTCATGTTATACGGAGCCACTCTTGATTTCCTGGCAGGAAGAGGAAGGGGTGCTGAGACCCTGCCTTCAGGGCCTTCCCTCAGCCAGGCTGGCCCCTGAGGTTGGGGGGCCCCATGAGATCCGTGCGCCACCAGCAGCACTGGTACACAGGACCCTCTCCAAGCTGCAGGAGAT
This sequence comes from Ochotona princeps, assembly GCF_030435755.1. NCBI lineage: Eukaryota > Metazoa > Chordata > Mammalia > Lagomorpha > Ochotonidae > Ochotona > Ochotona princeps. Next base: position 712,744 of record NC_080847.1, on the reverse strand, counting down.
CCAGTGCCCAGGAACCAGCTGCCTGGAGAGGCTGCGCTTAGCCGCACACCCTGTGGAACGTGTTCCCATGCTAGGTCCTGGGGTGCTGGGAACTCGGGGTTGCCTCCCCCAGGGTTCAGCACACCCTGCCCAGCCCCTGCCCAGCCAGCATGCCTGCCTTTAGGTCAGGGAGGCCCCAGGACCCATCCAGGAGCACTGCGCCCCACCCTCCCAGGCAGTCCCAGGGCTGCCATTAGCCGGGGCAGGGTTCAGGCCGATAAAGACAGGCTGTTGTTTTGTGTCAAAAAATCAATAATACAGCGATGTTCCCGGCGATAGGGAAAGGAGTTCGCAGTGGCCAGCTGGCGGGGCGGAGCCTGTGGTGTCAGACCCCAGCCAAGCACCCCCTAGGCCACAGGGGAGCCCCAGCCTTGGCACCCCCGGCCTTCGCATGTCTTCAGGGGGCTGGGGGGCTGGCTGCAGCCCAGGTTCTCATGTCTATTGTGGCCCAAGGGACACAGCCCTGGAAAGCGGTCAGTGCTCTGAGGACAGTAAGCAAGACGCTGTGGGGTTCCCCAGGCCCCAGAGCAGCACCCACACCAGCGCCTACCGTGGGCACCGTGGGGCGGCACTTGCTGTCCCAGATCACTCTGTCAGAGTCCCTTCTGCTGCCAGCTCTTGGGAATGGCAATGTGCCCAGTGGGCACGCGTGTGAGGTGATTGCCGCAACAGGTGTTATGGTCAGACTGGGTCCCCATGGGTGCTCGGGCAGGTGCAGCCAGCCTCCCAAGTGTGTGTCCCAGAGGAGACCTCAGCAGAGATGGTTCTGGAGCCACAAGCCATTGACAGTGAGGGCCCGGGGAACAGATGTAGGACACCTGCGCTAAGCCAGGCGGGGAGAGGAACCCCGTAGGCAGGAGGCTGGGGGACAGTGCTGGGGTGCAGGCAGGCAGGCCACCCAGGGCCCTCGGCAAGGGGCAGGATGGTCACAGTAGGCAGCAGACCGGGGGACAGAGCCAGGCTGCAGCGCAGGCAGGCAGGCAGGGGGACTGTGCCGCGGTACAGCACAGGCAGGCAGGCGTGCCAGCCTCCTGGGGCCCTCAGTCAGGGGCAGGACAGTCATAGGAGAGTTCTGGAGAATACCTGCTTTTGGCTTCCTGTCTTGATGTGACCACTCTGTGAAGCAGTACAGTGGGGACGAAGGGGTCCAGCTCCTCCCAGCACCCAGTTCAGAGGTCAGGCCTGCTCATGTCCTCACATCACATGTGCGTCCCAGTTCCTGGCCCCTCCATCCTGGTCCTGGTGACCATCGGGGACTCCTGTCTGAGTGGGAGAGGCAGGGAAAGGTGATTGCAAGCACACGCTGGGAGCTCACTACAAAGCAGGAGGGACAGGCTGCTCCTCCTAAGCTGGGGTTTGGCCAAGTCCAGAGTTCACGGACAAGAGCCAGAGGTGGATCCTGGCTAGCCGCGTCGTCGGGGAGCTGCCGACCCTCCAGGGGCCTGGGTGTGCATGTCGGCGCGCATGTTAGGGGCAGCCGGTCTCAGGTCCATGCACCCACCAGCCGGGCCTGCCTGCCTCTGGCCATGCCCAGACTTCTGGAACCCCAGCTGGGGCTCCCCTCCCCCTGGTCCCTTTTTCTTTCCCTTTTTGTGACTTTTATCAAAGGCAAACAGCATGATCCCAAGATAGGGCCGCTCCAAGCAGAGCCAGGCCCAGCTGGTCTGAGAGTCACGGGGTGGGGCGGAGTGATGGACCGATTAGATAAGGGGGCGCTGGGGTGGCACGGGGTGAGGAGTGGGCACCCACTTGCCGCCCACAGACCACAGCCCTTGACCAGGGGTGCAGGTGCAGGGCTGTCCTGCAGCACCCCCAGCCCATTACTCAGATGGGGACAGAGGCCTTGAGACTCCGCGGGCTGGCTGCACCCCGTTCTCTCTCAGCACTGCCCAGAGGTCAGGGGTCACCTGACACAGATCTCTGCTGTCCAAGGCCAGCCTGCAGGCCTGTGGGCTCTGCGACCCAGGTGGGCTCTTGAAGTCCTCCTCCTGTCTGCTCCTCTGGTTCCTCCAGCAGGATGGGATCGGGGAGTGGGGAGGCCTGAGGAAAGTGAGGGCTTGTCAGCCAACTCAGGAAGACCAGTCTTGGGTGGATGGTGAGATAGGGTGATTGGAAAGGCAGTTACCAAGAAAAGGAGAGAGATCTTCCATGTGCTGGCTCACTCCCCAAATGGCCATGAAGGCCAGAGCTGAGCTGACCCGAAGCCAGGACCTCTTCCGGGTCTCCCACACAGGTGAAGGGTCGCAAGGCTCTGGGCCGTCCTCCACTGCTTCTGCAGGTCACAGGCAGGGAGCTGCAGGGAAGTGGAGCATCCGGGATTAGAACCGGCGCCCACATGGATTACTGTGCTGCAGGTGGAGATTGGCTTGTTATGCCCCAAGGACAGTCAAACCCCTCTGCTTTGGAGAGGGGCTTTGGTGACCCTGTTGGAATGGGGAGCTTGGGCCCAGCGCAGTAGCTAAAGTCCTCACCTTGCACACACTAGGATCCCATATGGGCGCCGGTTCGTGTCCCAGCAGCTCCACTTCCCATCCTGCTCCCTGCTGTGGCCTGGGAAAGCAGGGGAGGACGGCCCAAGGCCTTGGGACCCTGCACCCGTGTGGGAGACCCGGAAGAGGCTCCTGGCTCCTGGCTCCTGGCTTTGGGTCAGCGCAGCTCTGGCCATTGCAGCAACTTGAAGAGTGAATCAACAGATGGAAGATCTTCCTCTCTTTCTCTCCTCCTCTCTGTGTATCTGACTTGCCAATAAAAAATAAATAAATTAATTTTTTAAAAGAAAGGGGAACTGGAGAGATCCCTGAGGCAGGGGGCTGTGAGGGGCATGAGGTCAGGCGGGCCACACCTCTGCTGGCCACACAGGCCCCCGTGCAGGGACTGAAGGCAGAGAAGCAGGCAAGGAGTCCCAGACGCTGCTCTGCTGCCAGGCACCTGTCCCAGCGCAGCCAGGCTCCCCTGTGGGTGGCACAGCCCGCTCCTGTTGCACCTGGGAGCTCTGAGATGGCTGTGAGCATTCTGAGTGTCCAGCCCGCAGGGACAGGGACCCTGAGCCAGGGAGTGGTTGTCAGGATGGCCTCGCCTCCCGGGTCCCCTGGTCTTCCTGTCCCTGGCCAGCCCCAAGGAGTGGGCACTGCCCTGAAGCACGGGCCATGGCCTTTATCAGTGGCCAAGCCCCTCTCTGGCACTGCACGATACCCAGGGGACAGAGTGGCTGCCGGGGAAATGCCAGCCACAGGCTTATCTGGGAGGCTCGGTTCTGGCCGCGAGAGCCGATTAGGGTGCAGGGGCCGTTTGCATCGTGTGGTAGGCGGCCCAGCCCCTCCCCTTCCGCTTGCCCAGGGAGGGAAAGGCAGGGGCGGGTGGGGCAGCAAGGCAGCGTCTGGACAGGGCTCTGAGCCCAGGCCACTGCTGGGCGTCAGGAAGTGGGGGACCCTGGGATCCCCTGACCTGGGCCCTGTGGGCTCCTGTGCTGCCTGGAGCTTCCTGACCCCCCCCGGCCCCACCCACCTTCAAAGGGGTTTGGAAGAGTTGATGACCGGAGCACAGGGCAAGAGCAGCCAGCCTGGGGCCCCACAGCCAAGAGTGCACGTCCCCTAGGGCCAGCTGTCACTCACCAGGCCCCTCCCGTCCCCAGTGAAGGGACACCCAGCTGGAATTCAGGAGCAGGGGGGTCAGGGACAGCCAGGACCCTGGGATCCTGGCCGTGGCCGAGGGCGGCCTCGCAGTGTGGCCATGGCTGGGCTGCTGCCGTCTTATCTGCCCTGGGGAGGACAAGGCCCGTGTGTTTGTGTGCTATCTCCACCATTAGGGTGCCTATCTGATCATTGAGCCCATGAAGGCCATGGTCAGACCACGTGGGGCCTCTGTGGTCCTGGGGGGTGTGGACCAGCCTGCAGGAGAGTGACCACAGGCAGCCACACTGTCCTAGAAGAGGGACAGGTGATGGGCAGGGGTGTAGAGTGGGCACCCACAGGAAGCCCCCTGCAGCCTGCTGAGGCCTACCTGACTCACCCAGCACCCACCTCGGCCTGCGTCTGCCTGTGACTCCTCTCTCGGGGCTGGGGCCTCTGCTGCTGGGTTTCAAGCCCACCCAATGCAGGATGCCCCCCACATAAGACCCCCTCAAACTGCTCCCCTGCATGGTATCAGGTGGGGGTAGCCGTGCGGCTTTTGCTGGCCCTTAACAGACTGCAGCCTGTCAAGGGCCATCGTGAGCACTGGCCTCCTGGGGCCTGGGGCGCCACATGTGGGCTGGGTTCTTGTGTGGGCCTCACTTCCCCTTCCCATGTCTCTCTCCACAGATGAACTGGAGTCAGTGCTGTGCAGTGGGCAGCAGCAGGTGCGGGCCCGGGATGGCCTCACCCGAGGCCTGGCCTGGGGTCCGTTCCAGGGGAGCATCAAAGCCATGGCCTCGTCCCCCAGGCAGGCAGAGCTGGTAAGGAGCCCCCTGCCCGCCCACGGATGTAGGCCACAGCCCAATGGGACGGGGCGCTGGGGGCCCAGGAAGGGCTTTCCGGGAAAGGGGGTGCTTGGAGGAGATGCAGGGAAGGTGGGAGCCACGAGAACAGGGACACCCCACTGGGCTCTGGGAAAGTCTCAGGGTGTTCCTGTGCAGCAAGCAGCCCGCACCTGCCACCCCCGCCCCCATGCTCACCGTGGGCACCTGGGCCATGAGGGTCTGGCACAGCGGGAAGGACCTGGGGAGGGGTGCGTGCCAGAGATGTCACATGGCTGTGGTCACCAAGTAGCCTCAGGGGGTGGGGTGGCCACGGCTCAGGCCTGCTTCGTGTCCTTTGGTGGCTCAGCCCCGGCTGCAGGAGGCTGAGGCCTCGAGCCTGGGGGAAGGCAGCTGGAGCACTCTGGCCACAAGGCCCTGGGACCTGAGCCCACGGCTGTCACCCCAGCTGCCTGCGTGCAGAAGTACGGGCTCAGCTGAGGGCACGAAGGCACCCAGTGGGCTCAGCAGCTTTGGGCCATCTCTTCACCATATGCTCAGCCCCTGGGCCTCCTCTTCCTCAGCCGTGGGGACCTCAATGGATGCAGTGGGCTCTGAGGACCCCTGTGAGGGGGTGGCAGGGTGACCGCTCGCTGGTCCATGCCGGGCAGGTAGCTGTGGTCTGCAGGGATCACCGTCCCTGTCCCTGGAGGGGTGTAGGCAGCCATGGCTCCAGGATGAGGAGTACCTGGACTCCCAGCATGTGTAAGGACAAGGCCACAGCGGGGGTGACGGAGCTGGGGGGGTCTCATTGCACTAGAGGCCTCTTGGGGGCCCATTTGAGGTGGGGAAAAGTGAGGCTTCAGGTGACCTGCCCATCTGTGCACCCCAAGGCCCCCTGATTCAGGGAGAGCCCTGCGCCTGGCCTGCCCACACAGCCCACACGCCCGCCTCCTCGCGGGGGGCTCATCTCCCCTGCCCCCACCCTATCTCGCAGCATTAAATCCTGATTAACCCTTATCTTCCTCAGGGCGCTATCTCCGCCCTGGCGCCAGGTGTCCAGACACCCCGCATGATGGATTCCTTCCCGATGCTTCATTTCTTGTCCAAATATTTTTGCTAACGTTGCAGCAGCCCCTTATCGAGCTCAGCTGACGGCTCCCAGGTCTCTCCCTCCCAGGCTCCCTCGCCACATCGCGGCCTGCCCCCCACTGTCCTCTCGCCGCCAGCCTGGGGCTCACTTCCCTCGGGAGGGAAGCGGAAGGAAGGGGCTGGTGCAGCTCAGATGCAGGGCCCCTCCCCCGGCTGCTGGGAGGACAGGCTGTGCCGGGCACGCACCCTGTACCCCTGACATGGCCCAAAGATCCAGAAAGGTAGCCAGCCAGGGACTGGGGTGCAGTCTGGCCTCCACGAACTGCCCACCAACCCAAGATCCCTAGAGCCAGCCAGGCTCACAGCTGGGGCAGACAGCCCTCATGGTGGCTGGGCGGCCTCAGTGAGGCCCAGCCTGCACTCAGATCCATGCAGATCCCCAGCTCTTGGCAACCTGGCAGCAGCTGGGGCCAGAACCACCCTCCTCACCCCCACACTGGTGCCAGGGTCCATGGCCTTTGCAGATGCTGGCTGAGTGGAGGCTCTCCCCAAGTGCCCTTCTGTGTGTGAGGGGTCCATTCTAGGCACCCATGGACACCTGGCCCCTGCTCCCTGCTGGTGTGGCCCTTCAGGGCCATGAGCCTTGAGGCAAGGGCCCCAGCTGGGCCCTGGAGTGGCACCAGGCAAGCACGCCTTGCTGGGCAGGTCCCTGGCTCCCCTCATCGGCCTCTGCTGGACTCCACCTGCCCCTTCCCTGCTCTCTAGAGGCTGCTCCTCATGCAGGATGGTCTCATCTGAGGCCCCTACCTCACCCACGAGCTCCCTCCCTGAATGCGGCTGTGCCCATGGCTCCAAGTGGACGCCTGTGGAGGCTGCTCCTCATGCAGGATGGTCTCATCTGAGGCCCCTACCTCACCCACGAGCTCCCTCCCTGAATGTGGCCGTGCCCATGGCTCCAAGTGGACGCCTGTGGAGGCTGCTCCTCATGCAGGATGGTCTCATCTGAGGCCCCTACCTCACCCACGAGCTCCCTCCCTGAATGCGGCCGTGCCCATGGCTCCAAGTGGACGCCTGTGGAGGCTGCCGCTTGCTGCTCCACAAGACTGTCATTCTGGCTCGACTGAGGCAGCAAGCTGAGGGGTGGGCACCCAGCCTGCCCGCAGCTCAGTGGGCACCCAGCCTGCCTGCAGCTCAGTGTCGCTGCCTGCAGCTCAGTGGGCACCCAGCCTGCCTGCAGCTCAGTGGGCACCCAGCCTGCCCGCAGCTCAGTAGGCACCCAGCCTGCCTGCAGCTCAGTGTCGCTGCCTGCAGCAGCAGGGTGGGAGGCTAGGATCCTTCCTGTGACTTGAAAGCCCCAGGCTAGGAAAGCGCTGGGCAGCCTCTCCGCACCCTGGCCAACCTGCACCCCACCGCTGGCTCCCTCCCTTGCCTGGAGACCAGAGGTGGGCAGCTGGGACCCAGTGAGCCTGAGGGCACAGCTGGCAAGGCTGCCCAGATCCCGTCACCCACTGGGTCGAGTACTTCCCTCACACAGGGCTATGGCTTCCCCTTAGCCCTGCCCTCGCCCTCCTCTGGGTTCCCCAGCTGCCCCTGAGGACCATCTGACGTGGGGTGCACAGCCGCCCAGGGCCCATGGCCCTCCTCCAGGCTCTGGGAGATGGGAGGTACCAGAGGCCGCAGTACACACGGCCAGGGAACCATGGGCGCCTTGTCAGGCCGGGAGGCCCAGGCAGCCACTGGCTCCCTGGACGGGCTGGACCAGGCCACCCCCGAGGGCCCCGCACTGCACAGCAAGGCTGGGAACGCCCTAGCTGAGCTGCCGCAGCGGATGCTCAGATGGGGTTTCCGATGGTTATCGGCCGGGTGCGGTCAGCCAGGCACGGCCAGACACTGACCCTTTTGTCGGAGAAACAAGGAGTGCTCTCAGATCCACCCCAGGAGGCTGAGTGGCTATTCGCTCTCCTGGGCAGGGGCTCTAGGCGTGCCCACCCTGGCCAGGTGCCCAGCAATGGAGATCTTGGCTGGCGGTGCCCCCGCATAGAGGAATAGGCACCCATGGGGGACGTCAAGTGGACATGGGCTTCCTGCCCGTGGCTGACCCTACAACGGAGGGGCCAGGAGGCCACTGCGACTGTGCCCTCCTGCTGCAGCATCTCTGACCCCCCTCACCCTGCCTGGGGCATCCAGGGGCCTGGCACTGGGGCCTCCTTGCTGGGGGAGCGGGGAGACGCACGTCCACACCGCCTGCACCGCCCGCAGTTTATCGAGCCGCGAACACACTGCTTGTGGGAGTGATAAGCCCGAGCCGGCTGGGAGCCTGTCACTCGCAGTTTGAGGTTAGAAATAATGGGACGAATAATTAGATCTCATATCGTCCTGCAGCCGTGTGGGATCCGGCACAGCAATTTTCTCACCCTCCCCCACTCATTAATATTCATTAGTGACTCGGGAGGCACCCTGCCCTGACGCCCAAGGGTCCTGGCTGGCGAGGGGGAGCAGGGTGCCTTCCCAGCCAGGGCAGGAGTTCCAGAGGAGCCACCTTGGCCATGATGCGGGCTGCCCAGCCTCGCTCTTACCTGTCCCCGATCCCAGCCATCCTCCCTGCTCCCTGCTTGCCCTAAGAGACGGTGGTCAGAGACTGTGTAGAGGAGGGGCGGGCACGCCCAAGGCCATGTCCCAGTGATGGCCATGGCCATGTACAACAAGCGCTGCCCACAGTGGGCAGTGGAGAGGCCACCGTGTAGCTGAAGTCAGGATGGACAGACTGGACCAGGGCTGCCCCAGGCCTCAGCCTCACCTCCCCCTCCCTGCCCCACTCCCTAGGGACAGGACCAACAGCAGACGGGTAGGTGGGGGACCAGGGCCCAAGAGTATAGGAAACCAGGCAGGCTGAGCACAGCGTGGGCCCCGCCTCCTCCCTGCTTCAGTTTCTCCTGGGTGTGATACTGCCCATCTAGTGGCTTGCAGAAGCCACAGGAGTGAGGCAGCCCTGCCCCCTGCCAGCCAGCAGGGAGCCCCCCGTCAGGGTGGGTGGAGGTATCCTGCTCTAGTTCCCAGAGCCCTGCAGGCTCCTCCATTCTGACCGCCCCGTCCTGTGTCTCCAGGACCGAGCCCTGCCCCTACTGGTGGTGGACGAGACCTGCTGGCTAAAGATGCTGCCCCAAGCCCTGACACAGGCTGAAGCCAACTGTGAGATCTCCAGGAAGGGTTGGTGTCCAGCGGTGGCATTCTGGGAAGGGGCAGAGACCTTGGGCTGGCCCTTACAAGGAAACTAGCATGGCGGGGACACCAGGGCCACACCGTTGTTAATCCCTGCTGTGACTGGGCACGTCCTGGCTCTGCCCCCAGGGCTCACACCAGGTTCTGCCCAGCCTGCCCACCTGCCTCCTCCTGGAAGTGGCAGCAGTGGAAGCAGAACTGGGGTCTTCCGACTCCTGCCCTCGGGCCAGAACGTTCCAAAATGAGCGCCCTTGCTGCTGTCAGGAGCGGAAAACGGGATAGGCACCTGAGCTTTCTTACCCAAGGGTGCCCCCCCGAGTGCAGAGGTCCTGGCACACAGGATCAGCTGTGGTTGACACTGCCAGCCGGATTCAGCCAGTCAGCACTGGCCTTCTCATGGGGGTCCATTCATGTGTTGACCACCTGGGAAGGATGGGGTCCCCCCAGGGGGTCCCAGGGTAGCTCGTCCCCAAGGCCCAGGTGCCTTTGCCTGCCCGGCACGCTCAGGCTAGTCCAGGCCCCTAGCCCAGCAGGCCTCAGCCGCCCTGGCTTCCACTGTCTGAGACTGCCCTCTGCAGGTCTCGACTGGCACAGCCACGCCTGGCAACCAAGCAGCTGGTCCCCCACCTGCCCAGTGTCCCGCCTTTCCTGAGAAGCCGGTGGCTGTGCTGGGGACCCTCGCAGGACAGGCAGGTGGCCAAGCAGGGAGCCAGGGCTGTCAGCACCAGCTCCCAGACAGCCGTGTCCTTGCAGATGAAGGCCTCTGGTGCCGGGTCACCAAGCCAGTGCCTGTGGGCGGACTCCTGAGTGTGTTCCTGGTGGACGAGCCCGGCAGTGTACCCAGCGAGCCTGTGAAGGAGCCGGCAGAGCCCACATGCCCAGCCCCTGCCAACAGCGACATCCGGCTGCTGCCCCAGCAGGCAGGCATGGCGTCCATCCTCGCCACGGCGGTGGTCAATAGTGAGTAGCCGGCCCTGGGCTCAGGCGGTCAGTGCAGCAGCACGGGTCGGGGCCGGCCCTGGGTGTAGCCCAGGAGACATGTGAGGGCAGCCCTGGTGAGGAAGCAGAGGGCCGACAGAGTCGGGTGCTCAGCCCAGACCCTTGCAGGTGGCAGCCCTGGGAACTTGCCCAGATGCAGCTGCCACCCCACAGAGGGTCAGGGCTCTTGGAGTCCTGGCTGGCCCAGGAGGTCCCCTTGGCGACCGCTGGGTCGGGCAGACGGTGTGGCCAGGGCTAGTGGGGCTATCTCTGGAAAGAGCCAGCCCAGCCCTGCCCCTGGGGTGCTGCAGCAGAGCCTTGGGGTCAGCCAGTGGGCTGAGGCTGGCTGGATCGCCCAGCTGTGAATGCCCCCCCACAGGAGCCCTGTGCTGCCATGTTGTCAGGTCCTGGGTGTCCTGGGACACTGGCCGCACTGCAGGTGCAGAGTCAGGGCCCCAAGTAATGGGGAAGGGCGTGGTACGGTGCAAAGGAGCTAGGGGGACATTCGGGCTGGAGACAGGGTCTCCGGCTGGTCCCCAGGCCCCCCAGGGGTCTTGAGGGCCAGGGATGACATTCCCTCAGGGGCTGCCTCCCCAGGGCGTCTGGCAGCTGACAGGCAGGGGACTTCCCTGTGACCCCATTCCATGTGCTGGGTCACACTGGCTCCCCCAGCGTCTCCCTATCCCTGCCTCCTGCCCCCAGAGGACGTCTTCCCCTGCAAGGACTGTGGCATCTGGTACCGGAGCGAACGCAACTTGCAGGCCCACCTGCTCTACTACTGCGCCAGCCGCCAGGGCAGTGGCTCCCCGGCCACGGCTGCCGCCGAGAAGCCCAAAGAGCCGTACCCCAATGAGCGCATCTGCCCCTTCCCGCAGTGCCGCAAGAGCTGCCCCAGTGCCAGCTCGCTGGAGATCCACCTGCGCAGCCACAGCGGTGAGCGCCCTGCTGGGGGGACCTGCTGCCGAGCCCCCTCATCCCCCCTGCTGCCAAGCCCCCCCAGCCCTGCGTGCCGCCCCTCACCCCCCCTGCTGGGGGGACCTGCTGCCGAGCCCACCCACCCCTGCCTGTCCCCTCACCCCTCACCCTGTGTCCCCCAGGAGAGCGTCCTTTTGTGTGCCTCATCTGCCTGTCGGCCTTCACCACCAAAGCCAACTGCGAGCGCCACCTCAAGGTGCACACGGACTCCCTGAGCGGTAGGTGGGCTGCAGGGCAGGGTGGGGGGCTGGCGTCCTGTGGCCCCAGGGCCCTGACATGGCAATGTGGCCCCCAGGTGTGTGTCACAGCTGCGGCTTCATCTCCACCACGAGGGACATCCTGTACAGCCATCTGGTGACCAGCCACATGGTGTGCCAGCCGGGTTCCAAGGGGGAGGTCTACCTGCCTGGGGGAGGCCACGCAGGTGAGTGCTGGGAGGAGGGGCCTGTGCGGGGCTGAGCCCCAGGGCCTGCCTGACCTGAGGTGCACCCTGGGCTCCTTCAGACAGCCTGGCCAGCTCCCAGCAGCACGCGGCCCTTCATGTGCCCCTGGCCTCCCCGGACCGGGCCCTGACACCCACCTCATCTCCAGGGATGGACCGGAAGGCTCTGGTGGAGGCCACCAATGGAGAAGCCAAGGGGGAGCCGCAGAACGGGGGCAGTGAGCCCCCAGCGGTCCCCAAGACCATCAAGCCAGAGGCCGCTGAGGAGCCCGAGGCAGCCCAGGAGCCCGAGGCAGTGCGCGCCCCCGGGGAGCCTGCAACCCAGACCCCATCACGGACACCGTCCCCGCCCAGCCCTGCCCCGGCCCGAGTGAAGGCTGAGCTGTCCAGCCCCACGCCCGGCTCCAGCCCGGTGCCCAGCGAGCTGGGCCTGGCCGGGGCACTCTTCCTGCCACAGTACGTGCTGGGGCCAGATGCGGGGGCGCCCCCCGGCCCCACGGCCCCGCAGGCCTCGGAGATCTTGGCTAAGATGTCTGAGCTGGTGCACGGGCGACTGCAGACGGGGGCGGCGGGGGCGGCGGCCCTGCTGGCGGGCACACCCAAGGGCGCCACGTGCTTTGAGTGCGACATCACCTTCAACAGCCTCAGCAACTTCCTAGTGCACAAGCGCCTGTACTGCTCCGGCCGCCGCGCGCCCGAGGAACCCCCGGCGGGGCGCAGGCCCAAGGCGCCTCCCATGGCGCCCCCCGAGCCCGATGCGCCGCGCTCCCCGCCTGGCCCCGGGGCGCGCGAGGACGAGGCAGGCGGTGCCGCCACGCCCGAGGCCGACACAGCCGGCCGGGGCAGCGAGGGCAGCCAGAGCCCGGGCAGCTCGGTGGACGAGGCGGACGACGACCCCAGCCGCACACTGTGCGAGGCCTGCAACATCCGCTTCAGCCGCCACGAGACCTACACGGTGCACAAGCGCTACTACTGCGCCTCGCGCCACGACCCGCCGCCGCGCCGACCGCCCGCGCCCCCCGCCGCCCCCGCGCGCACGCGCCGGCGCCGCAAGCTGCACGAGCTGCAGGCGCCCGGGGGCCCTGAGCCCGAGCCGCCCGCCTCGCCGCCCGCGCCCGCCGCCGACGGCCCCATCGACCTGAGCAAGAAGCCGCGACGCCGGTCCCCGGACGCGCCCGCGCCCGGTCTGTCCGCGCTGGCCGACTACCACGAGTGCACCGCCTGCCGCGTGAGCTTCCACAGCCTGGACGCCTACCTGGCACACAAGCAGTACTCCTGTCCCGCGCCGCGGCCCGCGCCCGAGCCACCCTCCGTCGCCTGCCCCTACTGCCCCCCAAACGGCCTCGGCCGGGACGACCTCATCGAGCACTTCCGCCTGGCGCACGGGCTGCTGGTGGGCAAGCCCGCGGCCGGCCTGGGGCCCGAAGCCCGGACGCCGGCCCACCGCGGCCCCCAGGACGGCCCCGAGCCCCGCGCGGCCAGCAGCAGCCCCCGGCCGGCCGCGCCGCTGTCCCCCGGCGCGCCCCCGGCCCCCGCGGACAAGGGCGCCGCGCCGCCCGTGCCCAATGGCAACCCCCGCTACTGCCGCTTGTGTAACATCCGGTTCAGCAGCCTGTCCACCTTCATAGCACACAAGAAGTACTACTGCTCCTCGCACGCCGCCGAGCATGTGAAGTGACCCCGTGCGGCTGCCACGTCCACAGGAGTGCGTGCAGCGAGGCGGCTGGTGGGAGCTGCTAGGGAGGCTGAGGCGGGGCGGACAGGGACCCTGCGGCAGTGGCTCGCACTGGCTCTGAGATCTGTGCCAGCCCAGCCGAGGTTGTGTCCTGGCCACTCTGCCGCCAGGTGGTTGTGGACACCCTGCGGCCCCCTGTCTCCTGGAGAATAAACACCCTTGCAACCCCACGGCCCAGCTGTGCCTACCCTCCCTGGACAGCTCATGTGCCTAGGCCACCGCTCCTGGCGGGGCAGCAGGATGCTTCTGGGCCTGCCTCTCTAAAGGCCCAATGGGGAAGCAGGTGTTTGGAGGGGGGAACCAGGGCAGGTGGCCACCCACGGCCTCTCCCCCAACATGCCCAGGTGGAGGGCTGTGGCAGGAAGTCCCAGCTGCCCCACATGCCTGCGTGCTCTCTCCACACACCTCGGCTTCCACGCGTGCCACGTGTGGACGCAGGACACCTCAAACCCTCAGCTCAGCTTGGTGACCGGGAACAGCCCCGGCCTGGGCTCTGGTTCTCCAAGTGGCTCCAGGGTTCTGCCTGAGGTTCATTAAGGATCCTGCAGGCCCCAACCCTTCTGTGCGCTGCAAAGCATCCCGTGGACCCCACACCCCTTCCCTACCCTGCACATCCCTGGGCGATGGCCACACTGTCCAGCCGAGAGCCCCTGGGACCCACTTGGCCAACACCCCATCCACCAGATGACCTGTCCTCCTGCCTCAGTCCAGCTCCTGGCCCGTCCATGTAGTCCCACCCACCACATGTTCTGCCCATATCACTCCTGTAGCCAGCTCACAGGTCCTGCGGCCCTGCCTGGCCCACTCGTGGAATCCCCTCAAGACCAGCCCCCAAAGCCACACCCCTGGTCTGGGTTCTCTCCCCAGAGCTGGGTGGGCTTCCCACAGACTGCTGGCCACGCTCTGTTGCACTCGCACATAACTGTTGCTGGCAGAAGGGAGTCCAACCCCATGGGCTGTAACTGGACATTTTAGGGCTGGCCCACAGGCTTGGTCAGGGCAGCCTCCTGCCCCAGACCCTTGCAGACCCAGCTGGCCTGTGTCTTCTCCCGCAGCCATGGTCCCGGGGCACTCGGGCCAGAGGAGCTGGGGGGGACAGCAGTGGGCAGTGGAGTCCCAGGGCAGCAGTGGTGTATGAATGCAGCCAGCCAGGGCACCCCAGTGCTGGCCTCACCGGGCCTGTACGGCTCAGCGGCCCAAATTCTGCCTGAGAAAGAGGAAGACCGTTCCCCGTCTGCCCTTCGGGGCTCAGAGCAGCACAAACCTGCCCTGGACGTCGGGCAGGAGGGCCGAGGTGAGTGGTCTCCCAGGTGGACCGCACAAGGTGACCGGTAGGCCCAAGCCTTGGACAGGTGGGACACACACGTGTCCCAGGGAGGACTAGCCACAGCACCTGTGGGTGGGCAGCTGCAGATCTGTGTGGGATGTGGGGCCCACGACTCCCAGAGCCAAGTGTGTTTCCAGCCACCATGCTGGCCTTCACCCACAATTCTGCTGAACACCGAGTTTGGTGCCCTGAAGGGCTGAAGAATGTTCTAGAAGAATGTTCTAGAAGAATGTGGCAGTTGGGGGAAGCATGCAGGAGGAGTGGCTCCCGAGGTGCCCAGGAAGTGACTGACTCTCCATCAGGCCCCATGTTGCCTCCCTGGCACAGCCTGGCTGCCTGCCAGTGGCTGCCAGTATCAGCAAGGGCACGACCTGGTGGCCATGCTGCTGACCTGGACAGGGCCACGCCTAGTTTGTGGTCACATGGCCCCCCATCCCCAGTGTGGGGAACCAGGCCACTTCCATACCAGCCCTGCCTCCACTTCCTGTTCCTGGCTCCGTAATCAGTGCTGTACTTCTTCCTCCGCAGGAGGTTCCTGGAGATCCCTCCCACCCACACGTGTGCCCTCCCCTGCCACCTGCATCTCCTCCAAGGCCACAAGGGCACACGGGGAGCTCTGACTGATGTCAAGGCTGGCTCAGGGCAGGTTTCCAGAGGCTTCAATTTCCCTTGGCTGGTGGCCCCCTGTGTGCCTGGCTGACCAGGGCCCAGTGCTGTCAGCTGGCCCGTGAGGGTCGCCTCCACAGGCTCTGCCATCAGGCCCTGGGGGCTGTTGGGGCCCCTTCCCAGGCACCTCCACATCCCTGCATCGCTGTGCACACCTCCTACCCTGCAAGGTCAGGAGCCTCTGGGCTGACTCCACATGGCAGACGGCTCAGCCTGTTGAGACCCAGGAAAAACCCTGGTATGGGATGTGCAGTCCCAGCTCCCACTGGGGGGCTCACCTGTGGAGAACAGCCTGGTTTGAGTCCCCTGCCGACCCCTGCACCTTCCACCCCATGGGCCCCACACTCCCAGGCCCACAGCAAGTGGAGTGCCCACGTCTATAGGTGCCTGGTGAGGAGCAGCTGTGGCTGTGATCCAGGAGTCCTGCTCACTGGATGCTGGAAGCCAGGCCTCCTGGGGGAAGCGGGATGTGGGTTCCCTCTGCATGTCCACCCTGAACTCGCCCTCAGACCCAGGCTCCTAAGGCAGGGGGAGCCATGTCCATGGCTTGAGTGACCGCTCCAGCAGACCCCGTTGAGTGGCTAACATGGGTGCCTGCCTCCCCGTGAAGGCACCGCTGTGGCATCCAGCGGTTCCCTGTGTGGGGCTCCGTCCACCCTGGCCCCGGGGCAGCTGCGAGTGCAGAAAGCAATGGGGCGGATGAGGGCTGTAGAGTGGCCAGTGCCTGCTGGGAGGCAGGGTTAGCAGACGGGTATGAGAGCTCCAACAGCCGTGCCCGCTAGCTGGCTGAGGGGGGTTTGTCCATGGTGCTGACGGGACCTGCACGTCCCAAGATGCCTCCCATGGTGCGGGCAGTTCCCCCAGGCTTGCGTATAGTGTGCTGACAGTGGAGACCTGGGGTAGGTGGGCAGATCTGGTGAACTCCAGGCGTGTCACAAACAAGTGGCTCTCCCAGCCAGCACCCTGTGCCCCCTGCATCCAGGACCAACACCCATCCCTGCCACCTGTCACAGCTCACACGAGGCCCAGGCTTCAAGAGGAGAAAACGGCATCGGGACAGGTAGCAGTGCTCAACACCAGCTGCGTGCAGACCTCGTTCTGCTGCCGCCAGTGGATCTGGGTACAGCTTTAAGGATACCCAGGGAGCGGGCTCCAACTGTGGTCCCCCCGGGCTCTGCGGACGTGAGCTGGTGCCTGCTGCCGTGGGAGCTGCCGGTTCTGGACTTCCACGCTAGAAGGGCAGCCCCTTCATTCAGCACAGGAAAGCAATTGCCATGGGGGACACAGGGCTTCCATCCAGCCAGGGCAGTGGCCATTCCCAGCATGCTATGTTGAGGTGGCACCGGGAACAGAACGGGAGCTGTCACAACCAGGACATTTTTTTTAATAATTGTTTTAAAGATTCATTTATTTTTATTGGAAAGGCAGATATACAGGGAGGAGGAGAGACAGAGAGGAAGATCTTCCGTCCGATGATTCACTCCTCAAGGGGCCGCAATAGCCAGTGCTGCACTGATCCGAAGCCAAGAGCCAGGAACTTCTTTCCAGGTCTCGCACGTGGGTGCAGGGTCCCAAGGCTTTGGGCCGTCCTCAACTGCTTTTCCAGGCCACAGGCAGGGAGCTGGATGGGAAGAGGGGCTGCCAGGGTTAGAACTGGCGCCCATATGGGATCCCGGCGCATTCAAGGCGAGGACCTTAATCACTATGCTATCGTGCCAGGCCCAACCAGGAACTTTTTAAAGGGGAAAAAAAATTATTGGGGGCCTGGCCCGATAGCGTAGTGGTTAAAAAGTCTCACCTTGAACACACAAGGATCCCATATGGGCGCCAGTTCTAATCCCAGCGGCCCCACTTCCCATCCAGTTCCCTGCTTGTGGCCTGGGAAAGCAGTCGAGGACAGCCTAAAGCCCCCTGCATCTGTGTGGGAGACCCGGAAGAGGCCCCTGGCGCTGGACCAGCCGAACTCTGGCTACTTCGGTCATTTGGGGCATGGAAGAATCCTCTCTGTAACTGGGCCTTTCAAACAGAGGAAACAGCTCTGAACAGCAGCGGCAACCCCGAGGGCTCGGTTTTCAAGGCACAGGGCTCTCCCCGCCATCCACGACGGCCTTTAGTCCCCAGACGTGCCAGGTCGTCATGGCTCAGGGCAGGAAGAGCCGCAACCCGTCAGGTCCCCAGACCCAGCTCAGCCACCCTTCACGGCTGGACGTCCATCCCAGCTACCTTGTCTCCATGCTGAGGGAGCGTGCCACAGGCCTCAGTGGCCCTCAACATGAGTGAAGAGACTGCTGGGACGCTGTCCGAGGCTCCTCTGGGGAGGGAGAGCTGGTCCCCAAGGCTTTGTCCTGCATTCTGTCTGCTCAGGCCACCCTCGCAGTGGACGGCAGAGAACCTGCACTTGCCCTTGGGGTTGACACAGCACAGGCATCCCAATGCCAGGTCCGGACTCACAGGCTGTCCCCCGACACCTGGGCAACCCGTGCCCTGCTCCTCTAGGCCTGGCTGCCCGTTGTTCGTAATCAGTCACTTGGCCTTTCCTGACCCAAAGAGTCAGCCACATCTAAGAACATGCTCTCGTGTGCTCTTGTGAAGCCGGCTGGACTTGTGGCCAGCCCGCCAGCTCCGGCCCCTCTGCGCTGGGTCACACACAGGCTGTTTCGGTGGGTCCTTTGCAAGGTCCCCTCCCGTGGGGTGTCCCTGTCTGCCCACCTCTGACCAAGGGTCTCCAGGGGGCACCCCAGGCTGCACCAGGTGCCCAGTCTTCGCCACAGGGGAAGCTGCCAAGTCCCGAGGTGAGCCTCCTGGAACCAGTGCTATGTGCCATTTTTCCTTGGAGGCACAGCAGCGTCCTCTTCACTGTCTCCAGGCAGCGGGCAGTCAGCGGGTGCTGATGCTTCTCTTGCAGGCTCCCGTTCCGAGGGCGACCCTGCAGCATACCCTCTGCACCCCACAGCGTCCCCTCTGCACCCTTGCAGCATGCCCGCTGCACCCCACAGCGACCCCTCTGCACCTCAGCAGCACCCCAATGCGTCCCCCTTGCACCCTTGCAGCATGCCCCCGCAGCACTCCCACAGCATCCCCGCTGCACCCCTGCAGCATCCCCTCTGAACCTCCCAAAGTCTCCTCTGCACCCCCCAACGTCTCCTCTGCACCCCCGCAGCATCCCCGCAGCACCCCGCGCCGCGCCCGTTCCCTGGCCGTGCAGCTCTGCGCAGGCGCCGTCCGGGAGCGCAGCCTCGGGCTCGGGTTCCACCCCCAGAGGGGCGGGGCGTCTGGTGGCGCCTGCGCAGTGGCGGGGCTGGATGGGAGCGCTCCGCGCGGGCGGGGCCGGAAGGAAGCGGTCGCGGGGGCGGGGCGGCAGAGGGAAGCCCGCCGGCCTGCCGGACGGCGGTCGCGGCCTGATGACGTCGCACAATGGCCGTCCTCCGCGGGTAGTGGAGCCCGTTTGTTCCTCCCGCGCCTGCCCGACAGCCGGAGCCTGTGAGAAGCGGAAGGGCCGAGGAGCGTCCTGTCCGCGGCGCCGTGGCCTCCTCCCCGCCCTCGCGCTGAGGTGAGTGGCGGGCGGCCGGGAAGTGGGGGTCGGGGCGGAGCGGGTCGGGCCCCGCCGCGCTGCGAGCGCGCCCGCCGCTGTCGTTTCTCTTCCGGGCCACTCGCGCGGCGGCTGCTGGCGGCGTCCGCCGGACGGGGGGAGCTCGGGGTGCTCTGGGATCCCGGGGGGCGGAGGAGCTCGGGGTGCTCTGGGATCCCAGGGGACCGGAGGAGCTCGGAGTGCTCTGGGATCCCGGGGGTTGGGGGAGCTCGGGGTGCTCTGGGATCCCGGGGGACAGCTGGAGGAGCTCCGGGTGCTCTGGGATCCCGGGGACAGCTGGGGGAGCTCGGGGTGCTCTGGGATCCTGGGGGGCCGGGGGCACTCGGGGTGCTCTGGGTGCTCTGGGATCCTGGGGGTTGGGGGGCCGTGGGTACTCGGGGTGCTCTGGGATCCCGGGGGCTCAGGGTGTAGGGAGCTCAGAGGTCTGCGGAAGCTTGCAGGAGGCTCATGGTGCGGGGAGCTAGGAGTTCAGGAGGAGCTCATGGGACCGGGGAGCTGCTGGTGCGGGGGGAGCTCAGGGGTTCCAGGAGTGTCGGGAGCTCGGGGATCCCATGGGTGCGGGGTACCAGGGGATCGGGCGGCTCGGGGGCCTCAGGTGTTGGGGTTCGGTGGAGCCAGGGCTGTGCCCGCGGGGCCCCTCACAGCGGGCGCCCGGGGTGTCTTGAGCTATCGTGGAAACTTGACTTTTCCTGCCACAGGTTGCTTTAAGTCCGCCTTGTTTAGCAAGCGTGGGTCACCCTCCCACGTGGAGGACCACCGCGGGGCTTGGGCAGTGCTGTGTGGGTGTGGAGGGCCCTGGAGTCCCCTCTCTTGCTGCACAGAGGAGACCCTGACTGGCCCATCACACTGTGGAAAAAGCTCTCGGCACACTGCACAGCCTCCGTGGGTCCCTTGGCGAGATGCCACCCTCTGGTGTGCATGCAGGGGCTGTCCCAGGCCGAATGCTTGGCCAGGACCTGTCCGGGCTTGGGTAGCACCAGGGAGCTGTCCACAGGCTCCACTCCCTCTGTGGGCGCTTGTCTGACCTAACCCCAATCCCAGCCCGGCACGGCAGTGACTCCGGAAGCCTGCTGGGTGCAGTGGGCATGTGGGTCCAAGGCCAAAGGCAGCGTGACCAGGGGACCCTGTGGGTCACAGCTTACACCTGGGTGGCGTGACTTTCCCGCCGGGTACCTACATGGAGCACACAGCAGGAATCTGCTGGGCTGATCTGTCCGTGGAGCCCAATGCCCTCAGTGGCACCTTGGACATGCCATGGTGTTTCATTCTCTTGGGGTGTGGTTTTCTCTGGCAGGTGTCCCCTGTGGACAGCGTGCACAGTGAGCCGCAGGAGACTGCATGGACAAGGTAGCATCTAGTCAGCAGAGCCCAGGGGGCTTCAGGCTCAGAGTCAGTGCCGTGTGGGGGCAGACATGCCCAGTAAACCGAGCTGGGAGTCCACAGTGCAGGCGGCCCTGGGCTTGTTGGGGGGGATGCGTGCTCTCCAAGGTCTGGGGTCCCCAGAGGGCCCAGGGGCAGAGGCCCGGTCCCCAGGCCTCACTGGGGAGCGCCGAGTTGACTGCACTCTGAGGGTGAGGAAGCTCCCTCCATCAGACGGAAGAGGCGTGTGGGCCTCGTGGGTTCTTTGTCCCTGCCACCCCGTGCTGTCCTCTTGGCATGGTCCCTGTGCCTCGGGAGGATTTCTGGGTTGAGCTGTCGTTAGTATGACTGGTGTTTGGGCTTGAGACAAGTGGAGCGCCGTAGATGACAGGTGTCCCGTGCCGACTCCCTGAAGTCATCCGGACCTTAGAGGTAGCAGATCAGATGGTCAGCCTTCCTGTGTGTAGGAAAAGTGGGAAGGCTGGGAAGCAGTGTGGAATGAGAGAGGGAGACAGGGACAACAGGGATGCTCCCTCGGTCCCCTGAAGGCCAGGCTGCTTGTGGGCTGTGGGTGGCTTGGTGGCGGGGGAGTGGCCGCTCGGGAGCGGCTGTGGGTGGCTTGGTGGCGGGGGAGCGGCCGCCCGGGAGCGGCTGTGGGTGGCTTGGTGGCGGGGGAGTGGCGGCCCGATTACTGCTGAGTGCTGCAGGAGACCCAGAGGGCTCTCCGGAGGAGCTGCGTGGCCGGGCTCTCCGGAGGCTTTCGGAGGTAGAAGCCTGTCTTGGCTCCTGCTACTTGGACTTCCTTGGTCGTGCTGTGTCTCACCAAGTCTGAAAGTGCACCTGCTCTGCGCCTCAGTAGGAAGCCGAGACCTGGCACACTGGTGGAGCTTCTGGCATCCTCTGCCCGGGTGCCCGTGTGGACATGGCCTGTGCTGTTCACCGGCCTGCTGGCGGTAGGCAGACATTTCAAGTTGGGCTCTTTTTACTCCGTGTCTTTCCAGACTGCGAGAGACGTGTTGGTGGTAGGTCCTTGCCAAGGTAGAGGAAGCAGTGTGGTCAGCAGAGGGCAGCAGCTGCAGGCTGCCTGTCCACGTGGTGCCAGGCCCAGGGAGGGGCAGTTGTAAGTTGGCTTAGGGACACTGTGGTGTCTGACAGTTGACTCACTTGAGAGAACTTTGTTTCTGGGGTTGCTGTTAGCTGGGAGGTGAGACCAGGAGCTTGCAAAGGTCACGCCCCTGGACTCTGCAAGTGGTTCAGGTGAGGGCCTTCCTGTGGGCGTTGGGGTGGCAGGGCCCAGGGCCTTCCTGTGGGCGCTGGGGTGGCAGGGCCCAGGGCCTTCCTGTGGGCGTTGGGGTGGCAGGGCCCAGGGCCTTCCTGTGGGCGCTGGGGTGGCAGGGCCCAGGGCCTTCCTGTGGGCGCTGGGGTGGCAGGGCCCAGGGCCTTCGTGGAGATTCGCAGACAGTGCCGTGTGGGGCACCGCTCTGCCAGCAGGCACTCGGTGTTTCATTCTTGTCGGACCAGCGGACAGGTGCTCCTACGCCCCTGTTTTTTTGTGTGAACGGTGGGTGTCCTGGGGCTACTTCCTGCAGGCCCCTGATAGCACTGCCTGGACGTGGGGAGTGTGGGCAGTCAGCTCAAAGTCGTTTCTGGCAGTCTCAGGGGTGACTTTAAAGTGATTCTTCCAGATACCCCGATGTCAGAGCAGGCTTTGGTCCTGGGGAGGCAGGGGGTTGAGGACAGAGGCCCGGGACCTGGCCGGTTGCTGACTCCTGGCTTTAGGCAGCCTGGGCTGTGCAGACACCGGAGCCAGCAAATGGAAAACCTTTCTATTCCCGTCTCTGTCTGCCTTTCAAATAAAATGCAAATAAGCAATAAATACAGCTGTGTGCATGCTTTGGCCAGATGAGCTGTCCCTCCGCCCAGTGCCTTACGGACTCTGCCATCCCTCAGCTAGAGGGCATTGGGTGGTTTGTAAGTTGCTGTTATTCCCAACCTCCTGAAGTGATGAGGCTTTTGATTTTGTTTTTGCTTTTTATTGGAAAGGCAGATTCACAGAGACGGAAAGATACAGAGAAAGGTTTTCTGTCCGCTGGCTCACTCCCAGTTGGCTATAATGGCCAAAGCTGACCTGATCTGAAGCTAGGAGCCGCTCTCGGGTCTCCCACCCAGATGCAGGGTCCCGAGGCCTTGGGCTGTCCTCCTCTGCTTTCCCAGGCCACAGGCAGGGAGCTGGATGGGAACCAGTACCCAATGGGATGCTGGCACTTGCAAGTGGAAGATGAGCCTGTTGAGCCACCATGCTGGCCCTGAAGTGTCTGGTTCTAATGTGTACTCAATTAGGGTGGCTTGTGCTCATGTCCTGCCTGCTGATGCTGCCTCTGCCAGGCCTTTAAAAGTGTGAACCTGGGAGGCGTGTCTGTCATTTGCACACACACACACACACACACACACGCGCGTGTGAGGCGTAAAAACTGCAGAGAACTTGTACCTAGAACACACGTCTAGCCTCACCCTGAGGGGATCTTGGGATGACTAACGTGACTGTGACCCTGTGCAGTACGTCCATGATGGGCTGTGGTGTAGGGCATTTTAGTCTGCCAGAACGTACGTTGGGCGGGCCCTGGTCCTGTTTGCTGGCCAGCCCCAGCAGAGGGACTCTGTTTACCCAGAGACTGTTTGGGGGTGTCTGCTCACCTCACCCACGGGGCCTGTGAGGCTCAGAGACGAGCAAACACTTGCCTTACTCCATCTGGGCTCATAAGAAGAGACGGGCCCCTCGGGGAGCCGCCGCCTGTGTGCTTAGGTGCTGTCGCTGTCGCTGCCGGGGCAGTCACGCTTCTGCTGGGCAGGTGTGCGGGCACCCACATGGGCACAGGACTGCCGGGAGGTCTTGAAGCTGTGCTGGCAGAGACCGCAGGGCCCCCTTGGAAATGGGCAGACTGTAACAGGAAGGAGCTCCAGACTGGGAGTCCCCTGAGCTGGCTGGGCTTTCAGCTGCCGCCCAGGCCCTGGGGTGGGTTTCCCCACTTCCTGAGGAGCTGCTGCCTGCATACCACGTCCTACTGCTCACCGGTCGGCCCCGTGCACAGCACCTGGAGGAGGGAGGGCAGGGCCACCGTGGCCGCGTGAGTGGGCAGAGGGCCAGAACCTGCTGTCCACACTGCTGACCCTCTGGCTGTGTCCTCTTGCAGAACCGCGGGTCCCGATGGATGTGGCCGAGAGCCCTGAGCGGGGTGCTCGCTCTCCCGAGGGTGACGAGGAGCAGCAGGGGCTCTCCGACGATGACATTCTCAGGGGAAGCGGGTCCGATCAGGATGCGGACGGGGCCGGGGAGGACGAGGAGCGGGCAGCCGGGGCGCCGGGCCCAGAGGAGGACCCCTCTGACGAGGAGGATGGAGCGAGTGAGGCCAAGTCTCAGGACCAGGACTCGGAGGGCAATGCCTTGAGCAGAGGCCCCGCACACTCCCCTTGTGAGGGCGAGGGGGAGGATGGGGAAGAAGAGCGGACGAGCGACCTCAGGGACGAGGCCTCGTCGGTCACCAGGGAGCTGGACGAGCACGAGCTGGACTACGACGAGGAGGTGCCCGAGGAGCCGGAGAAGGAGTCCGAGAGGGCTGCCGCCGAGGAGGAGGAGGAGGGGAAAGCGGGGGCCCCAGAGGCAGCCGGCCCAGAGCCCCCGGAGGCCGGCGCAGACAAGAGGAAGGGGCAGGATGACGGCGAGATCGATGACGGGGAGATTGAGGTGAGTGTGCGAGCCCTGACGGGGTGCCCACGGGCAGGGTGGACCCCTCGAGGCTGGCAGGCTTTGCTGCGGGCTCAGCGCGAGGGCCCTGGGTGTTCGGTACAGGGGTCCATGGGCAGGGCCGGCCCCCTCGTGGCTGCAGGCTCGGCCCCCGTGCTCTTGGGTCCCAGGCTTCAGGTACATCTTTGTGGACTGTATACCAGGCTGGAGTCCTCAAGGAGGGGCAGTCAGTTGGTTCTGGAGATGGCAAAGAGCCGGAACAGTTCCTTCTCGTTTGGTCTGTTGTTGGCACCTTCCACTGTGTGCTATGAGACTGGACCCAAGCCTCGGGATCAAGCGGAGCTGTGAGGCAGGGCGCGCCCTCCTGGGGCTGGGGCCATGGCCTGGGCATTGAGGAGACCCCATGCCAGGTGCCAAGCTTCTCCACAGTTGCTTCTGTGGGAAGGACTTGGTGTGGTGTAGGGGCACAGTGGGGATGCTGCCCAGCGATGTTTTCCAGAGTTGTTGCACGAGTTGGGGGCGGCAGGTGGAAGGGTGCTGGGCTCTCTGCTCTCCAAGGGAGAGTGTCATGGAGGCGGGGGCAGGGGGTCCCCTCAGCCTGGGGGGATGGCAGCTGCTGTGACCCAGGTCCTCTGGGCTGTGTGCTGCTCTCACAGCCTCCACTGTCCATTCATTTCAAGATCCATTTATTTTTATCTGAAAGGCAGTTAGAGAAGGAGAGAGGTCTTCCGTCCTCTGACTTACTCCTCAGATGGCTGCAGGGCTGGAGCTGAGCTGCTCGGGAATTAGGGGCCAGGAATGCTTTGGCTGCTGCCATGCTCTGCTGCTTCCTCAGTCACTAGCAGGGAGCTGGATGGGATGTGGAGCAGTGTTGTGAGGTGCTGCCTGCAGACGGGGGCTTTACCCGCTGCGCCGCAGTGCCGGCCCCTTGCTGTGCTGTCTGCTCTCGGTGGCTGTGCACAGGGTTGCTGCTCGGTGCGCAGGGACAGAGCTCCGTAGGGTGTGGGCACACGGAGAGGCCAGTGAGGGAGGCAGTCAGCACGGCTCATGCCTGTGCTCGTGCCAGGGTCACCCATGGGAGAGCCCAGGCCTCCACAGGGGCTGGCTCTGCTGCTCCTGTGACCTGAGGCCTGGGCAGGGCCATCAGATGGGGGTGAGGGGTACTTCAAGGGCCGTGCCCTGCACTGCAGCATAGGCGGTGGGTGTGAGCCCAGCGGACCCTCCATAGCTCCCTTGGTCTTGCTTTGCTGCCTGCCCCCCGAAATGGGAGTGTGAACTGCATACCCACTTCAGCTCTGCTGCCCACTGCCATCTGCTCGGTGCTGTGGGACAGCAGCCCTTGACCTGCTGGCAGTGGGGGCGCCCTAAATGTGCAGCCATCCCCCATGAGAGCACCCTGACGTCAGCCCGCCGCCATGTGCTGCCTCGTCCTCTTGGCTGGCTCGGCTGCCCACCTTAGCGCCCTCATCAAAGTCGCATACTCTTCAGGCGGACTTTCCGCCATCCCACCCTCAAGACGAAGGCCTGTGTGGCCGGAGACCTTCACCCAGGGGCCCAGCTCGCAGGCAGCGTCCCTCTGGGGCTGCGAGCACATGGGTTCAGCCTGCTGGACCAGACATGTTCTGGTTGAGCGCCCTAGGGTGAGGTGCTGTGCCTTGGGGTCTCCACTGGAGGGCTGTTAGTATCCAGACTCTGCAGGGACCCAGCCTGGAGGATGAGCCGGCACAGGACCCCTCTAACCCTGCTCAGCCTCCTGCTCTGCAGACCTGCTCCTAGCTGGGGCTCTGCTGCTCACCCTCAGGGCCAGGTCACTCCCGATGGAGTCCAAGCACGGTGCCCTGCTGCCCAGTGGCTGCCGCACCGCATTGAGGCCATGCTGTTGGGGGCGCTCCCCCATTGCTCCGTGAGGAGGAAGGTTCCCGTGGTGAGGTCTGCCCTCTGGCCTGATGCCCCGCCCTTCCCTGGACTCCCTGCCCCTCAGATGCCCTTAGTGTTTCGGCCTCAGATGGACTGGGCTTCGGTTGCAGCTCGTCTGATGATGCAGTGAGCCCTGAGTTAAGGCCAGGGCTCCTAGCACAGCTGGCCCTTCACAGAAGCCCAGGAGGCGCTGCTCGCCATGCGTCTGGGGGAGCCCATGTGACCCTGACGAAGGACCACGGGTCATGTGCGCCCATGCACGTGGCCATGAGCAGGAAGCCCAGCCCTGCCTTGGGGCTGCTGAGGTCCGGTGCTCCCGCCCTGCCCAGGTGGCTACTCAGTGCTCCCACAGGGGCACCGTGGACAGGCTGCTGCCCTGACCGTGACATTCATACACACGTCTGTTTTGCAGTCCTTGCTCCTCACGGTTTATGCAAGGTGTGGTGTGTGGGTATCCTGGGGGCTGTATCTATCTGATTTATTTACATTTTTATTGAAAAGGTGGAGCCCGGCGCAATAGCGTAGTAGTTAAAGCACTCGCCTTGCATGCTCAGCATCCCATATGGGCGCCGGTTCTAATCCTGTGGCTCCTCTTCCCATTAAGCTCCCTGCTTGTGGCCTAGGAAAGCAGTTGAGGACGGCCCAAAGCCTTGGGACCCTGCACCCGCATGGGAGACCCGGAAGAGCTCCTGGCTTCGGGTTGGCTCAGCTCAGCTCCAGCCTTTGCGGCGCTTGGGGAGTAAACCATCAGACAGAAGATCTTCCTCTCTGTCTCTCCTCTTCTGTATATCTGCCTTTCCAATAAAAATAAATAAATCTTAAAAGAAAAAAAGAAAGAAAAGGAAAGGTAGGGAGAGAGATCTTCCATTCTCTGGTTCAGTCTGTACCCAGGACAGCTGGGGCTGAGCCGAGCCGAAGCCAGCAGCTCCATCCGGGTCTTCTCGATGGGTGCAGCAGCCCAGAATGTGGGCCGTCCTGGCTGCTCTCCAGGACATCAGCAGGGAGCAGCCGGATGCTGGTGTTGCAGAGCGTGTGCCACAGCCCCAGCCCCCCGTTAGCTCTGTAACTGAAAGGCCATGCCCCCCGTTTGTGGATGTGTGGGGCTGTTGGGTGCCCCTGGGAGTCGCCAGGTCTCTGATCTGTGGTCGTGTGGGCCTCTGTCCTGAGATGCCGCTTTGCTCCCCAGCTCGGCTCCCAGGGGGCAGGTAAGGTGGAGTCTGTCTGTCTGTCTTTCTTTCTTTTGTTTTTTGAAGATTTGTTTTTTTCCATTGGAAAGGCAGATTTTATGGAGAAAAGGAAACAAAGATCTTCTATTTGCTGATTCACTCCCCAGTGGTCACAACAGCTGAGCTGAGCTGATCCAAAGCCGGGAACCCCCTCCAGGTCTCCCACGCGGGTGCAGGGTCCCAAGGCTCCGGGACGTCCTCGACTGCTTTCCCAGGCCACAGGCAGGGAGCTGGACAGGAGGCAGGGCAGCTGGGACGGGAACTGTGCCGTCATGGGATCCCGATCATGCAAGGCAAGGATTTAGCCACTGGGCTACCATGTCAGGCCCTGGAACTTATCAAATACAGTTTTGGTTTTTTTGCTTTGTAGGGAAACGTGTGCCCCTGAGCTGGTGCAGAAAGCACGTGGCAGGGAAGCACACTCCCTGTTTGTGTCCGGAGGGAATGCTTCTGTGGGCCCAGCATGGGGACTCGGGCTGAATCCTCACACCGTACCGCTAGGATCCCATATGGGCACAGTTCATGTTCCCGCTGCTCCACTTCCATCCAGCTCCCTGCCTGTGGCCTGGGAAAGCATCTGAGGACGGCCCAAAGCCTTGGAACCCTGTACCCGCGTGGGAGACCTGGGAGAATCTCCTGGTTTCAAGTTATCTCAGCTCCAGTCATTGTGGCCACTTGGGGAGTGAACTGGTGGATGGAAGATCTTTGTCTCTCCTTCTCTTTGCAAGTCTGCCTTTCCAGTCGGAATAGACAGTAACTCTAAACTGCTCTGCTGACTGTTTCAGGATACTCGTATTAGACACGCACTGTGTGTATGTGAAAGGCTGAGTTCCTGAGCGAAGGAGAGCCAGGACATGTGTTCACTCACTCCAGACAGGGCGGGCCTGGCCACGGCCGGGACTTGCCCTGTGGGTGCACCTTCTGCTCTCCTGGCGCATCAGCCAGGAGCAGGAGCGGGATTTGAACCGTTGCCCAGATGGGAAGATAGCTATTCTACAGCACCAGCTCGCTATAAAATACCTTTTAATAACCAGATATTTTCAAGGAAGAATTCTTGTGGTGCCCACACCCAAGATTGGTCACGAGTGGGCAGACACAGTCCTCTGCCGGGGGGTGTGGTGTGCAGACCCATCGTGTAGGGAGCTCAGGGGAGGCTGTCTCAAAGAAGGGGACTTGGGCCTTCACCCAGAAACCGGAATACCGCAAGTGAGCTGGGCGTTGACGAGGAGGCTTTGCCTGACCTGGTGTGGGTGGGACCGTGAGGAAAATACGGAGTGGGTGGTGTCACTACTAGGGGCGAGACTGGGCAGGGATTTGGCTGAGTTAGTGTTCAGGAGATGGACACGGGGGCTTCAGATGGCCCCTGAGGCCTTGGCCCTTAGGCCCTGTGTGTGGAGGTGCCCGTGTGGGTCACGGGCTGTGTGTGGGTGTATGTGTGTGTGGGTGTGTGGAGGTGCCTGTGTGGGTCACGGGCTGTGTGTGTGTGTGGAGGTGCCTGTATGGGTCACGGGCTGTGTGTGGGTGTATGTGTGTGTGGGTGTGTGGAGGTGCCTGTATGGGTCACGGGCTGTGTGTGGGTGTATGTGTGTATGGGTGTGTGGAGGTGCCTGTGTGGGTCACGGGCTGTGTGTGGGTGTGGAGGTGCCTGTGTGGGTCACGGGCTGTGTGTGGGTGTGTGGAGGTGCCTGTGTGGGTCACGGGCTGTGTGTGGCAGGTCTCTCACCTTGTTCTGTTCCTCCTGGTGGTGCCCGCAGTGCCCGGCATGGCTGCGTCTCTTGCTAAAGCCACTTTCCCTTTGCAGGACGATGACTTGGAGGAAGGGGAAGTGAAGGACCCAAGTGACAGGAAGGTGAGGCCTCGCCCCACCTGCCGATTCTTCATGAAAGGTAACTGTGCTGTGTCCCCTGCTTGTCCTTCCTGGGCTCTGTGCTGTGCAGGGCTGCCCTGGCGGGCAGGTCGAGGGCTCAGGCAGCTCCTGGCTTAGCACGTTGGCCCTTCTGCTGGCTGCTCCGTGGAGAGGATGAGGAGCCAGGCAGCCTGGTGCCGACAGCAGTGGAGGGGAGCACGCTGGGCCTGTGGGGGCTGCCCGCCCAGGGCCAGGGCCAGGGCCAGGAGGGCGCCATCCTGCAGGTGGCAGTTTGGCCTGTCCTGTTTGAGGTGACAGACTGGCAAGGCCCCGTGGCTGACGCGATCCTGGCTCCTGGTGTCATCTCCCACATTCAGATGTAGCCGTGGACAGGACAGCCTGCGGGGCTGGTCTCAAGTGCGACAGTGGGGCACACGTCTTGGACAGCGTGGCCCTCAGATGAGCTCTGCCACCCAGGTGGCGGTCGCCGGGCCCTGGTGTGCCGCCCTGAGCTCACACACGCTCCCTGTACTTCTCTTACAGATGAGGCAGCACTGCCCATCCTTCCTGCACCACTGTCAAATTCCATCCCCTTCCGAGGCCAGGTGAAAGGTACAAACGCCCTGCGCGCACTCCCTGGTGCCTTCAGCCCCTCCAGAGGCCACACTGGGTTCTCCTGGATCCAGACCCCGGCTGGGCAGCCAGGAAGGACAGAGCGGCTTGAGGGACAGGGTACCCCAGTGCCTCAGGATGTCAGGGGCTGGGACTTGGGGCCTGAACACCCCTGCCCTGAGGGCTGGCTTCTCAGGATGTGAGTCCCATGTGAGTGTGCTGGGCCCACTGTGCGACTGCCTGCATCGAGCCCCCGCGGGGTGCGGCTAGGGCAGTGGACCTGGGGCTGGCACGCAGGTGTTGCCTCAAGGCCGCCGAGGTGTGTGCAGGGCTGTCCTAGAAAGCAGACGGCACCCATCGTTTAGGACGTGCGGTTTTGCAGTTGTCAGACTCTGAACTGAAGCAGAACGCGTCACGTTGGCGTGTGAACGTGTAGCAGCTTCGGGTGACAGTGATTGGGAGAAGCCCACCTCTGTGTCTGCAGTCATCCCACAGGCACTGCTCACGGGCAGAACTGGCTCTGGCGGTGGGGGCCATAGTGTCCACTGTGGGAGTGCCACACCGGGAGCCTGGGACTTGCACTGCCTGGCCTGGGACAGCAGCAGTGCAAATACAGGGATGAACCCAGCGTAAGAGCTGCAGAAATCCGCAAGTTTCTGGGTGGACAGTAAATGCCCTGGCCGTTGGACCGGGCTGGGTAAGGGCTGGTCTGGGTCCGAGCCCACAAGGGGGAGGAGGAGCAACCTTGCTTGCGGCTTCCTTGGGCACGGTCAGTGCTGTGGCCGGATGTCCCCTCCCTCGTGCCGTTTGGTCCGTAGGGGGTCTCCTCCATGGGTGCAGGGCCCCAAGCCTTTGGATCATCGGCCACTGCTTTCCCAAGTGCTTCAACAGGGAGCTGCGTGGGAGGTGGGGCAGCTGGGGCTTGAAATGGCAATCACACGGGGTGCCAGCCTTGCCGGGGAAAGCCGAGTGCTGGGCCACAAGCCTGGCCCCTGGTCATATGTAGAATATGTTATATATTATATTATATATAATGGGTTTTTAAAATTAATTTATTTTCATTGCAAAGTCAGATATATAGAGGGGAGAAGAGACAGAGAGGAAGATCTTCCATCTGATGATTCACTCCCCAAGTAACTGCAACAACCAGAGCTGAGCCGATCTGAAGCCAGGAGCCAGGAGCTCTTCTGGGTCTCCCACACGGGTACAGGGTCCCAAGACTTTGGGCCGTCCTTGACTGCCTTTCCAGGCCACAGGCAGGAAGCTGGATGGGAAGTGGGGCTGCCGGGATTAGAACCAGTGCCCATACGGGATCTCAGCGCTTTCAAGGTGAGGACTTTAGCCACCAGGACACTGCACCAGGCCCAGCTATTTATTTTTTAAATAAACTTTGTTTTTTACTTAGGTTGAAAAGCTGAGTTATGGTGGTAGGGGTGACAGAAGGAGAGAAATTGTCTACCCACGTTCACCCCCAGCTGTGCTAGACCA
Source organism: Ochotona princeps (assembly GCF_030435755.1). Lineage (NCBI taxonomy): Eukaryota > Metazoa > Chordata > Mammalia > Lagomorpha > Ochotonidae > Ochotona > Ochotona princeps. Next base: position 682,060 of record NC_080847.1, on the reverse strand, counting down.
AAGCCAGGAGCCCGTGGCCTGGAGCTTCTCTGGTCTCCCCCGTGAGTGCAGAGCCACGAGCACCTGGGCACCCTCTGCTGCCCTCCCGGGCGCCTTGGTCGGGGAGCTGACTAGGAAGTGGGCGTTGGCACGCCTGGTGCTGTGCGTGGCCGTTTTGTCTCCTCTTTCTGTTCATCCACAAAGGACTGGCAGTGTTTTGTTGAAGCTGTGTGCCCGTGGGGCTCCGAGGCCTCCCTCTGAACAGCACTGGCCTCGTTTCTGCTCCTGTATCACCTGACCGATGCACATGATGAGGGGCTGTGGTCCTGGACCGTAGTGGCGCCCTGGTGGCCGGGTGCAGTGAGCTGCAGCTTCGTCCTGGCTGGCTCCTGGCTCTGGCTTTGACTCGCTCCAGCCATTTCAGAAGGGTGTGAGCAGGAGACATTGCCTTTCACTGAATGTCTTAAACAGTCTTACCATCTTGGGACTGGAGCAATAGCCTAGTGGCTAAAATCCTTGCCTTGCATGAACCAGGACCCCATGTGGGTGCCAGTTCGTGTCCTGGCTGCCCCACTTCCCATTGAACTCCCTGCCTGTGGCCTGGGAATGCAGTGGAGGACAGCCTAAAGCCTTGGGACCCTGCACCCACATGGGAGACCCGGAAGAGGCTCCTGGCTTGGGATCAGCTCGGGTCTGGGCATTGTGACCACTGGGGAGTGGCCAATGGATGGAAGATCTTTCCATCTCTCCTTCTCTCTGTCAGTCTGACTTTACAGTAAGAATAAATAAATCTAAAAAAAACCTCAGCATCTTAGCCATGTTGTTACATTCCAAACAAAATAAACTTGAGATGCAGCGAGATGTTGGAGGAGAGTGCCATCTGCTCAGGTGGCCTGCGGGGCCCGGAATTCCATCCGGGTTCCCCAAGGATTGGAGCGTCATCTGCTGCTTCCCAAGGTGTGTGTCTGCGGGAAGCGGAGATGGGAGTGGAGTGGAGCTTGACTGCAGGCACTGCGATGGAGGTGAGGGAGTCCCGGGGCCTCCCTGTCTCAGCGTGTTCACGTGTGGTGCAGCGGGCCAGGGCCGGCACCCACCCCCAGGGCTTCCACTGTAGAGCTTCCCGCCCTGGTCTCCTGAGAGTGAAAGCAGGCAGTGGGTACTGTGTGTCTTCAGCATGGCCTCCTCCAGGTTCCTCAGTGGTAGCTCCAGCAGGACCTGCCTCTTGGTGCCCGGTGCTGGTCAGTCCCTCCTCTGCTGGCATCCTCTGTTGGCGCTGGGGCTGCTGCCCCCTGCTGGCCGCGTGGTGACGCGGGCTGCTCCAGCTGAAGGCTGGTGTTCCCTGAGACCTGCCTGTGTGAAGGCCCACAGTGTCCCTCCCTGCCCAGCACTGCTCCCCGTGTCAGGGTGGGCACCCCGAGGGTGTGCGGGTGCTGTCAGGGATGCTGCTTGACCACTGGTGTGTTTTCCTTGTGTTTGAGTCCCTGGGCCTCCAGTTGTAGAGCAGCCACACTGTCTCATTTCAAATGTTACATTTGGGTGCAGTTTTTTTTTTTTTTTTTTTTTAAGATTTATTTCATTTTTTTATTGCAAAGTTATATATACAGAGAGGAAGATCCTCCATCCGATGATTCACTGCCCAAGTGAGCACAAGAGCTGGAGCTGTGCCAATCTGAAGCCAGAAGCCAGGAGCTTCTTCTGGGTCTCCCACATGGGTGCAGGTTCCCAAGGCTTTAGACTGTCCTCCATTGCTTTCCCAGGCCACAAGCAAGGAGCTGGATGGGAAGTGGAGCTGCTGGGATTAGAACCAGTGCCCATATGGAATCCTGGTGTGTTCAAGGCAAGGACTTTATATCACGCCGGGCCCAGTTCAGTGATTTTTTTCTTAAAAATAAATGTCGCTGGCCCGGCGGCGTGGCCTAGCGGCTAAAGTCCTCGCCTTGAACGCCCCGGGATCCCATATGGGTGCCCAATGCCTTGCGACCCTGCACCCGCGTGGGAGACCCGGAAGAGGTTCCTGGTTCCTGGCTTCGGATCGGCGCAGCACTGGCCGTTGCGGCTCACTTGGGGAGTGAATCATCGGACGGAAGATCTTCCTCTCTGTCTCTCCTCTCTGTATATCTGACTTTGTAATAAAATAAATAAATCTTTAAGAAAAAAAATGTCGCGCCCGGTGCAGTGGCCTAGCGGCTAAAGTCCTCGCCTTGAACGCCCCGGGATCCCATATGGGCGCCGGTTCTGATCCCGGCAGCTCCACTTCCCATCCAGCTCCCTGCTTGTGGCCTGGGAAAGCAGTCGAGGACGGCCCAATGCCTTGGGACCCTGCACCCGCGTGGGAGACCTGGAAGAGGTTCCTGGTTCCCTGCTTCGGATCCGCGCAGCACTGGCTGTTGCGGTTACTTGGGGAGTGAATCATCAGACAGAAGATCTTCCTCTCTGTCTCTCCTCCTCTGTATATCTGACTTTGTAATAAAATAAATAAATCTTTAAAAAAATAGATAAATAAATAAAAATAAATGTCCCGGGCCCAGCGCAGTGGGACATTTTCCCACAGCCCCATTGTCCAGGCGCACCTCTGTGCAAGCTGTCTGCAGGGGCCGTTTGCCCTTGAGCAGGCCGGGGGTGGTGCCCTTCTCACCCTGGGCCCAGGTTGCTCTTTGGGAGCTGGCAGCCCTCTTCGGGTGGCTGGGCACCCCAACGCTCGGGTGTAGGCACGTTTGAGCAGTGTTCAGAGCCTCACCAGGGTAGCCCATGTGCCCCAGGGGTGCCAAGTTTTAGGTCCTGGCTGGGTTGCCAGGCGCCCCCTGGTAATGTAGCAGACAGTGGCTCAAGTGGGTGAGAGCTGAAAGCCACGTGTGAGGCAGGCTGGTTTCCGGCTTCAGCATAGCCCATCCCAGCTGTGCGGACGTGGAGGTGGGAGGTAATTGCCTCCCAGTGTCTGTCTCCATGTGTTTCAGAAAATCAGATTAGGGTTGGCGTCGGGGCATAGCATGCTAAAGGCTCTGCCTGTGGTGCCAGCATGGCGCTGGTTCATGTCCCAGCTGCTCCACTTCCCATCCAACTCCCTCCTTGTGGGAAAGCAGCAGAGGATGCCGCAAAGCCTTGGGACCCCTGTGGCTACAAAGAGAGACCTGAAGGAGACTCCAGGCTCCTGGCTCCTGGCTTCAGACCAGCCTGGCTCCTGCCATTGCGGCCAGTTGAGGGGAGAGCAGGTAGATGCAGGCTCTCTCTGTCTCCTTCTTCCTCAGCAGCTCTGCCTTTGGATTAAAAGAGAAGAAAAGAATTAAGACAACAGGCTTTACAAACCTGCCCGGGAGCAGCTGGTGGCTGAGCATGTGTGGGTTCACTTCCGGCTCGGCTCCTGACTCCACATCCTGGGAGACCCCGATGTACTTCCTACCTCCTGCTTTGGCCTGGCCATTCTCTAGTGGCTTGGGGAAATGATTTTTGTTAATTTTATTTGAAAAGCAGAAAGATGAGAGGTCTTTCATTTGCTGGTTCACTCCCAAATGAACCCAACAGAGAGGACTGGCCAGGAGCCGGGGGTAGGGGGGGCAGGACTGGCCAAGAACCTGGGGTAGAGGGGAATAGGACTGGCCAGGAACCGGGGGTAGAGGGGGACAGGACTGGCCAGGAGCCGGGGGTAGGGGGGGACAGGACTGGCCAGGAGCCGGGGGCAGGGTAGGGGGCAAGGTAGGGTGCAGGAGCCGGGGGCAGGGTAGGGACAGGGCTGGCCAGGAGCCGGGGGTAGAGGGGGACAGGACTGGCCAAGAACCTGGGGTAGAGGGGAATAGGACTGGCCAGGAACCGGGGGTAGAGGGGGACAGGACTGGCCAGGAGCCGGGGGTAGGGGGGGACAGGGCTGGCCAGGAGCCGGGGGTGGGGGGGACAGGACTGGCCAGGAGCCGGGGGTAGAGGGGGACAGGACTGGCCAGGAGCCGGGGGTAGAGGGTAGGGGGCAAGGTAGGGTGCAGGAGCCGGGGGCAGGGTAGGGGCAGGGCTGGCCAGGAGCCGGGGGTAAGGGGGGACAGGACTGGCCAAGAACCTGGGGTAGAGGGGGGACAGGGCTGGCCAGGAGCCGGGGGTAGGGGGGACAGGACTGGCCAGAAGCCGGGGGTGGGGGGGATAGGGCTGGCCAGGAGCCGGGGTAGAGGGGGACAGGACTGGCCAGGAGCTGGGGGTGGGGGGAGACAGGGCTGGCCAGGAGCCGGGGGTAGGGGGGAACAGGACTGGCCAGGAGCCGGGGGTAGGGGGGAACAGGACTGGCCAGGAGCCGGGGGTAGGGGGGGACAGGGCTGGCCAGGAGCCGGGGGTGGGGGGGGACAGGACTGGCCAGGAGCCGGGGGTAGGGGGGGACAGGACTGGCCAGGAGCCGGAGGGTAGGGGGGGACAGGGCTGGCCAGGAGCCGGGGGTAGAGGGGAAAAGGACTGGCCAGGAGCCGGGGGTGGGGGGGGCCAGGACTGGCCAGGAGCCGGGGGTAGAGGGGAACAGGACTGGCCAGGAGCCAGGGGTGGGGGGGGACAGGGCTGGCCAGGAACCGGGGGTAGGGGGGAACAGGACTGGCCAGGAGCCGGGGGCAGGGTAGGGGGCAGGGTAGGGGCAGGTGCTGCATTACGGGATGCAGGCTTCCTAGATGCTCACTTAGCCGCCGTCCCGAACACCCTTCCCGAGGGCAGCACCTGGGCACTGGTGGTATGCAGGGTAAGGCCTCACCCACCAGCAGTGGAGGGCAAAGTCTACTTGTCTGCCCACCTTTCTGCACCTGCCTTTCGCCTGTGCAGACAAGTGGTACAAGATGTTTTGGACAGTAGATTCATGTCTAATGTTTGTAGTGTTGTGAAATCTGTAAATGCTGAAGAACACCACTTCCCCACCAAGTGTCTCTCTACTTCAGGTTCGGATGGCAGAGAAGTGGTGCTGTTGTCAACCCCTAGCCGTCAGGTGGCTGGGGAGGCTGTGGCGGCTTTTCAGTGAATATGGCAGGGATGTGTGGGTGAGCGTGGGCAGTCGGCAGCCCTTGGCGCCTTGAGCTGTACTGTGCGATTGTGAGGTTCCGGGGTGAACCCGTGGAACCCCACATGCGTTTTCCTGTGAGGTTGTGTATTTGGGTGTTTTTTTTAAATTATTTTTTAATAACCTTACTTAGTTGATTAGGGTACAAAGGGTCAAGGGCTACAGGGTGAAAGTGGGTAATACCATTTAAGTGTTTGAAGTAATTTTTAATATTTTAATTTAGATCAGTATGCTGTTGTATTCAGTTGCCAGCTAAGTATTCATGATGTTGTAAGGTGAAGTTGTCGGCTGTGAGACCATTGTCTGCGTAGTTTACATCGGGCAGGGGGGAGGTGCTTCGTCAGCAGGAAGGTTCGAGTAGGATGGCATGGTTGGAAGCCGGAGCATCAGAGCGTTTTGAAATGATTTAAAATTTGCACATTAGACTGCAGGAAAATGCTCCTCGAAGCCACTGAAGTGCTGTGTCAGTCTGACTGTGCACTGCATGTGCCTCGTATTGGCTATTCAGACATTAAATGTCTAAAACAGCGGAATTTGGGGTCAGGCGTTTATGCAGCTGCTCCTAATGCTCGCATCCCAGTGGTTGAGTCCCGGCTGCTCCACCTGCTTACTCGTTGTTCGGCCTAAGTGCTGGGCCAAGTGTGACAGGCCCACATGGAAGCCTCGAGCTCCTGGGCTGATTACGCGCCGCAGTCGCCCGTGTCCCTGCCGGAGCTGGGGTGTTGCCACGAGGCCCGTGCCAGGGAGAGTGAGGCCCACTGGGAGAAGCTCGGGGTCAGGTGCTCCACATTTCAGTTCTGCTTTCCAAATGCTTGCACCAGCTACCCGTTATTGGGCATTCCTAATCCCATGGTTCAACATTCAGACCTTTATTTGAAAGAGAGACAGAGCTTGCATCCACAGGTTCGGTTCCCACATGGCCACCATAGCTGGGCTGGGCCAGGCACCTGGACCTCTGCCGTCTGAGGGGGCCCAGGTGTCAGAGCAGCCAGGAGCTGAGTCAGGCGTCTGGTTTGTAGCCCCGTTGCCCAGCGGCTTCATTGCTGACCCATCCGGGGATCCCAGGCCGAGGGTCATGTTGGCGCTGGAAGATTCTATCTCATGGCATTGGGCATTCTGAGTTTTCGGCTTAGGGACACATGACCTGGAGGTGTGTTCTCTGCATCGGAACATTTGAAATGTCTGCTGCTAGGCTCGCGAAAGGGGCCTGGGAGCCACTGTGTTCCTGCACGGGGCCAGAGTGAGGTCCAGGAGCTGCCCTGGTCGCCACTCGTGTCCACGGCAGGCCGTGGGCCTTGGTTGTGTGGAGGACATGTTCAGGCCTCACTTGCAGAGTAACTGAGAAGGCCGTGTGCCCTGTGGCCCCGGTGTCCCCTGGCCAAGCCAGCTTCTCGGACCGTCAAGCCCTGCCCACCTGCATGGCCTCACGCGGGGCGCTGGGGCCAGCTGTCCGGCTGGGCCTCTCCAGGCATGGGCACAGCCCAGGCTGGTCCCGGGCACCCTTTCTGACCTGACTTTTGTCTCTCCAGGGAACTGTACCTGGGGAGTGAACTGTAGGTTTATACACCCTGGCGTGAATGACAAGGGCAACTACTCCCTGCTCACCAAAGCCGAGCCCTTCCCGCCCAACGGTGCTCCGCCTCTCGGACCTCACCCGCTCATGCCCGCCAACCCTTGGGTGCGTGAACACCTCTGCTGCTGCTGCCGACAGGGCGGGCCTCGGGCGGGCGGACAGGAGGCCTTGGGCCTGCGGAGGGGCCTCCACCATCTGCTGTCCTGGGGGACGCTGCTGCCCTCAGCTGGCGCCTGGGGCAGTAGTTGGTGTGCACAGCCCTTGCCTTCTCATTTGTAATAGGGCGGGCCCGCAGTGGAGGAGATACTGCCGCCGCCCCCTCCCGAGCCCCCGACAGAGAGTGCCTGGGAGCGAGGACTGCGGCACGCCAAGGAGGTGAGGGCACTCAGCTGGGCACCCGCACGGCGGGTGGGGCCAAAAGCAGCTGTACACGCGGGTTCCTGGTGCGGCTCTGAGCTCTGCAGGAGCCGGGAGCAGAGATGGACAGGCCGTGCTGCCCAGGGGCAGGGTCACCCCGTAACCCCTTCAGCGGCTCCGCTCACTGCCTGTCCCGCATGGCGCCTGGTGCCCTGCTCACTTGGCTTGCCTCGTGGGAGGTGAGCAGTTGACCCTCCTGCGCCCTCCGTTCAGCCGCCTCCAGGCCCACCTTCCTCACCACAAACGGGCAGGGAGGCCTTTGGGCTCCTGCTGGTCCCGTCACGTGTCCTAGCTTGACACTCACTTGTTTCTTCTCACGATGGCAGGTGTTAAAAAAGGCAACCATTCGGAAGGAACAAGAACCTGATTTTGAAGAAAAGCGGTTTACAGTGACCATTGGCGAGGACGAGCGGGAGTTTGACAAAGAAAACGAAGTCTTCCGAGATTGGAATGCTCGCGTGCCTAGGGACGTCAGAGACCCCGCGTAAGGCGTGGCCCTGTCCCCATCTCGGTGTGTCAGAGACCCTGCATAGGGTGTGGCCCTGTCCCTGACTCGGTGTGTCAGATACCCCGTGTAGGGTGTGGCCCTGTCCCCATCTCTGTGTAGAGGGTGGGGCGACCAGGGGCCTGAGAAGTCCCTGGACTGTTCTGAGGCTGGCTAGGCTTCCTCCAGCGCCACCTGCTCCCGCTACGTCCCAGGGACTGGAGGGCGCGACCCTGCCCTTGCTCTGAGGTCAGGAGCTGGGAACCATGGGAGGTGTATTGCTGCTGTCCTGACTGGCTACTGTGTGGCCTGTCGCGAATGTCTGTTGGTTCTCCTCCCAGCGTGGGGAAGCATGGGGGTTGGAGATGGAAGTCCAGCCCTGGAGCCTGTGTGGCCTGCAGAGCACGGTTGCTTGCCCTCTGCCGGGGCTCAGTGCAGCTGGCCAAGGGCCCGGTGGAGACCTGGCTGCTGTTGCACGTTGTGTTGCCATTAGCACGTCATCTGCACTGGGGTTCCGGCAAAAGGAACAGTTGAGAATGCGGGAAAACGCACCGGCAGAGCTGGAGTTGGAGGGCTTGGTGCCTTGGTTCCAGCTCTGGTGCCCGCGCAGTGCGGGCTCTGTGCCTTGGTTCCAGCTCTGGTGCCCGCGCGGTGCGGGCTCTGTGCCTTGGTTCCAGCTCTGGTGCCCGCGCGATGCGGGCTCTGTGCCTTGGTTCCAGCTCTGGTGCCCGCGGAGTGCGGGCTCTGTGCCCCGGCCCCTCAGTCCCAGCTGTCTTCCTGCAGATAGTGGAAGGAGGCACCTGGGACCCACACCTGCAGTGGCTGAGACAATCTGGTGGTCCCCACAGTCCATAGACAGTCACACTCTGGGAAGACTGAATAGAAAGTTCCAGAAAGGAAATTTTCAGTTGTTTTGTTACATTGCACTCTTAGTTATAAGGTGAACTTTCTTGTGGGTCCAGGAGCACAGGGAGTGATAGCTCCCCTGGGGCCAGTCCTTAGGAGGCAGCCTGGACCCTCTGGGAGCACCTCCCTGACAGGTCAGGGCTGAATTTGGGATAGCTTGCATATCTTCTGGTGGGGGGGAGGGGTGCGCCTGGTCCAGGTGTATGGATTCAGAGCCAGGCCTGAGCCTGGTGGTGCCATGAGGGCCTCTGGTGGCACATGGCGTGGTGGTGCACCGGGCAGCGTGGCTTCCTCTGAGGTGTGGGGAACAATCCTGAGCGGCTCTTCTTGGAGGTGTCTGAGAGTCCCAGCAGAGTGCCTGTCCACGCAGTCACTGTGTGTGGGAAAATGGCTTTAGGACCTTTGGGTAGATCCTCGCCCCCCACCTCTGGTCCCCTGGCAGGGACACCGGCAGGTGTCGCCTCTTGGGTGGGTTTGGTGGTGGCCTCAGCTGCAGAGGCAGGGCCCAGCGCTTGTGTGCCAGGCCCCCTGCCTGCCAAGTGCTGGCATGAGCACTGGGATGGGGTCACCTGGGAACAACAGGGAGCTGGGCCCTGGACCACAGAGAATGGATCCAGCCAGCTGTGAGCAGTGAGGCTGTGCAGAGTTCTCTGTGGGAGCTGCTGGTGGCTGGACAGACGACCTGCAGGGGCGGCTTGGCAGGAAACAGGACCACGAGGCCCGCGGGGGCGGCTTGGCAGGGGACAGGACCACAGGCCTGTGGGAGCTGGCAGCGTCCCAGGTGCTGAATTCTAAGCCTCCCGCACCCTTGGCCAGGCCACTTGCGCTGCTGATAGATATTCCCACTGTGCTCCTGGGAGCCGCTCTGCCTTGACCTCCAACCCTGGACCCCACATGTAGGAAGTGGCTGGGCTGTCTGCAGCTGGTGGGGTGTGAGGGGCAGCTGGGACCCCTGGTCTGGGGCGGCTGCAGCTGTAGGGTGTCCTCTCAAGTTCTCCCCCCGGCAGGTCCTCCACTGGAGCCTTCTTCAGCACCATTGGCTCTGCCTGACAGGTCACTGCCAGGACATGGCTGGTTTCCCGCCCACTTTTCTAGAGCTTTCGGCGCAGTCACACACGCGGGCGTTGGCTTCTTGTCTGGGTGCCTTGCGCCAGCCCTGCACGGTGCACCAGGAAGAGCTGGCTTCACTTTGGAATCTGCGTCATTTGTCACGATGCACGTTGTCCCCAAGCATTGGGAAGGCCCAGCCGAGGGGTACTGGGATTTTGCCGGGGACACTGTCTTTCGTGTGATGTTCTTCTTGGGCCTGTTGCTGTGAGGTGTCCTGGCGGACTTTGAGGCTGCTGGTGGCTTCTGTTGGCGCGGTCTGGAGTGGTAAGAAGCTCTGTTTTTCAGAATGGAACCCTACGCGGATCCCTACTATGACTACGAGGTCGAGCGGTTCTGGCGAGGCGGGCAGTACGAGAACTTCCGGGTGCAGTACACAGAGGCGGAGCCCTACCACAGCTACCGCGTAAGTCAGCCTTGGGCCTCCTTACGGGGGCCTAGCTCAGTCCCCCGAGGAACACGTGGGGGCTGCCCGGAGCCTTCGCTCACAGGCGAGCTGACGCCAGCGCAAGGCTGCAGTGGTGCCGGCCATAGCATGCACTCTTGAGCCTGCAGGAGCCGTGGCTGCCATGTGGCTCCCAAGCAGCCCCGGTGTACAGGGGAGTCCCTCAGAGACCTCCAGCCCTTGGCCCAACATGGCGTACCTCTCCCCACAGAGCAGCTTCCTCCTTGAGACGGGGCCACAGGGTCCTTGAGCCTGTGTTCACCTGCTCCCTGCAGGGCAGGGCAGGAGGAAGGCCACCGAACCTTGTGTCCCTGTGTCCCCCTGACCTGTTGGGTGCAGTGCTAGGATTCTGTTCTGTGCTGAGCGTAGAACAGGAGGGTAAGAGCAGATGGGCTCAGATGGGCTGCGGGGCTGTCGTGGAAGGTGGCAGTGGCTTTGTGGACCCCTGCAGGTGCCATGCCTGTGGGGGCATACTGGTTAGCACCAGGGCAGGCTGGGATTGGTTGGCTCTGCTCTGTGCAGCTGGAGCTCCAAGGTCAGCGGCCATGGGGACTGGGCTGCGGTCGTGGGACTCATCCGCCTTTTACCACTGCTCTCGGGGGGACTGGACGAGTCTGCCCCTCCGTGCGTCGGCTCCCCGTGTGGGGTTACAATGAGTGTATGTTTGGCTTTTTAACAAGGAAAGGGAGAGAGACCGAGAGCGTGAGAACAGGCAGCGCGAGCGGGAACGCGAGCGGGAGCGGGAGCGGCGGCAGCGGGAGCGGGAGCGGGAGCGGGAGCGGGACAAGGAGCGGCAGCGGCGGAAGGAGGAGTGGGAGCGCGAGCGGGCCAAGCGGGAGGAGAAGGACCGGCGCGACCGCGACCGCGACAAGGAGCGTGAGAGGCCGAAGCCCCGCTCCCCGCAGCCCCCCAGGTAGGTGCTCCACGGGGTGCCCTCACCTGAGCACCCCTGCCCCCGGCGTGCGCGCCGGAGCCCAGGTGACCCCTGGGACGTCCCAGGGTCTCCCGAACCCTTGCGTAGCGGGTGCTCAGCAGGTCCTGGGGAACCAAGTTCTGTGTGTACAACTGTGTCCCCTGCAGTACGCCAGCTGCAAGTGTGCATGGGTGCCCTGGGATAGTAGCAGTTCCTCGTGAGCAGCACTGCTGTCCCCCCAAAGGGGACCTCAGCACCCAGAGCTGCACACGCTGGCAGTGTGCTGGAGGCAGGACTGCCGACGGAGATCTTCCATCTGCTGCTCCAATCCCCACTGGGCAGGAGTGGCTGGAGACGGACAGGCCCACCTCCACCTGCGTCCCCGTGAGGGTGGCAGCCAGAGCTTGAGCCAGTGACCTGGTGTGGGCTCCTGATGTGGAGGGCGGCTTGCTCAGCCGCGCCCGTGCTGGCCCTGGTGCCAGCGCCTCTGACCCGGCGATTCCAAGGTGCGTCGGATGGTGGCGTGCACACCTCGCTCTTCTGGAAGGCTGGATGATGGGCTCTTGTTTGCATCTCTCCACTCATCCTTCTCTTGATTTTTGTTTCTTTATTTAAAATTTTTATTTGCAATGCAGAGAGGCAGTGCATTAGTTCATTTCCTGGTGCCGCAGGCAGCCAGGGCTGGGCCTGCCGGAGCCTGGGGCTCCCTTGGGGGAGGACCCTGAGGACGTGCGGTTGTCTCCTGCTGCCCAGGGTGCGTAGGAGTGAGGCTGACATCGGAGAGGGAGCCAAGCTCACGCTGGCCTCCCCTGCCAGGTGGCTACCCCACTTCGCGTTCCCGCCGACCCGCGCACCGTCCCGGCCAGCCTCGGGCTGGGAGCCACAGAGGTGCCGAGCGTGTTTGAGCATCTGAGTGTCAGCTCTGGGTAGATGTCTCTTTAGGTCCTGGACACATGCTTTAGTTTGGAGGTCTGTTTAAATTCTTCCTCAGATATCTAATTTCCAAATAGGATTTCTCATTCTGCAGGGTACTGTTTCATTTTCTTGGTGACAGCCTCAGAACCTAGAATTTCAGTTCACTTTTTCATTGCTTTGCCTGTGCTTGGGCCCTTCCCAACGGAAGGCCGGAGGCACTGGATCTGAGTCCGCTGAGGACGATCTGGGGAACATGGGTGGGCTTCTGTTTATTTTTTCAGTTTATTTGATTCTTTGAAAGGCAGAGAAAATGAGGCTTCTGTCTGCCATTCTGCACGGATGGCCGCAACAGCTGGGCCTGGGCCAGGCTAAGCCGGGAGCCAGGGCTCATCTGGGCTTCATGTGTGGGCACAGATGCCCAGCTGCCAGCATCATCGCCACTCATCCCGAGTCTGGCCGGAGCCGAAATGAGACACAGCTCCTTGGTGGTGTGTAACGCCTGGGCCGACGCGGCAGTGGTCCCCACAGGCAGTCCTCAGCCCGTGCCCTCGTTGGGGTCCTGGGGAGCACTGGTGGCCCCCACAGGCGGTCCTCGGCCCGTGCCCTCGTGGGGGTCCTGGGGAGCACTGGTGGCCCCCACAGGCGGTCCTCGGCCCGTGCCCTCGTGGGGTCCTGGGGAGCACTGGTGGCCCCCACAGGCAGTCCTCTGCCCGTGCCCTCGTGGGGGTCCTGGGGAGCACTGGTGGCCCCCACAGGCGGTCCTCCCTCCAGCTCACTCCCCCCACCCCCTTGCAGGTTTGTGTCCTCCCCTCCCCCTTTCCTTTTAGGAATTGCTTCTTTGAAAGGCAGAGCAACAGAAGCGAGCACACTTCCACCCTCTGGTTCGCTTTCCAGATGGCTGCCAAAGCCAAGCTCGAGCCAGGAGCTTTAGCTGGGTCCCTGCTGTGGGTGCTAGGGCCCAGCCCTTTAGCCCTCCCCCACTGCCTCCCCAGGCCTGCACCTTGCAGAACAGCAGTGTAGCAATTACATGGAGAGGAGGGGAACAGATGTGCATCCACTGGTTCACTCCTCCCTGGCTGCAGCCGCCGCGGCTGGCCCTGTCCAATGCCAGGAGCTTCTTCCAGGCCTCGAATGTGGGCGCAGGGGCCAAGCACGTGGGCCGTCTGCCCCTGCTTTTTTCACACTGTTGGCAGGGAGCTGGATTGGAAGTGGAGCAGCCAGGACTTGAACCTATCTCCCAGGAGGCTTGGGGAGGGTGGGGGATGTCCCTTCACTGGCCTGGACCCAAAGCCTTGTGGGAACATGGGTGCTCCCCTGACTTGGCCTGAGTGGACAGGGCCTCCCTCCCCACTGTGGCTGACCTGGTGTCCTCCCCCCAGGCTCACTGGGCTGCACTTCACTGGCGTCCCTAACTCCTCACTGCCACCCAGGTACTGGGCCCATGTGCTGCAGGCACTGCCCCATTGCAGGACACATGGGTGGCCTAGCCTGCCTCATCTGGTCTGGGTGTGTTAGCAGACAGTGGTCAGTGAGGTGGCAGGATGTGATGGGGCACAGTGTCTGTCGGGTGGATGGGCATCTCGCCAGCTCGGTGGCATGGTCTGACCTAGGGAACACCTGGCCAGCCAGCTGGGCAGCTCGGGAAGAGCTGACATGGGGTCCACCTCCCACCCCATCCTCTTCCCTCCCCTCTGCTGGGAAGCATGCCAGCGAGGCTTCCCTGCTTGGGGCTCAGGCTGGGACCCAGGTCAGTGCAAGGCAGACAGGCTCCTGGGGCACCCCCTGGTGGCTGCCCCCCACACAGGGTGATTGCTAACTCCCAGAGGCCTGTGGCTTGCTCAGTGTGACACCCTGCAACAGCCCCCTTGAGAATGTAGCCTCTCCCCCAGTCCGTCTGGCGTCATCCCTTGGCTGTGACGCAGCGGCCTGGAGCACTCCTAGGAGCCGGGGCTGGGCAGGGAACGAAACCTGCCAGTGCCCCAGGAAGTTGAGCTTTGGCTTCCCTTCCTCCTCCTCTTTGGTTGCTGTGTGTGAGGGGTAGAGAGAGCATCTCCTCTGCTCGCTGCCTCCCTGGCGCCTGCAGACCTCTGTCTGCTTCGCAGCGCCCTGGAACTCTGCCTTTCACATTATGTTTCTTTGTTTGGAAGGCAGAATTACCAAGAGATCTTCCATCCACTGGTTCGCTCCCCAGCTAGCCGTAACAGCCGGGGCCGAGTCAAAGCCGGGAGCTCCCTCCAGACCTCGCACAGGGTCTCAGGGCTCCCAGGGCTTGGGCTGACTGCTACCTCCCCAGGCCTTAGCAGGGAGCTGGATCAGAGGTGCAGCCAGGCCTTGAGCTGTCTGTAATGTCAGTGCTATGCCCAGTGCACAGCCTTGGCCCCTAAGATAAACAAATCTTTTCTTTTTTTGTAAGATGTATTTATTTTTATTGCAAGGTAAGGTACACATAGAGAGGAGAGACAGAGAGGAAGATCTGTCCAATGATTCACTCCCCAAGTGACTGCAACGGCCAGAGCTGAGCCAATCCGGAGCCAGGAGCCAGGAGCCTCTTCTGGGTCTCCCATACGGGTGCAGGGTCCCAAGGCTTTGGGCCGTCCTTGACTGCCTACCCTGGCCACAAGCAGGGAGCTGGATGGGAAGTGGGGCCGCTGGGATTAGAACCAGCGCCCATATGGGATCCTGGCTCGTTCAAGGCGAGGACTTGAACCGCTAGGCCACCGCGGCGGGCCTGATAAATAAATCCTTTAATATGTTTTTATTGAAGAAATCTGGTATCTGAAGGCGTCAGGTAAATGTGTGTGTGGCTGAGCCTGTGCGCGGCTCACGTCCTCCGCAGACATTAAGAGGAGGGAGCATCTGGGTGGGGCCTTGTCCCCGGACACTGCACAGGCGTGCGGGGGGAGGGTGCTGAAGGGCAGGACCCTGGCCCGCGTGTGGGGCCTTGTGCCCGGACACTGCACAGGCGTGCGGGGGGAGGGTGCTGAAGGGCAGGACCCTGGCCCGTGTGTGGTAGTTCAAGTGCATGTGAGAGTCTGGTGAGGTGATGGCTTCACCCCCACATTGCGGTGCTGTCCCTCAGTGGCAGCTCAGGATGCAGAGGGCGGGGGTCTTGCTCGGGATTGGGTGACGTCGCCTCCCAGCCTGCATGATTGCTGCCTCCACAGGCACAGAGGGAGGACCAGGCAGTGTGGGGCTTGGGTGGGATGGTCACGTGGTGCTGTGGGATTTCCACTCCTGGGGAACAGGGTTTGTTTAGCCACCAGGCCTATGGGATTGGGAGCTTTGTGGGTGTGACCAGGAAGGGATGAGAGCACGCATGTGTGCCCAGCGTGCCAGGCCTGGCTGCCCACAGACAGCCCTGTCAAGCTGCTGGGGCGAGCCGCGGGCACAGGCGGCTGCTTGGCGCGCCCAGGTGCTCAGTTGGAGGCAGTGCGCTGCTTGTTCACAGGTTTGTTCCAGATCTGACCTGTGGACTCTAGTTCCTTTCCCTCTCTGGGCGTTTTCGTCTTTTGGTTCTAGAAGGGCGTTGCATTGTCTTTGTCGTCTCTGAGCCTGAACTTGGCAGCCTTTCAGGTTGGAGTTTCCAGGCCTAGTGGCACTTCCTTGCACTGCTCAGAGCCAGGGAGACGTGAGTCGGGGTGCCTGCGGCTGACCTCAGGGCCTGCCTGCGGCCTTGAACAAGGGGAGTACTTGCAGAACTGTATGTGTCTGTGCGGAAGTCACTTGGTTGGCCAGAGGTTCCTGGGAAGGTTTTCCGTCTGCCTACGAGTGTTCGCCAGTTCCAGGTCTGGCGTTGCCCACCTGGGGCAGGTCCTCCTGGCCGTGTCTCCTGCAGTGCTCGGGGAGCAAGCTGTGGGCCCCCGTGGTGGTGCAACAAGCGACCGGTATGTTCGGTTTTCGTCTGCCTATCGTGTTTTCCTGGGTCTGTTGGTGAGGGACAGGAGTGGCTAGCCCTGGGGCAGCCAGGGCCTGGTGGCACCCACCACAGGCTGTCCCTGCATAGATTCGAGTCTCACTCAGAACACTTGCCGTAATGGACGTGGGACTTTGTGGGACTTTGTCAAGAATAGATGAAGAGGGCCCGGTGGCGTGGCCTAGCGGCTTAAGTCCTCGCCTTGAAAGCCCCCAGATCCCATATGGGCGCCGGTTCTAATCCCGGCAGCTCCACTTCCCATCCAGCTCCCTGCCTGTGGCCTGGGAAAGCAGTTGAGGACGGCCCAATGCTTTGGGACCCTGCACCCGCGTGGGAGACCTGGAAGAGGTTCCTGGCTCCTGGCTCCAGATCGGCACAGCATTGGCCGTTGTGCTCACTTGGGGAGTGAATCATCGGACGGAAGATCTTCCTCTCTATCTCTTCTCCTCTCTGTATATCTGACTTTGTAATAATAATAAATAAATCTTAAAAAAAAAAAAAAGAATAATGAGGAAGAAGCCGTGAGAGTGCTGACTTGACCCAGCTGCCCTCTAAGCACCAGGAGGGCAGTGGAGTGTGAGCCGAGTGCTTTGGGGTGCGAGCAAGAACACAGCAGACAAGTTTAGGGTGTACTAAGCAGACTTTATTAACCAAGCTTAGTGATAACAGGGCCCGCTAGAAATTAGCAAATGACACGTCCTTTTGGCAGTCCAGTCTGAATTGAAACCCTGAGAGGAACAAGTGGTCATCACCCTCAAGTCCGTCCATTAAGCTGAAGACCTGTGTCCCGCTTCCCCAGCAACAGAAGTTATCCTGAGACATGCAGCGAACAGCCTGGGGCACACTTAGAAAGCTGCAGACACTCACCTGTCCCTGACTTCTCTGCCCACATTCCACTACTGCTAGGCCTCCCCTCTCCTGGAGCTCCTGAAAGTACACACATTAGAGATACTAGCATCTTAGCATTCACATCTTCGCTGTCCTGCCCAAGCAGTGCAGAGGGTGAGGACTACAGACACACAGGGGCCGTGCTCAGGGGCTCCCTGTCCTCAGAGTCTGTGCGGGAAGCCAGAGAACAAGCAGGGGCTGGAGAGGCCAAGAGTCGGAGTGCCACAGTGACTGGAGCACAGGACCAAGAGAGCGAGCCCCTCCCTGTCCTGGGCCTTTGTGGGGGCTCGTGAGGGGCGTGGTTACGCAACAATGCGATGCCGCCTCCTCGCAGGTTCCACTGACAATGACCGAGCGTGACAGGTGGACAGGAGGGACCAAGTAACGGGGGGACGCTGCAGTGTGTGTGCCTAGGACCACAAATGAGTGTTTGAACCCTGCCCCCGCGGGGGAGACCCTGGGAGCTGTGGCGCCTGGCTCCAGTCTGGCCCAGCCCCCACGTTTGGACCACAGGCAGAGTGGGGCAGCAGGTGGAGGGAGCACTCTCTGTCTCTACCTCTTTCTCTTCTGTCACTCTACCTTTCACATCACTTTTTTAAAAGTTATTTACTTTTAATTTGAAAGGCAGAGTTATAAAAAAAGAGAGAGCTTCCATCCCAGGTTGGCTCTTGACTCCAGAGACCACGCCTGGCTTCAGGGAGGTCCGGCACGCTGGGCAGCCCATCAGCCACAGTCCTCACAGCAGAGGTGCAAGGCATGGGCTCGTACATTCAGAAACTTGCCGTTACACTTGAAAACAAGAAATCATGGCTGCTTCTCTGGTTCCATCGAGCTGTGTTCTGCATCCCTGCACTGGACACAGAGCGGGAGCCGCCTCTGTCCGCATCCCTCCGGGAGCCGTCCCGCAGTCAGGCTGGCTCCCTCACAGGGAGGCACTGAGGCTGAGGCCATCTGGGGGGGTAGAACTGCTTGTCTTGCTGAGGGGTGTGTGAGTGAAGTGCTTGGTATCTTTGGGTACCCCTTGCCCACCCCACCCCTCTGGTTGCAGCCGGCCAGCTGAGCCACCCAGGAAGGAAGCTGCGGCCCCTGGGCCCCAGGTGAAGCGGGCGGACGAATGGAAGGACCCTTGGCGCCGGTCCAAGTCCCCCAAGAAGAAGCTCGGGGTGTCGGTGTCCCCTAGCCGCGCCCGGAGGCGGCGGAAAACATCGGCCTCATCCGCCTCTGCTTCCAACTCTTCCAGGTGAGGATCCGGCTCAGGTCAGGGCTGGGGCAGCCTGGGGGCAGCTGGGCAGGGAGTGTGGGGCCATCACTCAGCTGTGCCACTCGCCTGGCCCCCTGAGAACAGGCCTCTGGTGGCTGCCCACAGGGTGTGGGTCTGGGTGAGCCCTGCCCTGCCCAGTAGGGGGTGAGGGTGGGTCTGGGTGAGCCCTGCCGTGCCCAGCAGGGAGTGAGGGTGGGTCTGGGTGGACTCTACTGTGCCCAGTAGCGAGTGAGGGTGGGTCTGGGTGGACTCTACTGTGCCCAGTGGGGGGTGAGGGTGTGTCTGGGTGAGCCCTGCCATGCCCAGCAGGGCGTGAGGGTGTGTATGAAGTCACGGCTTTCACAGTCGTGCGGATGGACACGGTTAGCACACGGGCATACATGCCCAGTTGAGTGCCACATCAGCCAATGACCCAGAGCTCCCCATTCCTCCTGGCTGGAGTAGTTGGGGTACAACCTGACTTCACATGTCCAGAGGGGTCACACGGGAGCTTGTGCTGTCCAGGGCTCGAGGGTCCTCCCCCAGACTTCCATTCAGCTCCTTGCCCTTCCAGGTCGTCTTCACGGTCTTCGTCCTATTCCGGCTCGGGCTCGTCGCGCTCCCGCTCCCGCTCCTCCTCCTACAGCTCCTACTCCAGCCGCTCTTCCAGACACAGTTCCTTCTCGGGCAGCCGCTCCAGGTGCGTCCCGGGGCCTGGCTAGGCCGGGCAGCAGGTGCGGCCTGGACAATCTGCTAGGTGTTTGTCTTCCTTCCAGAGACAAGTAGGAACCCCAGAGTTGTCACTCATAGCTAGCAGAGGCTCCTGAAATGGAGCCCAGGTGGAAGGGGGTGAGCCAGCCATTGTTCCCCCCGGGACCAGAGGATTTCTGAGGAAGCCCAGCCAGGGCCTGCCTCACTTCGCAGGGCGAGGAGACTGAGGGCGTGTCGGGGGCCGCTCACCCTCTACAGTGCACCCTGGGTGTGTCATCTGCGTCACTAGCCAGAGGCCACATGTGTGCACACACTGCCCAGTGGCATCACAGGCGTCCTTCCTGGACCAGGACACAGCTGTGAACAGATTCCTGGGCTACAGCGACGGGCATCTGAGTGCAGGAGGTGCCAGTCTGACTCTCTGCCCGGGCACTCCTACTCTTCGCTGGAGGCCAGCGGCAGCTTTCCTTCCGCAGCGGGGGTGGGTGCTGGGCCTGCTAGGTCCCTTACTGCAAGAGGCGCCTGCCTTATGTGGCAGTTCTGTGAGGCACATTCTGGGCCTGGAGATGATCCCTGACTGGACCCGGCAGCACCCAGGGTGCTCCCAGTGAAGCAGGCTGCCCTGGAGCCACATCCCGACCCTGCTGCCTCACCCAGCCCTTGGCATCTGCCCTGCCAACGCCCGAGTGCCTGTGGAGCTGGTCAGAACCTGCTGTGACGCATCCGCAGGCCAGCGAGGCTTGTGCTGTCACCTTTGGGCTCTGATACCCCACATACCCCAAGCCACTCTGCCCCATGACCTGGGACCCTGCTGCTTCCAGCTCTCCCTCTCTGAGCACGCCCAGGAAGTGACAGCCCTCCACAGCCAGGTTTCCCTGGGAGGCAAGTGTGGGTCGTTGCACACTCTGGCGGCGCAGGCTGCTCCAGCCCTGGCGGGAAGGAGGGTGCCAAGTGCTTGACTCACACTTCTCTTGGTCCCCAGGTCGCGGTCTTTCTCGTCGTCCCCATCCCCGTCCCCAACTCCATCCCCACACAGGCCTTCTGTCAGAGCCAAGGGGGAGCCCGCCCTACCTCCTGGGAGAGCAGGGTAAGTTCGCGCTGTGGCTTCTTGCAGCTCGCGGGCTCCTTGGGCGGCCCTGCACGTGGGTCCTGAGTTCCTCGCACGAACAGATGATTCCCTCACAAGAGCCAGGACTAGGCAAAGTCCCTGTGCTGGGACCCTGGAAAACCTGCCAGGGTCAGGCCTGGAGTGCTGGGCCCAGGCCCCTACAGTCCCTGAGTGAGTGTCGGCTGGGCCCCCTGGTCCCTAAGTGAGGGCCACCTCTCGCCTTACAGAGAGAAGTCTGTGAAGAAGCCGGCCTCAGCCCCTGCTGCACCACAGGCCACCAAAACCACTGCTCTTGCCCCTGAGCCCAGCAAGGGAGACCCCCGGGAAGTAAGGAGGAAGGAGCGACAAGCCAGGACTCCCCCCAGGAGGTGAGCAGGCTGCCCCAGCTTCCCCCGGAACCACCACGAGCAGGTGGTGATGCCAGTCCGGTCCGCTGGCCTCGATTGGAAGGACAGCCCAGGCTGAGCAGTGGGCGCCTGCAAGCCCAGCTGCTGTGGCCGGCCCCTCCCTTCGCTTGGCGTTGGCCCCAGTCGGTGTCCCCCTGAGACAAGGCAGAGCCCCAGCTGGGCCCCCGGCAGCCGTGCGGGCCCGCTGCAGCCACACTGAGGGTTGTTCTTGCATTGCAGGCGGACTCTGAGTGGCAGTGGCAGTGGCTCCAGCTACAGCGGTTCCAGCTCCCGGTCCAGGTCATTCCCCAGCTCCCCACTGCCCACAGGCAGGCATCCCAGTGGCTGCTGTGAGCCAAGGGCTCTGCCATGACTCATGTGGGGCACTCAGCCCTGAGAGTGCCCCGAGGGAGCTGGCCCTGCTGCCCTGTCCATGCACACCTGGCTGGGGAAGTTGGCCAGCCCTTCTGGGAGGGCTCCTGACAGCCAGCTGCTCCCTCTCCAAGGGGCTGGTCTGGGAATCCAGCGGAAATGGCCATCTGTCCTCCTTTTCCGTGCAGTGCTGTGTGCTGGCAGGGGCGCACCCATCACACAGCCACGCTGTGCACTTGCAGTCCCTAAGACGCCGTCCACCTCCCACAGGGTGGGCTGTCGCTGGGCTTCTGCTCTGTACCACGGCCAAGTCAGAGCTCAGCCCTGTTGGCACATAAGCCAGCTGTGGCCTTCGGGCTCAGATAAGAGAACGGGGGTCCCTTCCCAGAGTCCCCAAAAACTGCCCAGGCCCTGAACCCAGAGTGGGCCCAGGCACCCAGGACCCCCCGCCCCCCGCCCCCCGCAGCCAGGGGCAACACCTCATGTGCAGGTGTGTGTGTTCAGGTCTCTGAGTGTGAGCAGTGTGTCCTCTGTGTCAAGCGCCACCTCCAGCAGCAGCTCCGTGCACAGTGTGGACTCAGAGGACATGTATGCGGACCTGGCCAGCCCCGTGTCCTCGGCCAGCTCGAGGTCCCCAACCCCAGCCCAGACCAAGAAGGAGAAAGGTATGTGTCCCTGTGCTTGGGCCTCTGCTCGGCGTAGGCTTTGCCATGAGGGCGCATGCGGACAGCCACGCCTGAGCCCGTGTCCTCGGCAGGAAAGTCCAAGCGAGAGGACGCGGCTAAGGAAGACAAGCGGAAGAAGGACTCCACCCAGCCGGCCAAGTCCACCAGAGCCCCGGCCGGGGGCAAGGCCTCCCAGGCGTCCACGGCGCCCCAGCAGGCGGCCCCAGGGCAGTGTGCACAAGGCGCCTTCGTGGCCCACAAGGAGATTAAACTAACTCTGCTGAACAAGGTGAGGCCTGCTGTCCCAGCACTGGGTCCACCAGTTCCTCCAGAGCTTCCTCAGAGCTCAGGGCAGGAGACGGTGTGAAGTCCTCATCCCAGGGCGCTGGCAGGAGGGTGGCCCTGTGGGCACTGCAGGCCTAGGGTAGCCAAGGGCAGGCGCCAGTGCGGGCAGAGGGCCCTGGGCCAGCCGTGCACCTTCATGTCAGTCTTGTCCTAGGCGGCTGACAGAGGGAGCAGGAAGCGCTATGAGCCGTCAGACAAGGAGCGGCAGAGTCCTCCGGCCAAGCGGGCAAACCTGTCCCCAGAGCGAGGTGAGCCCCAGGCCCCCAGGTACTGTGGGGTGGTGTCACTTCAGGGCCTGACTGCCCCCCGCCAGGGTGGCTCGCACTGACCCTGGTTCCTGTGCAAGCCCTTGGGTCTGATACGGCCACGAACTCCACGTCCAGACCCGCTGTCGTGGGCAAAAACCCTGATGGGTGCTGAGAGCCGCTGGCCCTCACATGGCCCTGTCACCAGGTGCTCGGGACCGCAAGTCGGGCGGCCGGCCGGGCTCCCCGAAGGCTGAGCGGCAGAGGGGCCAGAATGCGAGAGCGCCTGCGGCCCCTGCAGACAGGTGAGTCCCCCTCTCCACAGGGGAACCCCAGGTGGCCTTGCAGAGGGGGCTGTCGGGGCTCATGCTGCACCTGCCCCTAGGAAGCGCCAGCTGTCGCCGCAGT
This sequence comes from Ochotona princeps, assembly GCF_030435755.1. Lineage (NCBI taxonomy): Eukaryota > Metazoa > Chordata > Mammalia > Lagomorpha > Ochotonidae > Ochotona > Ochotona princeps. Next base: position 660,029 of record NC_080847.1, on the reverse strand, counting down.
CTAAGAGCTCCAGCAAGGTGACCAGCGTGCCTGGCAGGGCCTCGGAGGCTGGCGCAGGCAGCAAGTCGGGCAAGGCCAGCACATTGTCGCGGCGCGAGGAGCTCCTGAAGCAGCTGAAGGCGGTGGAGGACGCCATTGCGCGGAAACGCGCCAAGATCCCCGGGAAGGTGTAGGCCGCCGGCCTGGGTCTGCAGCTGCACCTTACTGTGGCTGCAATTCTTTTTAAAATTTAAAAAAAAGAAAAGAAAAAGGGTTTCTCAGCTGGAAAGAGGCCACACATGAGATGCAGATGAGGCCAAGTCCTGGCCCCCTTCCAGATAGACCTGGTCCCCCGGGCAGGAGGCTCAGATTTTATGTAAAGTACACACCCTGTCGCAGCCCAGCCGCCACAGCCGCCCTCTGCCCCGCCCCAGGCAGGCCAAGCGGCAGCGGTGTGAACCCCAGATTCTCCTAGAACCACTGGCCTCTCCCCTTCTCCCTGTCCCAGGATCAGAAATATATATATATATATATATATATATTCTTGACTAAATTCTGGCTGGGAGACATTTTCTGTCTTTTATTTTAAGCATCAAATTGTTTTAGTTGATTTAAAAAGAAAAAAATTACAGAAAAGACTTACAAAAAAACAGGCCAAGGATGTCGTTGGGGTGTCAAATGTGGAGGGTCTTTTTTGAGGGTTCTCCTAAAATAAAATATTTTGATAAGCAGCTGCGTGGTGACGCTGTGACTGCCTGGCTGCGCCGAGTGGTCCCCTCCACCCTGGTCCCCAGCTGCACCCCAAGTCCTTCAGAGCTCCCAGGGAGAAGGGGCCACGCTACCACCCTCTAGCCATGGCTCAGGCTGCCCAAGGAGGGGTACCATTTCCTCTCAAAACAACTTCTTGTTAAGGCCCCAGGATGCAGCCTGTGCCCAGTCAGGCATGGTGGGGAGTCCTCTGGGCCAGGGGCTGGTGCTGGGGTGCCCCACGCTCACTCTCTGCCTACAGCGCTGGCATCCCTTACGGTTGTATCCTGACTGCTTCCATCCAGCTCCCTGTGTCAGAGACCTGAACAAGCTTCCTGGCGCCATCTTCTCATCAGCTCAGGTCTGGACGTTGGTTCACTCCCCAAGTGGCCGCAACGGCCAGAGCTGAGCCAATCCAAAGCCAGGAGCCAGAAGCTCTTCCGGGTCTCCCACACGGGTGTAGGGTTCCAAGGCTTTGGGCTGTGCTTGACTGCTTTCCCAGGCCACAAGCAGGAAGCTGGATGGGAAGTGGGGCAGCTGGGATGTCTGTGTTTTAGATAATAGGGCCATTGCACTGGCCCCCTAAAGTAAATACACAAAAACTCTTCCAGGCCAAGAGTAGCAGGTGCACTGGGGACCAGCATGGCTGTGAGCGGGTTTCTGCAGGTCTGACCCCAGCTCGGTCACAGCCCCTCCTGGGCTGGAGGCGACTGAGCCAACAGCAACCCACACCTTGGGGCCTTGGAAGGCAGTTGGGGTGGGGGCCATCAGGCCGGTGCCAGCTGGTGAGGCGGGGCCAGGGCCTCCGCACTGCTGCTTCCTCGTCGGGTTTCCATTCTTGCCCAAGCTGGGACTTCTGCGTTTGCCTCAGCGCCCGTGGGAGACTGACCCACCCTATGTCTGCTGGCCTCTTCCCGCCTACACTCCCTGGTCGCCAGGTGCCGGGACAGCGCTGTGGACGATGGGCGAGACTGGGCAACACCAGGAGCTTCGCAACTTGCTAGCGGCCCTGTGCGCTGCACACCCACACCCTTGCTCTGCGACCCCACCCCTGTCCGCACTGGCATGACCACCTCAGGCTGGGGGGGTCTGGGGGGACACCCTCTACAAAGGAGGCTAGGACTGTGCTTCCCATCTGGGGTGACCCTGCTCTGTGGGGCTGGGGGTGCGGGACAGACCCTCAGGTCTTACTGGGTCATGCTCCACTCTGCTCACCAACTAGGAGGGCCCTGGGAGGGACTTGTGCCCCCAGCACTGGGTGGGGGCATCCTGGCCTGCCTGCCTCAGGCCAAGCACCCACCTGTCCGAGGCGTCTGCAGGCCAGGGCTCCATCCCCACAGGGATCTGGGCAGTGGTCTGTGCCCTGCAGAAGTGCGTGGACCTGACTCCTCCCCAATCCTCACCCCTGCAAGACCGCAAGAGGAACCCAAGGCAGGTAAGCAAGCCCCTGTGCTGAGGGGGTAGCCAGCCCACCACAGGCTTGTGGGCTTCCCCAGTCAAGCCCCCGGGCAGGGTCTGCTCTGAGGCCCCGAAGCAGAGGAGTTGATGTGCAGGTTTAGCACCTGCCAGCGGGAGCATGGCCAGCTGCTCTCCTCTCTTCCCCTCAGCCTCTCTTGCCTCCATCCTGCACATCCAGGCTCCCCAGGCCAGCTGGCTGCCTCCATCCCACAGGAAAGGCACAACAGGGGCAAGCCCTGCACCCAGCCCTGAAGCTGCTGCGTCCCCTGCAGGCCTACCAAGCCCCCATCCCACCCAGGCAGGCAGCAGCATAGCTCTAGCTGTTGGGTCCCCAATGTCCATGTGGGAGACCCAGAGGAGCCCCTGGCTCCTGCTTAAACAAAAAGAAACAGTAATGGGGTGCAGAGCTGAGGACCCCAAGTCCCCACCCACACCTGCCTTGGCCTCACCCAGGCATGCAAGCACCTTGTCTTAATCAGCTTGGATAGCTAGAGCCAGCCTTGACCGCTGCAGCAGCAGGGAGTAGGGTCCCCCCACACCGGGGAGCGTCATGGACAGGCCACTGTGGGACGCCCCAACGGGTGCTGGGTGGGGGTGCCCAGGGCGGGAGACCGAGGGGCAGAAGGAAGCGCTCCAGGCTGGGCACTTCCCAAGGGGAAACGGTCGGGTTTTCCCCAGGTGTGGCCCAGGTATAAAGGCCGGCTGCAGCCAGGTTGGCCACCAGCTGCTCGCTGGGACCACTGCCAGGAGTCAGGTGCCCGACAAGTGCTGCCGCGGCCGCCAGAATGGTGAGCCCCACCCCAGCCCTTGATCCAAAAGTGGGGGCTGGAGGGAGGGACAGCTGGGTCATGCTCCACTGGGCACTGGGCCTCCGCGTCCCCTCCTGCCAACAAGACAGGCTGGAAAGGGGAGCGAGGACCCCCTGATGGTGCCCCCCACCTTTCCCAGATCCTCACTGGCTTCCTGCTTCTGGCCTGGCTGCCCCTCTGGGGGGCTGCCCACACCCACAGTCGACGGGCCCTGCGCTGCTACTCAGCCAAAGAACTGCTGTCCAATCAGGTGCCCCCACACCTGCTGGCTCAGAGTGCCAGGTGGGAGCAGGCCTTGCCCGTGGCACTGGTGCCCAGCCTGGAGGCAGCAGGCCAGCGGAGGCACCAGGAGGGACTCCAGGCCACCAGCCAGTGCCCGGTGCTGCGGTCTGAGGAGGTGTTGGAGGCAGAGACCCACCAGCGCTCCATCTCACCCTGGAGATACCGGTGAGGGTCGCAGCAAGGCCTCTGCTGGCCGGGCTGGGGGGAGGGGAGGAGGGGCCCAGGAACCTCACGGCCATGTCCCCCACAGCGTGGACACGGACGAGAGCCGCTACCCCCAGAAGCTGGCCTTCGCCGAGTGCCTGTGCCGGGGCTGCATCAACGCCAGGACGGGCCGCGAGACCCCGGCGCTCAACTCGGTGCAGCTGCACCAGAGCCTGCTGGTGCTGCGCCGCCAGCCCTGCCCTCGCCGCGGGGCCTTCGCCTTCCAGGCCGAGTTCATCCGCGTGCCGGTCGGCTGCACCTGCGTGCTGCCCAGGTCCGTGCGGTGACGGTGGCCGGGCCCACCCTCCTATTTATGTCTATTTATTGGTTATTTATAGCTCCATGGGGCCTTCCCTCGGCAGTTGGTGCTGTGAGCCCGCCTGTTGTCACGAGTAAACACATCGACACTTTGGTCGAGTGCAGCACTGTGGCCCGTGCTTTGGCTCGCCTCCCCAGCCCAGGTGCTGGTCGGCATTGAGGGGCGGGCCGTGAGGCGCACAGGTGTGGCCCTCAGCTCCCAGCACACCTCACACGCCCCGCGGATGGCCGCTCCTCCCGCCGCAGCAGCACCTCAGTCGGCCGGCCCATGTCCACCTCAGCGGTGGATTCTGGATATTCTGCCAGGCCATGGGCCACCAGGACGGCCCTGCCCATGCCTGCGGTCAGCAGGCAGCCTGCAACTGCTGCCCCCGGCCCCCACTGAAGAACGGTTGCCTGGACCCTGCCTGGTGAGCAGTGGTGGCTCACCCCAGGCGTCTCAAGAGGAAGGAGTCAGGGAGGGCTTGCTGGAGGAAGCAGCATTTGCTGAGTACCTGGGAGGACTCAGTTCCACACGTGCTGAAGAGCTCCCATCGAGTGACAGCACTGAGGACAGAGCAACAAACCCGGGACCGGGCGGAGCCCTGGATGTCAGACAGCGGAGGGCAGCGGAGCCAGAGCCAGGTCAGTGAGGCCACGAGGTGGCCGGGCAGGGGTGGCAGCTGGGGGCTGCTGATGCAGAGGCGCAGGGCCACTGAGGAGGTTCAACGCGGACCTGTGGGGGCTGTGTGTTGGCCCGGGTGGGCAGCAGGTCGGCCACAGGTGAGAGCCATTTCAGTGGCTGGACAGGTGAAGCCAGTGGCCGCTCAGCTAGGCCCAGGAGCACGCTCGGCTGAGGCTGGGAGAGGGGGGCACCATAGCGCGGGGGGGAGCCTTGGTAGCCGCCAGCAGAGCCAGGCTCCCTTCTTGAGCACCTTGGGGGTCTGGGTGAGGGGCCAGTGGGAAGGCTCTGGCTTGCCGGCTTGCAGGAGGGAGCAGGTCGGGGGCTGCGGCAGCCCTGTCCCCAGGAAGCCCCACACATAGACAAGACACGTGGGCGTTCACTGTGTTTATTGCAGCACATGGCCTCCCTGGGCTCAGAGAGGACGGTCATGCCACCTCATCCGTCACAGGGATAGGGTTGACCTGAGGGCCGCCTGGGGGGGACCCCGCCACATCTTCCTCCGTGGGCTTCCTGCGGGCCTCGGCGGGAGGCCGAGGAGGGGGGTTGCTGGGTGGCTGCTTGATGGTGCCCCCCATCTGGGGCCGCTCCTTGGACCGGGGCTCGATGGGGGTCCACTGCTCACCACGAACTGCCGCCTGGGGACACAGGGGGGCTGGCTGGACCCTGCCTGCCTGGGAGCCCGACCTTCCCACCTTGAAGTGCTCACACCCCGAACCGCAGGACCTGGCTCCCCATGGCCTGGGAGGCCGCAGCGGCACCTGCCGCTAGTGTGAGACCAGCTCTGGCCTGGCCTGGCCCTGCCCTGGGAAAGGTGGATGAACACTTGCTCCCGGCCGTGCGCCACGTGGGAGGGCTCGGGGACCCCCACTCACCAGCAGGTAGATGATGCTGGCGATGACGAGGCAGGCGGTGCCCAGGATGGTGGAGAGCAGGAAACCGGCAGGCACCGACAGCCTGGGGGAGGGCCCAGTGCAGTTACCAGTTACGGCCTGCTCATGCCTGGCCCCGGGAGCTGCCGGACTCGCCCAGGGCCCACCGCCCCACTCACGCGAGGTGCAGGGCGGCACGGAAGTAGTAGTTCCTGGTGAGGGGCCCGAGGAGCTTGAGCACGGCGGTCAGGTACCTCTGTCCGCTGCAGGGAGGGCACAGGCTCAGCCGCTGGGCCGCCCAGCCAGGGTCGCGCAGGGCGAGGGGGCACACTCACCAGCGCTCCATGGTGGAGCCCTTCGCCCTCCGGCCGCGCGGGTACTCCAGCAGGCACACGAGTGCGCCGGCTGCGCTGTGCCCTGGGTTAAGGAAACGCGCAGGGGTGCCCAGCCCCGCCCGCACAGCACCCCAATCGCCTTCTGTGGAAGGATACATGGAGTAGGCGCCGAAGTACCACTGGGTGAAGCGGCCAGCGGTGGCCACAATGCCCCCGGTGATGAGAACTGTGGGTGGGTAGGTGCGGGTGAGCAGTGCCCCGGGCGTGCCCTCTCTTCTGCCCCACACTGGCTTTCCCCCACAACATCCCGAGTGGTCAGCCCCCTCTCTCTCCCTGGGCACCCGAGGCTCCACTGCCGACCCAGCTCCCTGCTAATGGCCGGGGGAATGCCCCAGCGCTTGGGCCCTTGTGCCCATGTGGGGGACCTTCCGGCATCCGCCTGGCCCCGGCCTTTGGCTGTGGAGCCATCCCGAGAACTAACCAGCAGAGGGGAGCGCCCTCCTGGAAGCTTAGCCTGGTCAGCCCCCTCTGCGTGGCCCGGCCCCACCCACAGCTTACTCCCTGCCCTCCACCAGGGGCGCAGTGCCCAGGCTGGGCTGTGTAGGGTGCCCACTGGTTTGCGGAGGCGACCAGGGGCGAATCCGGAGCATGTGCTGCCAGCTCCCGCGGGGTTGCACCATCTGCCGCCCGTGTTCCGCCCATTGGCTTGTCTGCATGAGTGTTCCCCGTGACCCAGAAGCCATAGTTGGCGTTGTGGCCTAGTGCGTGAAGCTGCTGCCTGTCACACCAGCATCCCATACGGTGCCAGTTGGAGTCCCTGCAGTTCCACTCCTGCCTGCTTCCCTACTGATGACCTGGGAAGACAGGGGAGGAGTTTGGCCCAGGTGCTTGGGCACCTGCACCCATGTGGGAGGCCAGAGGAGGCTCCTGGCTGGGATGCCTGAGAGTGAGAGTGAACCAGCTCTCCCCTGTGGATGGGGGGGCCCAAGCGCTGGAGCCATCACTGCACCTCCTGGGCAGGCGCTGGCAGAAGCCAGAACTGACAGGCTCTGGGTTGGTCCATGGCTTCCCAGGAGAAGGCCCCCTGCCCCCCCTACCCGTGTCTCCCAGGCCAGAGCCCCCACCTCTGCAGATGCTCTGGGCATGATGTTGCACCCAGCTTCCTGCTGGCAGCTCAGCCACAGCTGCGTTCTAGACCCCACTACGTGAGCTCCTGAGCCCTCCGACCCCACACTGGCCAGGGCCCAGCTGAACATTAACTCTGCCGTCTGTCCCTGTGGGCACTGCGGGAAGGCAGGGTGCTTCCTCCTGTGGTCACCCAGGGCAGCTGACTCATCTCCAGGGCGTAAGGTCATCTTCCGGGGCCTCCGTTGGTGCCGGGGTGGACACCACTCGGACACTCCCTGCTTGTGCAGGCAGCAGTGAGAGGCAGGGTGGGGCTCACGTCCCTGGTAGGGGACAGAGGCTGCCAAGCCCAGGCTGGGACTCAGTGATGCCAGAGAGCTGGTGGCAGGGCACCGCAGGGGGTCACTGTGCTGCTGGGGTGGGCAGGAGCCGAGAGTGGCTGGATGCGGGCTGTTCCTACTGCCATGTGCTGCGTCCCACTGCCCACTCAGGGACCACTCCGGCAGGGCCTGCATCCCCGGGGATGCACAGCTACCTGCTCTAATGGAGGCTGGGACCCCAAGGCCCTCCACTTCCTGGGGCGGCTGGGAGGGAAGCGGAAGTTGCAACTGCGTGAGGCAGGCAGGTGGCAGTCCCACGGGGCCCCTGTGCTCCCCGCCATGCTGCTGGTCTTCGGGAGTCAGGGCAGTCCCCACCAAGCTCTCCCCAGCTGGCTCCTTCCCACCCGACACCCTGCGCCTCTGGCAGTGCCCCAGAGCACCCTGCAGAGCCACTGACGTGGGCCACCCTCCCCCACCCAGGCTTGCACACCCAGGGCTGAGCCCCCTCCACCACACCAGGGGGAGGGGGTTGTGTCCCCTCCCCACTGCGCACCCCCGAGGGAGCCCAGCCCGGTCCTGCGCCCACCCACCCCTGCTCTCTCCCACCAGCGGGGCTGGGGCTTTCCCAGCGACCCGGAAACCATCGGGGCCCAGAGGCGCTTCCTCCTCCTCCTCCTCCTCCTCCTCCTCCGCCGGGCCTTGTAGGGCGTCCGCGCCTCGGGTGCCGGCCCCTGCCCACCCCACTGGGCGCGCACTCACTCAGGCCGGACGCTAGCGCCTGCTCGTTGGCCCACATGGCCCACTCGATCTGCCCCATCGCGCTCCGCACTCGCACCCGCTCTCTCGCCCCGGCTCTGTGAGGCCCCGTCCGCCCCGAGGCCCCGTCCGCCCCGCCTCAGCCCGCCCCTCCGCCCCGCCCCCGGCCGGCCTCCATCCAGGCAAGCTGCTGCTGTCCCCACCCCCACCCAGGCGGAGCTTGCCTGTGCCCCTGGACAGGACAGGGACCAGGGGCCTAACCCTAACCCTGGCTGCAGGCAGGGTAGTCCCCGGGGCCTGGACACACCCCACCCCTGGGTGAGGCAGGAGGCCGGGCCGGGTCCACGTCTGGCACAGTCCCCTCCCCAGGGGCCATAGCTCCTACATCCCCCCTCCCTTCTCCCCTGGGCCCAGAGGCAGGCAGGAGAAGGCGCTCACACAGGACCAAGGACAGAGTGCGAGCAGGCGAGCGGCAGTTGTCCTGGTTTATTCCCGTCAGTCACCACAGCTGCCCTGAGCCCACTGGGCCTTCGGGGAGCACCGCAGCACGCACACGGGGGCTGGCGGTCAGGGTGGCCCCACTGCCAGGCTAGCCAGGCCAAGCCAGGAGCCTCGAGTCCCAGTGAGGCCACTCTCCTCCGGAGTGCGGGAGTCAAGCGGCTGACCTTGACCTTAGCAGGCCGTCGGGGCCCAGGAGGTGAGCCTTGGGGTCATCCAGGACTTGGGGCCCAGGCCCCACCTGAAAGAGACCCAGTCGTGGGTGATTGTTGTAGGCCGAGCAGGTGGGTTAACATGGGGGGCCTTCCTCCTGCCCACAGCCCAGTCTGTCACACGAGATGGGATGCGGGGCAGAGCCGTCCCACCTCACCTGGGTGGAAATGATGTACTTGACCCCGCCAGGGATGGGCTCCAGGGCCAGGGCGGTCTTCAACTCGTCTGGGAGGGACACAGGCGCCACCGGCAGCCCCTTCAGAAACCTGGGAGACGGGAAGCTGCGAGTGCGGGCCCTGCCAGGTCCCCTGGCCTTTGGGGGCCTGATGGCCTGGCACAGGACGGGCCCACTCACTTGTCTCCGTTGGCCTCGGGCGGGAAGCTGTGCCTCACAGCAGCCACAAACTCAGCCACAGTGTCCTCCAGCGTGAAGATGACAGCGTTGGGGCCAGCATCAAACGTGTATGCCACCTGGAGGTCAAGGCGGATGCCCCAGTTGCCCAGCAGGGCCCGGGGCTGGGGGCGGGCGGGAGCTTGCATGTGGCCTGACTCACCTTGGTCTGCCCGTGGTGGGCGTTGAAGCGGTGCACCAGGTGGATGATGCGCCTGGAGGTGTCGTTGAGGTAGGAGATGGGCGGGAAGGTGTCAAGGCACGTGGCGTGGAATTGGTTACTGTCCTTCATGGTGAGCTGGGCGAAGCCCTGGAAGTCACGCTCCAGGATGCAGCGGCCCATCTCCCGCAAGCGCGTGGGGACCACTGCCTCGGCCCGGAACTGCAAGGACAGGTTCCCTGGCTGGGCTGCCCGGAGAGGCGCGGCCTGTTGCACGGGGCCGCCCCTCCCGGCCGTGCGTACCTTGAGCAGGGCACTGGTCTCCACGCTGGTCTGCATGCCCGCCGTGCTGCCCATCAGCTTCCTGTCTGCACTCACCTGTCCCAAGAACACAGAGCTGGGCCACCCACTGCTAAGCAGCCCACCCCAGCCCACACCCCGGGAGCTGCCCTGTATGCTCTGGGACGGGCAGGGGCCCCGGCCAGCCTCCCAGTCCACTCCACTCACCACCAGAATGAGCACTCGCAGCTGGGGCCAGTGGGACTCCGGGGCCACAGGCTGTGCCACACTGTCCTTGCCATCAGCCCGCGTCCCCATCTGCCACTCCACGAAGCCCCCGTGCAGGCTCCGGCAGGCGCTGCCTGAGCCCCGGCGAGCCACTTCTGAGAGGTCGCCATCCACCCCATAGGCCCGGGCCAGCGTGTAAGCTGCAAGCATGGGGATGGTGGACAGCGAGTGAGGGCAACTCCACGGGGACATACCCCCAGGCTCTGGGCCGCGCTGGCCTCCGAGGTGGCACTGCCCCCTGGGCATCTCTCCAAGGCACATGTCCTGACGCGAAGGGCCAGATGCTCACAGCCCAAGAGGCCGTGCGGGACAGGAACCCAAGCAACAGGGGGTTTGAGTGGTGGGAGGAGAGGGAAGCAGGGCCCAGGGCTAAGGGCCCACAAGCAGGCTTGCTGCCCCCGGAGTTGTCACCTTAGCCTGGCCCACACCCCGCTTTGCCAAGGGCAGTTCAGGGTCAGCCATGGAGTCCCCGGCTGGACAAAGGCCAGGTGAGCCTGACTGGCCGAGAGGACAGGGCTGACCCCTGAGGACACCCTCAGAGCCTGGGGCAGCTGTGCAGAGGAGGTTTCCAAGTCTGACAGGCCCAGGGGCCTGCATGCAGGAGGATGTGGCAGGCAGCACGGGTCCCATACGCCCGCCAGCTGGGGTACCCACCGAGGCAGGCATAGCCCGCCGCCGAGGAGGCCAGGCCCGCAGCCGTGGGGAAGTTGTTTTCTGACGCGACGTGCACCTTGTAGCTCAGGCTTGGAGGCAACGATTCCCCGTCCTGCGTGCTCCTCCGCTTGCGGGCCAGACGGCGGACTGTGGGCCAGGGAAAGAGTCGGGTGGTGCCCTGGCCGAGCTCAGCTGACGCCACCCCTACTCAGGAGATCTTGGCGTGCAGGGGGGGCGGGCGCGGTGCACGCTGCCCCCACGGAGGGACACTTCGACTCACTCTCCTGCAGGCAGGCCTGGAGCCGCGGCTGCCTCACGTCCTGCTCCTGGCCGTTCAGCCAGACCCGGTCCTCGGAGAAGTCCTTGCTGATGGCGGCCGTCGTGGTCGTCTTGAGCTGGGAGAAAGCACAGGGCCACCTCAGGGCCCCTGGCCGAGCCGGCGGCTGACCACACAGCCTCGCCAGAGTATGGAAGGCCGTGCACACCCACCTGGTCCTGGTGCAGGGTGACGCTCAGGGACGAGTTGATCGGAAGGACCAGCTCCTCATCTCGCTTGCCCCCTGCAGCGGACACCGCAGGCCAGTGGGTGTCCTCGGCCTCACCGGGAGCCCCAGGCCGGTCCCAGGCGGGCTGCGCCTCTGCCCTGGCCCGCCCAGCCGGCCCCGCGTCCCTGCCAGGTGAGCCAGCGGGCCCCGGACGAGCAGCGGGAGGTGCAGCCAGCCCGGCCCTGGCCGCGGTCCCGGGCAAACGAGGCACAAGCAGGCGGAGGTCCCGGCGTGCCCGCCCGGTGACCAGGCTCAACAGGGACGCGGCCACGGTGGACCCCCGCCCCGGGCCCTCCCAGGACCACCGGGTGACCGTGGTGCGCGGTGCCCGACCCCCGGCCGCGGCACTCACAGTACTTGATGACGGCGATGTTGACCGGGGCGCTGCAGGTCACGACCACCGGGGGCTCGGCCGAGGCCATGTCCGCGTGCCCAGCGCGCCCGGCTTGGCGACCGTGGGCGCCGACGGACCGCCCGCCTGCCACGCGATTGGCCCACGCGCACCCGGCGGTTCACGCGGCGCCTAGTCAGCACCGAGCCAGACCCACGCTTCACCTCTCAGCCAATGAGCGGGATCGAACGATAGGCTGCCGAGCTGAGCCCGCCCCTTGTCGCGGGGACGATCTGCGCAGGCGCGAGGGACGGAGGTCTGCGAGGCGGGGCCGGCGTGCTTCCGGGGCGGGGTCTGCGAGGCGGGGCTGGCGTGCTTCCGGGGCGGGGTCTGCGAGGCGGGGCTGGCGGGCTTCCGGGCCGCGGGGTCGCGTGGTCGCGTGGTCGCGGGCGGCGGAGGGGCGCTGGGTTTCGCGACCCCGGTCTCTGGCCCCGTCCAGGGCGCGGGGGTCGCGGGCGCTGCCGGCCGGGGAGGGCGTGCAGGCGTCGGGGCCCGGGACAGCGTGTCTGCGCTCTGACTGGTGTGCGCTCCCGGCCCCACCAAGGTGTCACCCCCGGGGGGCTTCCGCGGGTCTGCAGTGCTCGACGAGTTTTTAAGCATGAATTGTTCCCAAGACGGAGTTGCGGAGAACGAAGCCCTCCCCGTGCTGGCCTTCGGTGCAGGGCCTCGCCTCCGTCATCGGGTGTCGGGGTTCTCCTGGGCCCCCTGAGCGGAAGAGGGCCCCGTCCCAGCATGGGGGGCGCCGGGGGGCGTGGGAGGTGAGGGCCGAGGCCGCCGTGTGCAAGAGGGGCAAGGGAGGGCCCGCGTGGGGGGTCTGCACCTGAAGGGCCCGCGTGGGGGGTCTGCACCTGAAGGGCCCGCGTGGGGGGTTCTGCACATGAAGGGCCCGCGTGGGGGGATCTGTGCGGCCCGTGTGGGGTGGGGGACCTCGCAGGGACGGGTCCAGAGCGTCAGAGAGGCCTAACAGGGAACCAGGCACCCCAAGTCCAGCGGGGCCTTGTCTCAGGGGAGGCCAGGGAGGGGTGTCATGGCAGGACGCTCCGGCCTGGGTCCCGGACTCAGCAGCCCCAGCCCTTGGGCCCAACGCAGCCACCAGCAGCCACATAGCGTAGCTCGTGTCCCTGTCCCAGCCTGGGGCTCTGTGGCTGCATCTTCCACTGGGTCCCTCCAGTCGGGCCTCAGAGGCCGACAAGAGAAATGTGGGACCATGTCATGGGCACACAGGATGGCCCGAGGCTGGGACACAGCGAGGGCCATGGGAGCGAGGCAAGGCCTCCGGGTGGCGATATGAGAGTGTTCCTGGTGGCTGTTGCCTCTCTGCTCCCCGCTGAGGCCTAGCCCCTCCAGGCTGCCTGGACACACAGTCCAGGGGGCAGCGCTGGTCCTACAGGCCACCACCTTAGCAGTCCGGGCTGGCCGGCCCTGCCTCTCCTAGCTGCCGGGGGAACGTTCCAGCAGGAGGCAGGATCCCGGCGTGCCACAGGCCCAGAGCCAAGGTGGTGCCTGGGATGCCACTCCGGGCCTCACCAGACCTGAGGCAGCAGCGGGGAGGCCCTGAACTGCTGGCCACCACAACTCCAGCCCCAGAGCTTCGCCGCCATTTAGGCCAGGAGCCAGCAGGTGGCAGCACGCTCCCTCTTCCGTCACTCTCTGGATTTGCTACTCCGTTTTGAGTTTTTAAGTTATCCAGGTGCTTACTAGTGGTCTATAGTTTGTGGTTTGTAGCGTGCACGCGTGTCACAATGGCCGTGGCCTGCGGGCTGTGAAGTCCTCTGATAGCGCCACCAGGGTCTGTGCTGAACCACCGGGCCCAGAGCCATGGCCACCACGCTGTCCGTGACTCCCGGGAGCTGGTAGGGACGGAAGGTGTGAGGCTGGCCATGGCCAGGTGCGGGCGTGAGAGCCTGCAGCCCTGATGCGGGGGTCCCTAGGCGGGCGGGAGGGGTGAGCTCCAGGTCCGGACTGCAGGAGCCATGCAGTGTGATGGGGTGTCCAGCAGTGTCAGCATGAGGCTTTATAGTTGAAAGGTTATTTTTATTATTTGTCTTAAAGGCAGAGTTACATGAAGACAGGAGACATAGAGGAAAGTTCTTCGTCTGCTGGTTCACCTGGCCCCAACAGCCGGCTAGACTGGGCCCAAGCCAGGAGCTCCAGCTGGGTCGGCCTCGTGGGTACAGGGCCCAAACCGTTGAGCTATCCTCCTCTGCTTTCCCAGGCCTTTAGCAGGGACCTGGATGGGATGCTCCAGCAGTGCCCATGTGGGATGCTGGCTCTGGCACCAGCCCCAGGTGTGGACGCTGAGCATATGGGAGAGCGAGCTTACGGCCTCTTCCCGCTCTTCCTGAGGCCTGCCCTGGGCCAGTCTGCCCTGCTGTGTGTGCCCGATGGGCTGCAGTGGGAGGAGCCCACCACAGGTGTGTGATGGCCCGTGCTGAGGTGTTTGGCCAAGGGATTGGGTCCTTGGCTGTGGGGCACCGTGCCAGGGAGGGATGGAGGAGTTGGAGGTCTGGCCCTGGGTGGGGGGAGGGAGCTGGTACGCAGTGGGGGTAGGGAGGCAATGCCCACCCCCAGGGCGGGGTCTCAGGAGGAACCCCCACAGGGACAGTGGACACTTGCCTGGCTGGGGTTATGGCCGCACAGGCAGAGCGGACCCTGGGGACCAGCTCACCCTGGGGAACAGTGGTGGGCCGTGAGGGCCAGGCCAGAGCTTCTGCAGTGGTTCAAGGGTTGTTTGTTTTAGTTTAAGGTTTGTTTTTTATTTTGTTTTTAGTTGAAAGGCAGGGAGAGACCAAAGGATCTTTCATTTCCTGGCTCGCTCCCCATGAGGCTGCAGTGGCCAGGGCTGTGTTAGGCTGAGGGCAAGAGCCAGGCGCTTCTCAGGGCCCCTCACACGGACGCAGGTCCAAGGCCTTGGGCCGTCCCCCGCTGCTTTCCCAGGCCACAGCAGAAGGGCTGGATGGGAAGTGGACCTGCTGGGTGGAGACGCCCATCAGCCAGCACCCGCAAGGCAAGAAGCAGCAGAGGGGCTGGCGCGGTGGTGGCAACCAGCATCCCACGTCGTTACTAGTTCAAGTCCTGGCTGCTCCACTTCTGATCCAGCTGCCTGCTTGTGGCCCGGGAAAGCAGCAGAGGACGGCCCAAGTCCTTGGGACCTGCATTCACGTGGGAGACCCAGCTGGAGCTCCTGGCTCTGGCTGGTGCAGGCATTTAGGGAATGACCAAAAGATGTAAGTCCTGGCTCTAACTTTTTCAAAATAAAAAAGAGCAATGAGCTACGGGAGTGGTGGCCTGGGGTGGTGGGCTAAGGGGGTGGTTGTCTGGGGTGGTGGGCTAAGGGGGTGGTTGTCTGGGGTGGTGGGCTAAGGGGGTGGTGGCCTGGGGTGGTGGGCTAAGGAAGTGGTGGCCTGGGGTGGTGGGCTAAGGGAGTGGTGGCCTGGGGTGGTGGGCTACTGCTGGGTGTGGCTGCTGCGAGTGGGCGGCCCACGTCTCCTGGAGGGTCCTGAGCTCAGAAGCCGCAGCCTCATGGCAGACTGCAGCACCCACAGGGCGAGGGAGGCAGGGACGGGGCCGCCCAGGCTCTGAGCTCAGCCACACGGGCAGGCACCCACACTATATGTAGTAAGCAGGGGGCAATTTTCAAACACCTGCAGAACCCCAGGATGCCCTGTGCCACAGTAGTATTTATAGATTCATTCTGGACAGGGTGGCGGGCCTCAGGCTGCTGGCCTCGGAGAGCCACATTGGCCCTCACACATCTGTCCCCAGGAGGCCTGGCTGCATGTCATTGGCCCGTGGAGGACGCCCGGCCTCCCAGGAACAGCCTGCATCCTCCCTGCGTAGCTACCTGGGATGGCGTTCCTGTGGCCAGCTCTCGGGGTTTCTCTATCCTGGGCCTTATGCCAGGGGTCCTTCAGGGAGAGGTGCCCAGGTCCCCACCTGTGACAGTGCCCCTGTGGCCAGCTCCCGAGGTTCCTCTGCCCAGGGCCTCATGCCCTCGTGCCAGGGGAACTTTGAGGGAGAGGTGCCCAGGTCCCCACCGTTCCTGATTCCACTGGAACTGGTAGAAAGTTCCAGAAATCCAGCCTCAAGTATGTGCATAAGCAGGCAGCCGGGGCAAGGTGGGCCAGCCGGGCATCCCTGTTGCATCCAGCCCCCACAGGTGCCCTGCCCTGCGCCAGCCCTGGACAGAGGGGCAGTTTCCATGGGCAGTCACACAGGGAGACAGACTGCTATTTCTGGCGTGTGAAATTCCCTTCCCTGGGCCCGACAGGTGCAGCTGCCCCATTTAGCGCCCATGGCCCAGGAATAGAACACAATTTACAATGCAGCTTCTAGAGGCACCTGATGCTCTGAGAGGTGCCCAGGCCCTGAGCCTGCCATGGGGCGCCTGGACACCAGGCCTGGCAGCAACTCCTGGCTCTGGCCAGGATGAACTCCCAACGTACTCTGATCATGCAGCAGGGTGGTGGTTAAGGCGTCCCCTGGGAACTGGTCAGCCACCCCCACAGGGCTGGGAGGCGCTGCTGCACACACAGCTTGTTCTCGGGGACCTTGGATGCCTGGTCCCCCCAGCACCCCAGGTGTGACCTCACTTGGGCAGGGCTGTCTGCCAGTGGCCCCTCACCCAGCAACAGTGGCGTCTTCCCAAGGGAGAGGCCGGGTTGGGCTAGGCTGTTGACTCTGTAAGGCTCACGGGGACACCTGCCCCAGGGCATCCCCAACTGTGTAGCCAGCCCAGCCCTGAGGTGGCAGCTCAGTGAGGACTCCCGGGTCCCACAGGCTGAGCCTGGCCCCTGTGAGCCCAGGGACGCATGGCAAGAAAGGCGCAGAGCCATGGTCCCTGCAGCTCTGGGCCTGGGCTGGAGCTAAGGTGGAGCTGCTGGCCATGGGCAGCCCTCCTATGGGAGGAGCAGGTGTCCGCCACCACCTCGCTCCCCGAGAGCCTCAGCTGGACCCCTGTGTCCTGGCCTGGACGTTGCCCTCCAGGGTGGAGCAGAAGATAGGACTCCTTGGGAGGAGGTGGCTGGCTGCCTGGAGAGGCCCCCCGAACTGGACAGCCAGGCAGGACACTGGGCTGGCTGCAAGGGCATGGCCTGTGAGAGCAGGCCAAGGTTAGGGTCATTCGATCCCACGCAGATGCCCCCAGCCTGGGAGAAGAAGCACTCGGGGCCAAGGCCAAGCCAAGGCCTGCCGCCTCAGAGCCACTGGGTCGCCTGGCCCATGTGCTCTCTTCTCTGGTTCTCCCACAGCCCGTCCCCACCCCGACCCTGAGGGCTGCCACACCAGTATGTTCTTGGGGCTCACTGCGCTGTGGGCAGGGGCTGGGCAAGACTCAAGTTCATAGAGTGCCTATGGGCAGGGGCAGGTGGAGACTTTATTACCCAGGATCCTCAAGTCGAAGCAGACACAGACGGGGCCCCTACCCACAGGCCAAGCGAGGCAGGTGGCTGTGTCCTACAGGGCCATGGGATGGCTGCTGGCCAGGGGGCAGGGGGCAGCCCCATCTCTGTGCCAGCGCTGCAGCAGGAACTGCCATGAGCACAACCCAGGGCTGAGCCCTGAGATATCAGGACCTGAGACACCAGCAGCTGAGAGCAGGTCTGTGGTCTGGCCCAGGCCTCAGCAGGGTGGGCGGAGGTGGGCAGGCAGAGGGGTGGCCCCCCTCCACCCTGCCTGTGTGACTCAGGGGCCAGGGTGGCAGCCAGCGTCTGTGTGCCGAACCAGGAGGGACATGCGGGAGAAGGCCTTGGTGCAGCCTGGGCAGCGGTACCTCTTGGTGTCCGAGTGCGTCTGCAGGTGCGCTCGGAGGTTGGAGCGGTCAGCAAAGGCCCGGCTACAGTGAGGGCAGGCGTAGGGCTTCTCACCTGGGAGGGAGGCAGGCAGCTGCAGGCGAGGGGTCCCCAGCCCTGCCCTGAGCGTTCTCTGCCCTGCCTGAGGGAGACTCTTAGGGCCAAAGGCAAAGGCAGTGCTGTCCTTTGCCCAGCGTCCATTCAGGTCTGGACACGAGCAGCCCTGGGGTTGGTGGCCAGCAGTCCCTGCTCTCTGGACACCACACTGAGACACCATGAACAGCCACCTTGCACTCCTGGGCTACAGGGAAGGAAAGAACCTCCGTGGGGCCTGGGAGTGGCTCCCGCAGCCTCTGCCCTGTGGGCACTCGGGAGCCTCCCGCCCCATCCATCCCTACCCCCTGCTGCGAGTGTCTGTCCTGACCTCCTCTGCCCTATACTGAGCAGTCGGCCCCACCCCTGCTTTGTCTGCCCCACACCCAGAAGGCTGGCTTCCCTTTGCCCAGATCCAGAGTCCCTGCCTTTGGCCCACTCTAGGCCAACTGCCAGGCCAGACTGCCTCAGGCAGGGGAAGCCATGGGCTATAAGCAGACCAGTGCTTGGTCTGGCTTTTGCGTGTGTCCCCCGAAAGAAGTCCAGGTCCCAGCCCCTGTTACTCGGCTCCCTGCTGTGCTGACCCACACTGGTGCCCTGACCTACGCGGTCCAGGAGCTGGGAGAGGTGGGCAGGGGCCTCCCGCAGAACTCCCAAGGGTACCTGGCTGGCCGTACCCGTGTGGGTGCGCAGGTGGCCCTGCAGCAGCCAGGGCCTGGAGAAGGCCTTGCCGCAGGTGGCGCACACGCAGGGCAGTGTGTGGGTACGGAGGTGCATCTTGAGGGCGCCCAGACTGCCGTACTCCTTGCCGCAGAACTGGCAGGCGAAAGCGCGTGCCGCCTGCAGGTGGCACTGTAGCTGCTGGTGCCTGGCCAGCCCAGCCAGCGTGTGGTAGGGCCGGTGGCAGTGGACACACTCCAGGCTCCGGGGCACTCGGGGCTGTTTGTCTGGGGCCCTGTCCCCACCGGGGCCTGAGATCGGGGGCCACCGTGTGGGCAGGGCCAGCACAGAGGGCAGGTTGAGGTGGTTCAGGCTGTCTTTGAGGGGGGCCCCAGGGGCCCGGCCAGCCCGAGGGTCCCCCCTGCCCGTATGCAGCATGTCTGGCTCAGCAGCACGCGGAGCTTCCTGGTGGTGCAGGGCAAGGCAGGGCCGGGGAGGGTCAGCCGGCGTGCAGGGGGGCTCCTGGGCTGGAGGCGAGAAGGGGCCCACTGGCTCCCCACAGGCCATGCAGGCGCCGGCAGCTTCTGAAAGGCAGCAGGGAGAGTTCAGAGGTGAGATGGGGCCCCTCTTGGTGCCCCTGGTTTTGCACTGGCTCCTGGCTGCCGGGAGCCAAGGGAGCCAGCTGGGCAGCCCCTCCGATGACCCCGTTCCCCCACCCCAGCACCTGGCAGGCCCACGCACCTGGAGTCAGATCTCTTGCAGCAAGTGCTGCCTCCCTCAGCTAATTAGCCTGCAGTCAGCCCCGAGTCACTCCTGCAGCGTCCCCGAGGCGGGATGCGGGGTGCCAGCTCAGCCGGCGAGGAGCCTCTGGGAGCTGCAGGCACGCCCCAAGCGCCAAGTCGGCTCGCAACAGTGGGGCAGAATGAGGGGCAGGGTGTCCAGGGTGAGCCCTGGCCCCACCCTCCTCACCTCCCTGCCCCCCTCCAACTTTCTGAGCATAAAATCAGGGGGTCAGATGGGCGTGGGGGACACTGGCCTCCCACGTTGAGCACACTCTGTGTGAGTGCCCGAGTGGAACCCTCTACCCGTGTGCTTGTGGGCATCATGGACGGGGGCCCCGATGGAGCTCCTGGCTTCAGCCTGGCCCAGACCCGGCTGCTGTGGCCACCCAGGGAGTGGAGGACCAGACCTCTCCCACCCCCGGCTCACCTGCCTGGGGAATTAAGTAATATTTTTAAAACGAGCATCAGGATTTCTGTCCTCCCAGCACGGGGACATGAGAAGCAAGGCCCAAGAGAGGCCTGGACAGGCGGGAGGGGGTGTGCTGCCTGTTCCCACCCCCACCTGTCCACAGGGAAGGTCACCTTCTCTGTGAATTCAGCCCCACCCCTGGTCGCACAGCAAGCTCTTGTCTGTGGGTTTCAGGCTGTCCCAGAATGGGGCCTGAGGCCCCTCCCCACAGGTTCTGGGGCTGGGGCCCCACTGACCCATGCAGGGTGGGCTGGGCTGTGAGGGCCCCCGTGTGACCATGTGACTTGGCAGTGGCCACTGTGTGGGGCACAGGGGCTAGGCCAGGTTGGGGGGGGGTCCTGGATGACCTCTCTTCTGGCTCCAGCAGTCCCCCAGGGCGACTACACCCAGGTAGCTACAGAGCCAGCGTGCCAGTGGGGCGGGTGGGCTCCCATCTGAAGGGATAGGTCCCTGTGTACAGCTTTTCCTGGACAGGGTCTCTATACCACAAGCAGGCTTCTGGGACCAGCGGAAGTGCCAGGGAGGTACAGGAGGAGCCTGTCCGGCCCCTGGGCTGGGGATCCTGTGCTGTCCACCCCAGTGCCCTGGCGCCACTCCCATGCCTCCTGCCCAGGCTGCCACAGTGGGGTAGGCTCAGGCGCCACAGAGGGAAGCTTGGGGAACTGAGGGCTTTTCCAGGCCGGGGGTACCCCCGCTGCCACAAGCAGGGCCAAGGTGGCCCCCTGAACAGACAGGGGAGTCACTGGGTCAAGGGGCATCCCTCCTACCTGGGGACAGGTGTCTCTTGAGCGCCCTGGTCCTTGCCCCACCCTCCAGTCCCGCAGGGTTGCTCCGGGCAGCCCCTACCTCTCTGTATCTCCAGCTGCCCGTAGTTGGGGACCCTGTGGCCGGAGTGCGTCTTCACCAGGAAGGAGCGCGGCATGGTGCCCCCGGCCTGGTCCCACTGCGAGTGCCCGGTGCCTGCGGGCAGGTGCGGGCAGGGTCAGGCGCATTAGCATAGCGCGTGCCTCTGCCAATCAGCAACCGGCGCGCACGGGGCGGGGCCGCGGGCGCCACGCCCAAGACAGGTGCGCGGGCTGGCCTCCCCGCCGGACTTCCCTGGCGCGCGCCCCTAGTCACGCACTGACCGCTTGGCGGGGCCGCCCCTCACGCTGGATTAAAAAGGCAAGCAGGCAGCCGGGTCCTCCCTGGCCGGGCGGCCCCTCAGGACCAACCAACCCCCAAGCGTTGCCAGGCAGACCCTGAAACCCACCGAAGGTGACCAGGCCGCCCCTCTGGACAGAGTGCAGGCAGGAGTGGCCCAGCCCAGGACCTCCAGAAAGCTCCGTGGGAGAAACAAGGGACCCTCTTCAGAGGGTGATCTGGGCATGGCTACTCCCCATCTCCAGTGCCCGGAGAGCAGGGGCAGCGTGTGTGGCCGGTCGGGCCTTCTGGGGTCACCACCATGGCCAGCAGGGCAGTTTTGGTGGGGACGGCTGCCCTCTGGGCCTGTAGCTGCCAGCTGTGAATGGCCCCGGGGCCGCACCTTCGCCCAGCTCCAGAGGAGGGGGTGGTGTGATGGCAGCCCACACTGCAGCCAGTGTCAGCCACTGGGAGCCCCAAGGTGTGTCTCAGACCCCAGAAGCCCCTTCTGCACCTGTTCCTCCTGGGAGAGGCCTATTTATAGTCACTCTTCCACCGCCCTGCATGGCGGCCTGCGGCACAGGACCTGCCCTCTACCCCGGCCATGGCCCTCTGCTATTAGGTGCCCGGCTAGTGAGGTTTACAGTTGACACATACACCTTCTCTGTGGGTTGCTTCCTGAGCACATGTATGTGTGAGCTGGACCCCATGCCCTGGGACACTCCACGCTCCCAAGGGCTCGAGGGGGGCTCAGAGGCTGGCCCTGGGAGCAGCTGTGAGTGGGTGTGTCCCAGCTTGGGGCACCCCGTGGCCACCCGTTCACCTCATGTTCCCATTGCCTGATTTCCAACACCTGCTTGGGCCGATGGTGCATGTGGCCAGTTGTCTGAGCAGTCCATGGCTGCTCACACTTGGGGTACAACTGTGCACCCTAAACCTTGCCTCCACCTTGTTGGGGGCCATGGATGGCTTCGCTGTCAGCCACCCTCAGACACGCGTCCTTGACACCTCCTTAGATGTGAATTTGAGCCTCGTTTTGCAGTCCTTGCTGGGGGTGGCAGTGGCAACCACCAGGTCACCTCGAGGGACTCACGAGCTTCGGCCTGAGGACAAGCCCACCCTGTCTGTCCAGTCAGCCCCGGGGCAGTGGGCTCTGGGGGTTCCCTGCAAGCGAGTGACCTCAGGCTTGGGCCTGAATTCTCAGCTTTTCTCACCCTCCACACAGGAGGCTGACCCTGGTGGACCTGTACCCAGGACGGTCCGGGCCAGGGTCTTGGGCGCCGCCTCTCCCAGGCCCTGACTGCCTAGTAGCTGGCTGTTTCCTGGGGACCTGGCCTGGGCCCAGGGTCAGGTCTCTGTCCTCCAGGCAGCCCTCCGACTCCCTCCTAACGGGCTTGGTCAGGTCTCTGGTGACCTGAAGGGGAACTCAGGAGAATGCTGCTACAGAGCACAGCAGCTCAGTCTTGGGGTACCATGTAGACTTGCACATGGCTGCTCTGGCCACCGCGGTGAGCCCTGGGGTCCCCCACCCTGAGTCAGGGAGGTGGCACCTGGCTCCTCTAGTGAGGGCAGAAGCTAGGGAGCGATGGGTTCTTGGGGCTGCCCCATCCCGTCCCCCATAACGTGGCCTTCCTGGGACAGCTCTGGGAACAGGGGCAGTGGCAGCGGGAGGCTCAGTGGAGCAAGAATAGATTAGGGGTCACTGGGCTGAAGGCAGGCAGCTGTCCCCTCTCCTGCGGCAGCCCTGCCAGGCAGGTGGCAGGTGTGTGGGTCTGGTTTGTGAGGGACCAGTGCACAAGGTCCCTTCAGAGATCTGTGGGTCGGGTGGGAGCTGCCCCTGAAGACGCCGTGCTACGTGCTATGCAGTGCCAAGGCAGTGACCCTGGCATGGGGAGGGCTCCACATAGCAGAGGCCAGAAGTGGGCCAGCAGGTGTGGGCGGCCGGTTTACAGCCCAGGGCACGTCTGTACCCGTGGCCAGCGTTCACCAAGGCTCCTGCTCCCTGCCTGCAGACGTCTACAAACTAGAAACCTCAGAAACTGGCAAGTGGAGGGGGTGCTGGGCGGCCACAGCCTGCCAGGGCAGAGCTGCGATGCAGACTGGGTCAGAACAGTCAGACCGCCAGGCGGCAGGGGCTGGCCGCAGCTGTGACAGGCGGTCAGCTGGCAGCACAGACAGGCTGGCCCAGCTCTGCCCCGAGGGGTGCCTTGGCCCCAAGGGGCAGCCTGTGGGCACTGTCTGGTGGAGCTTAGAGGGCGGTAAGGGAGGAGGGGCTCAAGGGCCTCAGCCGTTCGACAGGCAGAGTAGGGTGGAATCTTTCACATACCGTCTCCCTCCCCGGAGGGCTGCAGTGGCCAGGGCTGGGCCCGGCCAAAGGCAACAGGCAGGAGCTCCATGGCTCCTCTAGGTGGGCAGCAGGGTCAAATGCTTGGGTCACCTCCTGCCACCCTCCCAGCGACTTCAGCAAGGGCTGGATCACAAGTGGAGCAGCTGGGATTCGAACTGGCGCTCAGATATGGGATGCCAGCTCTAGGGGGTCAGAGGGCAGTGTGGCTCCTGCGCCCTGCTGAGGGCCAGCCTGAGGAGCAGGCACCTGCTTCTAGAAGCCTCCTGGGCTGGGGGGAGGGCCACCACCAGCCCACCCTGTCAGCCGGCAGCCCACCCCCGACCACAGCATAGGCTGGGGGTGAATGCTGGGGGCTTCGGGGGTCTACAGTGCAGGGCAAGCGCAGTGATCAAAGGGCCACAAGGGCAGCCATGGCCAAGGAGGGGGTGGTGCCAGCCATGCCCACACAGGCACCCGGATGCTCTCAAACACTTTTATTGAAACTTTAACGATGGTGCTATCCTGCGCCGGGGACAGAAGAGCGTGCGGCCGGCCGCTCTGTGCCCCTGCCTGAGGCGAGGCCCCAGCCACCCGGCCGTGCGTGGGGGAGCAGTGAGGGTCTCAGGGTTCAACAGGCCTCGCACACATGGACCAGCGCCTCCCCCCGCCGGCACTGACCTTCGGGGCTGCATTTCTGAGTTTTTTTGAAAAATATAATCTGTAAATGTCCCATAAAAATACTATTGTTGCTAGTCAAACACAGACGTGACATGAAGAGTAACTGCTGTGTCTTTGCTCTATAAAACGTGAAAAGATCGTCACACTTGGATCATAGAAAACGCAGGGCCCTCGGGGTCCCGGGCGGGCGGCGGTAGATGGGGGCCTCTCCCCACTGCCTGATCCCAGGACGTCCCCTGTGCTGGCCCCCTGCTCAGCTGGAAGCACCGTGGTCTCCCAGCGCAGGCTGGCAGCCGGGCACCGGATGGCTCTGCTCAGGCACGTGCAGAGCCCTCACCTGGCCGGGCAGGACAGCGTGTGCGTGAGCCTCAAGCGGAAGGCCCCTCCGCCCTGCCCCGGTGCGGGCAGGTGGCTGGGCTGCCCTCAGTTCTCAGACAGCGACAGGGCCAGTGCAGCCTGGAAGGCGGCCTCCTCGTCAATACTGTAGTCCTGCAAGAAAGGGTGTGCAGCTGGCCGGGGACAGGCCTGGGGGCCCAGCTGGGCGCCCTCACATCCGGCTCCCTGATCCCAGATGCACGGGGCCTGCACAGGCTCTGCCAGACACCGACGCGGAGCCCACACCAGGCTACATCAACGCGGTGCCTACCCCAGCACGGTGCCCACACTGACATGGTGCCCGCACCGGGCTCGGGCTTGCAGAGTAGCTCTACAGGGCCGGGGTTTGCTGGGGGAGCCCGCCAGGGTGCCCTCTGGTGGCCCTGGGGTCAGGGAGGCAGCGGGGGGACTCACCACGAAGGTGTCGTAGGAGAACTTGTGCCTGTGGAGTAGGTGCTGCAGGAAGTTGGCGCTCTTGTAGCTGGGGTCACCCCAGGGCATGGCCGAGCAAATGGGGCACACCTGCAGGCAGGGGGTGGGGCGCAGTGTAAGGGGACAGGTGGCAGGGCCAAGCTCCCAGCGGTGGCTCCCAAGGCTCCCAGGCCCTGAGCTTACCACGCGGTTGGGGTCACTGCGGTGACTGTCCACACAGTGCCGCACCAGCTCCTGCTGGTCCAGGTTGCGGGCGCCGCAGTAAGGGCAGGCGAAGGTGGACCTGTTGGGGATGTTGCTGGCAGGGGAGGGGGGTGAATGGCGGCTGAGGCTGGGGGTGGGCGCGCTGCCCAGGCCCAGTCTGCCTCTGTGGGCTCAAGCAGACACCAGCCTGGCAGCAGGAGCCTCCTGGTGCTCGGCCCCCTGCTCCAGAGGCCACAGGGCGTGCTGCCCAGTGCCCTGGCCACTTCTGCCTGCATGGGGTAGGGTTGGGCTGCAGCCTGGCTGGGCTGCCCCTGCAGGAGCCATCATGGGCTCTCCAAGCAGTTTCAGTTCTGGACAGGAGTCCGGGCGGCTGGGTGCCGGGTCTTCTTCTTGGCTTGGGGAGACCCACCCCACTCCCCCAGGTGCCTTCCTGCAGGGCAGGGCCCTGGGCTGCCTACCTGGGGATGGGCTGGGACGTGGGCACCACAGGGACAAACTTGGGGCAGCTGGCCATCTGCTCCTGCACCTTCAGGCAGGAGGTCACGTGCATGCGCATCTTCGCAAGGGTCACCTGGGAGACAGGCAGGGGCTGGCCCGTCTCATGGGGCTCGCTGGAGATGCCGACCCAAGGGCTAGGCCTGAGAAGGCTCCACATGGCGCTGGGGGGCTGTGGGAGCTGGGGTTATACAGTGGGCCCCCAGTGTCCAGTGGGCTGTGCTGGCAACAGGGTGCTGGGCCCTGCAGGCAAGTTGGAGAAGGGGGGCTCCTGGGCTCCTACCAGCCCCCGACCTCTGAGGGAGGCTGTGGGCGGGAACTCTGCCTCCTAGGGCCTCACTCCTAGACCCACATTCCCACACCCAGCTCTGCCCTTCGGAGTCCCCAGAGGGCTCGGCTGTCACCACAGTAAGGGCAGGCGAAGGACACCCCGCCCTGCCCCGCCCCCACCCTACCTTCTTGCTGCAGCCCCGGCAGGGCGCCTTGTAGGACGACAGCTGTTTCTCCACCTGGGCAGCCTTGTCCACCTTCTTGGGGTCAAAGGGCAGGCGGCAGAGCGGGCACAGGGGGGATGGCACCTGCAGGCATGGCTGGAGGCACTCCCCGCAGAACCTGAGGGCACAGGGGTCCGAGGGCAGTGGCTGGTGATGCCTCCCACAGGCACACAGCGGCTGTGGGCAGTCCACTCTGGACCCCGCTGCTGGACAGGCGTCCAGTGGCTGACGGGTGACCCAGGTCTCGTCTCAGGGTGGCTAGGAGGCAAGAGGCTCTGTCTTGTCAGCCCCTAACAGGGTGGAGAGCAGCTGCCAGGCCCGGCTGGGGATGCCTGGGCTGGGCGTGGCTCCCTGGCACACACTTGGGCACCTGGGGCTGCAGCAGCCTCCAGTTCTTGGCCCTGTTCCAGCCGTGACCGGTGGGGGATGTGCAGGCGGGGGGCCAGCCTGTGCCCAGGCCCACAGGAAGCTCACAGGGGCACCTCGCCTGGCTACGAATGCAAACGCCAGGACCCGACTGGCAGGAAGTCAGGGTGAGGTTTGCGTGTCCACCCTCATGTGTCAGGAGCAGGCAGGGCTGTGGGGGCTGGGCACAGTGTCTTAGTCCCATCAGTTCTGCTTGTCCCACCTGGCTGGTGACATGGTGAGACCCACCCTAGGCCGTTCCAAGGGCAAAGCCTGCCCCAGCAGGGCAGGGGCGCACCGCCCACCCGTGTGCCAGTGCAATGTCCCCTCAGCTGGGGGCCTGTCACTTCACCCAACCCTGACAGGTAAGCAGGCAAGTGGGCCACATGAGGATATGATGTCCATGGGCCAGGGGCTATCATCCACCTGGGAAGATGGTGCCTGGCAGGTGTGAGGGGGTGAAGGGGCAGTGGGGCAGAGCTGGCAGGAAGTGGTGGGCACAGGCCCCTTCTGCGTGGAACACTGCAGCCCTGCGTGAATGGGAACCCTGACTGCTCCCTTCAGAGGGGTACACGGTAGGGCCACGAACCGCAGCTCAGCAGCACAGCTGTGGGGAGGCCATGTCCTTGGGGCTCTGTGGAGGTGAGGGAGCAACCTGGGGGTGGGTGCACGCTGACAACTCTGTGTACTTGTGGATTTTGCTGCTGCCCATACCCCGTGTTCCGTGGGGCAGGACAATCCACCATTCTCGGGGACACGTAGCATGCCCGGGGGCGCCCTTGGGAACAGCCAGTCACAGCAACACGGGGACCGAGGGACAGTTCAATGACCAGGAAGCCAGCCATTTATTCAGGACTGCCCACTCAGGGTCCACAGTCACAGCGGGTCCACACATCTGGGTTGCTGGTGTAGCCGTGGGCAGCAGGGGACAGGGCATGGGGGACCCCGAGCCCACGGGGACAGGGTGGTGAGGGACCCTGAGCTCACAGGACAGGGTGGACCCCAAGCCCACTGGGACAGGGCGGTGGGTGGACCCTGAGCCCACAGGGACAGGGCGGTGGGGGACCCTGAGCTCACGGGGACAGGGTGGTGGGGGACCCCGAGTCCACGGGGGCAGGGCGGTGGGTGGACCCCGAGTCCACGGGGACAGGGTGGTGGGTGGACCCCAAGCCCACGGGGACAGGGTGGACCCCGAGCCCGACCCGAGGACCCGCACCCGCCGTGTCCCTCCCGCGGCCTCTCCAGGCGGGCGCTCACGTGTGGCCGCAGCTGCCGATGGCCACGGGCCGGTGGTAGACCTCCAGGCAGATGGGGCAGCTGTACTGTGCCTCCAGCCCGCTGTCGCCGCCCGCGGGCCCAGCCGGGGGCTGCCGCTGCTGCGCCGAGGCCACCAGGCTCCGGAACATCGCCATCCCGCTCGTCCCGCCGCCCCCCGCCCGCGTCATCGCAGGGCGCCGCGCCGCGTCATCAGGACGCGCTGCTCGGCCACCGGCGCCATGGACGACGCGGCGCCGCGTCGGTGTGTCAAGTGCGCGGAGGGCCGGCCGGTGGTGGTGATCCGCGCGGGGGACGCCTTCTGCAGGTGAGGCGGCTGCGGGCGGCCTGGTGATGGGCAGGCCTGGTGTGGGCAGCCTGCTGTGGGCAGCCCTGGTGTGGGCAGCCTGCTGTGGGCAGCCCTGGTGTGGGCAGCCCTGGTGTGGGCAGCCTGCTGTGGGCAGCCCTGGTGTGGGCGGCCTGCTGTGGGCAGCCCTGGTGTGGGCGGCCTGCTGTGGGCAGCCCTGGTGTGGGCGGCCTGCTGTGGGCAGCCCTGGTGTGGGCAGCCCTGGTGTGGGCAGCCTGCTGTGGGCAGCCCTGGTGTGGGCAGCCTGCTGTGGGCAGCCCTGGTGTGGGCAGCCCTGGTGTGGGCAGCCCTGGTGTGGGCAGCCTGCTGTGGGCAGCCCTGGTGTGGGCAGCCCTGGTGTGGGCAGCCCTGGTGTGGGCAGCCTGCTGTGGGCAGCCCTGGTGTGGGCATCCTTGTAGCAAGTGGCTCGTTGCTGCCCGCGCGCCTGGAGGAGCAGGAGCTTTCCTGGCGGGCTGGTGGGAAGCGGGCTGGGCCCCGAGCGAGCCAGGCCAGCCGCAGGGGCAGCTCGCCGTCAGCTGTCCTGGCCAGGTGGCCCCGCGCAGAGCGCAGCTGGACGACTGGAGGTGGCATGGCTGTGCAAGGCGGTCCAGCCCGCCCAGCCTTGGCACTCAGCGGTCACGTGCTGAGTCGCTGTCCCCGACCAGGGGTGGAAGGGGCCGCGGCAGCAGAGTGGCTACTGGCTGCACACAGCCAGGCTGGGGGCCTTTCTTCAAGGAGTGAAGCCCCTGCGGGCACTGAGGGTGCTGTGACCGGAGCTAGGGAGCTCCGTGCGGCACCAAAGGGCGCTTGTGGGTCCTTGTGGTGCCTGCTGCTGGCCTCGGGCTGCCGCGTCACCTGGTTCTCCGTTGCAGGGACTGCTTCAAGGCCTTCTACACACACAAGTTCCGAGCTGTGCTGGGCAAGAGCCGCCTCCTCTTCCCCGGAGAGAAGGTGGAGTGTGGGCCTGTGGGGCTGGGCGCAGGCTTTCGGGGGTCTCTCGCTCATGTTCTTTCCTGCCCTTTCCTGCCCCGCCAGGTGCTCTTGGCGTGGTCTGGGGGGCCTTCGTCCAGCTCCATGGTGTGGCAAGTCCGTGAGGTGCGTCTGGGCGTTGGGCTCTCCAGGTTCAGGTGGTCGCACCTGTGCTTCCCCCGGCCCCCGCCCAGCCTCCAACATGGGGGGGGCGGGGTGTGTGCTGGAAACTGCCCTGAGGCAGTGTGGTCCGTGAGGCCTCGGGTGGCCCAGTGGCCAACAGGGAGGACTCGAGGGGTGCTGCTGTCTGGGTCTTGCTGGGAGATGTGCAGCTCTGTCTCCTGCCCTCACCTGGAGGTTCCATAATCTGCCAGGCCGGGTACACAGGCACTGCCCCTCCCTTCCCCTGGCTCCAGGCATGCAGGCTGTGCAGCCACCTGGGGCTGTTCACTACATCTCTGGCGAGTGGGCACTGGGGTTCTGCCAGCGAGGGCCCTGCTGGGAAACCCCAGGTCATGCGGCTTTGTCCTAGCCGCTCCCCCCATGCTCTGGTCTGTTCCCACGTGGTGCTGCCAGGGAGACCTCCAGCGCCAAGTGCCGGGGCCAGGAGCTGACCCCTGCCGTCCCCCTGCAGGGCCTGAGTCGGGATTCTGCCAAGAGGCTGCGCTTTGTGCCTGGGATCGTGTATGTTGACGGTGCGTGGTGTTTCCCCACCCCTCAGTGGTGGGCACTTGTCCAAGGCAGACAGCTGTCCGGAGCAAGGTGGGGGACCCGGAAGGGCCATTCCCTCTGCAGGGGGGTGTCCAGCTTCGCT
Source organism: Ochotona princeps (assembly GCF_030435755.1). Classification (NCBI taxonomy): domain Eukaryota; kingdom Metazoa; phylum Chordata; class Mammalia; order Lagomorpha; family Ochotonidae; genus Ochotona; species Ochotona princeps. The sequence continues at coordinate 631,037 of NC_080847.1, read as the reverse complement.
GCAGATGGCCCTGGAAGCAAGCACCTGCCACCTGGTTCAAAGTGGCCTCTGCCTGGCTTTCAGAGGGCGCCGCCTGTGGTCGGAGCGCAGAAGACAGGGCCAAGACCCTGGCTGAAGTGAGGCTTATTCTGGATACTATTGGGTTTCCGCACCACGAAGTCACCCTGGAGGAGGTGAGGCCCTCCTGGGGAGGTGCCCTGGGCTATACCTGAGGTCTCACCTTCCACCTGCCTCACCCCTTCCCGCGGTGTCCCGTAGGTGTTCGACCTGCCGCCCTCTGTGCTGCGCTGCCCTGCCCAGGAGCCGGCGCAACCCCAGGGGGCCTACAAGGCGGCTGTGGGCAGCTTCCTCCAGCAGCAGCAAGGGTTGGGAGCACAGGATGGCCCCTGGCCAGCCCCAGGGGACAAGCAGCTCCACCCCCAGCACACCCTAGGCCCTCAGAGCTGGGCTGGGCAGCCAGTGGACGTCCGGACCCAGGCGCTGCGTGAACTGTTCGAGTCTGCGAGGACCCTGACGGCCCAGGAGGAGCTGCTGCAAACCTTGCGGTGAGCCCGCCCGCCACCTTGCGCTTGCCAGCACCCTGGCTCCTCCCAGCAGCCCAAGGTTCCAGCTGGCCCCGGCTTCTGCACCCCAGGACCCACCTAATCCTGCATGTGGCCCGAGCCCACGGCTACTCCAAGGTAATGACTGGGGACAGCTGCACGCGCCTGGCCGTCAAGCTCCTGACCAACCTGGCACTGGGCAGAGGGGCCTTCCTGGCCTGGGACACAGTGAGTGCTGGCGGCCCCAGGTCCCTCCACTTGAGGGTGAAGTCTGGGGGTGTCTCCCACCTGTGTGGGAGAGGGCAGTGGGCTCTCATGCAGCCCACCCACAGGGCCTCTCGGATGAGCGGCACGGTGATGTGGTGGTGGTACGGCCCATGCGCGACCACACCCTCAAAGAGGTCGCCTTCTACAACCGCCTGTTCGGTGTCCCCTCTGTCTTCACGCCGGCCATTGACACTAAGGTGAGTTCCGGGGTCCCTGGCACCCTCCTGTCAGTGCACCCCCAGGTGCAGACGGCTGCAGTGGCCTCTGACTACACTGTGTACGGCCTGAGGCTGCCCTGGGGACACCTCCTGCACCCCTTTCCTTGTCTCCAGGCCCCCGAAAAGGCCAGCATCCATCGGCTGGTGGAGGCCTTCGTCCTGAGGCTGCAGGCCCAGTTCCCCTCCACGGTCAGCACTGTGTACAGGTGCGTCCACACCGGGCTGGGGGTGGAGGGGGCAGCAAGGCCCCAGCTGACTTGGGACTTGGCGCAGGACCAGTGAGAAGCTTGTCAAAGCCCCCCGGGAGGGCTGTGCCACCGGTCCCCGCTGCCTGCTCTGCCTGTGTGCGCTGGACGTTGACGATATTGGTCGGTGCCCAGGGAACGGGTGGCCAGGGCTGGGCTCGGCAGCTCGGGGTCCCTGTCCTCAGTCCCTTTCCGCTTGCAGACAGCGCCACAGCGTTCGGGGCTCAGAGCTGCTCACGGCTCCCTCCCACACGGCCACCCCCTCCACTGTCTGAGTTGGAGATGTCCCCTTCCCCCCGTGGCCCTCCAGGCCCCGTCAGGGCCCAGGGCTGCAGCCCCAGGTGAGTCCCCCACCGTTCACCAACCCCAGCTCTGACCCTAACCCTGCGTGCCCAGGCCACGCTCCAGCACCCGGCCCGCTCCCACAGGGAGGATGCCCGGGCCCGTCTCCTGGACCTGCTGTGCTACGGCTGCCGGCTAAACGTGAAGGAGCTGGTGCGTGCCGGAGCTCCCAGGTGGTCAGGCGGTGGCTGACCCTGCAGGCTCCATGGTCTCTCACCCCCACCTTCCCTCGCAGCCCTCCCTGGACCCGCTGCCCCCCTACATCCAGGCTGAGGCCCAGCTCCGCAGCCAGAGGTACCGGGGTGGGCTCTGGAGGAACCCTCGGGGGTGGGGGAGCCCACTGGGGAGGGTTCCCACCTGCGGCTTCCCCACAGGGCCTGGGTCAGGCAGCACATCCAGGAGTTCCTGATTGAGGATGCCAGCGACGGGGAGGACGGGCGGAGCAGCGCTGCGGGGGCCTCCCCTGTGTGTGCAGGGAACGCCCGTGACGCCTCTCTATAAATAAAATGTTTTTAATTAGAAAACTCTACAGTACACTGGGGGAGGGTGGGCTGAGCCCCAGGCCCAGTGTTGCCAGCGACGGCAGGCCGTGGGGGCGCAGTGTCCTGTGACAAGCAGCATCGGCGGCCAGGGAGGGCTGGAGACCCGCCCCTACTCCTTCTCGCGTGTCCACTTGATCATGGTCTCGGGCGAGCGATACAGGAAGATGAGCTTGGAGTACAGCTCCTCCTCAAGCTCCAGCTCGCGGGTCTCGCGCACCAGGAAGATGTCCTGGCACAGTTTGAGGATGCGGTCCACACAGGGCAGCTCCTCGAACATGATGGAGTGGGAGATCTCACTGAAGAAGCCGCGCACGAACTTGCCGACGACCAGCACGATGGACACGTACAGCCCCATGATCCTGGAACGGGCGGCCGGGCCGTGAGGCTGGGGCCCGAGCCCTCACCCGCCACAGGACCCGGGCCGTGAGGCTGGCGCCCGAGCCCTCACCCGCCACAGGACCCGGGCCGTGAGGCTGGCGCCCGAGCCCTCACCTGCCACAGGACCCAGGCCGTGCGCACTCACCCATAGCCGGCCAGGAAGCCGAGGCTGGGAGGGCTGACCTTATCGCTGAAGATGACCATGGGCAGCAGGTTGCAGCTGGCCTGGCAGTCCTGCAGCTCGATGACCCACCACTCCAGGAAGCCAGAGGCCCCCGCACCTACCCGCTCCCTGCGCAGCTGGATGCGTACGCCCAAGTAATCCTCCTCCTCCCCTGCAGTAGAGTGGGGGTGGGGCAGGCGCAGGTGAGGCCCAAGGAGAGGCACTGGGCGGCCCTGCCCATCCCCCCGCCCGGGACTCACCAGGCTGCAGCTGTTTCACTGGGTTGGCCTCAGGGCCGTTGGGAGCCCGGATGTATTTCGGGAAGAGGTTGGGGATGACCCTGTGGGGAGGCGTGGCGGTCAGGGCCAGCTCTGACCTGCCCAGCTCTGTCCCTTGTGACCCCCCACTCACACGGACTGGTCCGAGGTGCCCTCGAGCAGGCTGGCCAGCTGCCGCCGCTCTGTGCTGTTGGGGGCCAGGCCCAGCGTGTGCTTCTCATTGGTGTACTCCACGGTGCCGCCCTTGGCCAGGTCCCTGTGGGGGCGAGGCACAGCGTGAGCCCCTGCAGACCCACCGCCAAGGGCCTCCCACGCGCCGCGGGCCGCACCTCTGGAAGTTCCAGGTGAAGCGCAGGGTGATGTCAGCTGTGCCGTCAGACAGCTCCCGCTTCATCTGGGCCCTGCTCGGGGGGCTGATGCGCCACAGCGCCCCGGAGCTGCCCTCGATGTGGGCAGTCACGATGTCTTCGGGGCCGTACTGGCTGATGAACTGCATGGCCAGCTGTGGCGGGGGGCGCCGCTCAGGGGTTGGGGACTGCGGCCGCACTCACCCTCCTTCCCCCCCAGGCTGACCCGGCACGGAGCCCACTTACCGGGTAGGCGTCAAACTGCCTGCACAGCTCCTCGTAGTCCTGGGGCGTGAAGGGCATGATGGAAGGCTGCTGGGCGCTCATGGTGAACAGGGGCTGCAGGCAGAGGCAGGACGGGGTGACGAGAGCAGGTGCTGCCACGGCCCGACCCACTGCCCCAGCGGGAGCGCTCACCTCGTAGCCACCCAGCTTGAGGGTGACAGTGACGTCGATGGGCTGGTTGACGACACCGACCACAGAGCGCACGAGCGACATGAAAAGCAGGGGGAACCAGATGATGGCGATGAGGAAGAGGATGATGAGGCCGCCCATGCCATACTTGACGATCTTCTTCTTCTTCTGCCCCTTGGGCTGCGGGTATTTCTGCAGGGACGGACATGATGGACGCAGGTTGACCCCAGCTCCCCAGCAGTGCGGCAGCCACGCACTGAAGCCCCGGTCCAGCCCGCCCCAACGCGCATCTGCGTGGAGGAGGGGTCAGCAGCCAGGGCCCTGGGCTACACTGCCATGGGGAGCCCTCAACTTGGCAACTGCAAGACATGACTCCCAGGAGGCGGCGGGCAGGTGCAGGAGGAAGCTGGGAGGACAGGCCCCACCCCAGGCTCAGAGCACCTTCTCCGTCTCGCGACTGCACTTGATGATGAAGATGTTGGCATAGATGTCCTCTACACACATCCAGTTGGACAGGGACAGCGTGGTGTCCGTCCACACCCAGTCCATGACTGCCCGCAGCTCCACCAGGAATGGCACCAGCCGGAACCTGCCAGGGCCGAGACTGTCACGCCGGCCCTGCCCCCACCTCCTTCCGCCTCGCCCAGGGCCAGACCCTGCTCACCCCTGGAAGAGGAAGAGGTTGAGGTGGTTGTACTTCTTGGTGAGGAAGTTGCCGAGGATACGGGTCGGGTAGCCACAGCGGATCTGGTAGGCCGACAGGGCGAAGTAGATGCACTTGACGAAGTACCACAGCTGGGCCACGGCGTTCTGGCTGAACATCCTGGGGCAGGCGGGGGGGGCGTGTCGGGAGCTGTCCTGCTCCGAGGCCCCAGCCTGGCCAGCCCCGCCACCGCCCACCTCTCGGTCACGGCGGGCAGGATGAAGAACATCCACAGGTGGATGGCCAGCACCAGGACCACCTGGAAGGCCAGCTTGCCCAGCACGGTCTTGCGCAGGTACAGGGCTCGGTCCACCACCATGGTGCCGAACTGGATGAGCAGCATGACCAGGAAGGCCTCGGGCACCTGGTCGTCCGACAGCGAGCTTGTTATATCCGTGGCCGCCGAGTGCTTCTGTGGCCGGGAGGACAAAGTCAGGTGCAGCCTGGCCGGGGCGCGGTGGCCGCTGGACTCTGCACCCTCGAGGGTTCCCAGTGCACTCACCCCAAAGGCCCAGAAGCCGAAGATGATGATGATGAAGGCGATGACATCCGCTAGGAACATGAGGGCGTAGACGTCGGTGGCCGCGCGGTACCGGGTGTGCAGGATCTCGTGGAAGAAGCACCGCAGTGGCCGGTACATGCCCCGGGCGCTGTGGGCGGCCAGGGGAGTCAGCCTGCTGCCCACCCCGGGCCCCCCGCCCCCCGGGCCCGGCCAGGGGCGCTCACAGGGACAGGCAGCAGCGCTGCAGGCAGTGCCCGGCGGCCCGCACGCACTCCCGGGGACGGCCCAGCCTCTTCTCTTCCTCCCTGTGCTCCGTTTCTGGGGGAGAAGCTGCTGCTCACAGAGCCCCAGGCACAGAGTCCTGCCCCCTCACCCCCTACTGGGCCCGGGGAGCCCCCAGTCATCAGGAAGGGGGCACTCCAGGCCGGCAGCCCTCAACCACGCACTGAGGGGCAGGCGCCGCAAGCTCCCTGGGCAGCGCCGGCCCTAGTGCCCCCCACGCCCACCGAGGCCAGGGCTGTTACCGGCAGCTGCCGCTCCCTGGGGCTCCAGGCTGCCCTTCTTTCTCCTGAGACGCAGGCTGCCACACCTGGCCTCTGCCGCTTCGGGGGCCACATCTGAGGGACTGTTTTTGGGTTCCAGTGGGTCCGCCCCTGGTTCCTCTACTCGCTCCTGGCTGTTGCTCCCACTAGGCTCCTTGGGGTCCTCGTGGTCCCAGAGACCATAGCACTGTGCAGGAAGCGGGTGGTGAGCAGGCAGGCTGGGCGTGGTGCCCAGTGCCCAGCCTGCCTGCCAGGCGCTCACCAGCAGCTGGGAGCGGTGGAAGAAGAGGGCCATGAGCTGCAGCAGGTCGTACTTGACGTAGTTGTCACTCTTCTCCAGGCCCAGGATGCGCGGCGGGAAGTAGGGCTTGTTCTCGTAGCGCCGCAGCACCACGTGGCTGTTCCAGGGGAAGAAGCCGAACTGGAACAGGTATTTGATGACCACGGTGGCCTGTGGGGACAGGGGTCAGCACAGGCCACGCAGCCCCCCGGCCCCACCCGCCGGCCGGCCGGGGCCCACCTCGGTGAAGATAATGGCAGTCATCCAGAAGTGCTTGCTGGGCCGTGGGATGGACAGCATGGCCCACAGGAAGACCAGCACGGGCAGCACGAGCGAGGCGGCCGAGGCGGTGACCATGTGGTTGAGGACGATGACAAAGTAGCACAGCAGCTCCGAGTGGGCCGCCACGCACTGGTACGCGGCCCGCAGCAGGCGCAGTGCACGGCCCTGCCCCTGCTCGAACCTCTCGGCCTCCTCCAGCTCCGGGATGTGCAGGCGCCTGAGAGGGACCAGGCTCAGGCGCACGGACCCCCAGGGTTGCCCACCCGTGCCCCTGGCCCACACCCCACACACCTGTCAAGCAGCAGCTCGCTGGCCGTGCGCATCCGGGGCCGGCTGCTGGCCAGGAGCTCCTGGGAGCCGCGCAGGGAGACACCGGGCTCGCTCAGCAGTTCCTCGCTGCCGCTGCGCGTGTTGTAGCCCGTGCTCAGGGGGCTGCTGCTGTCCTCGGCCACGCTGGCCAGTGGCTCCTCGGGCCCCAGCCCGCTGTGGGGTGAGAGAAGGCTGTGCTGCAGGTGCTGCTGGCCAGGCAGGGGCTCCCGGCCTCAGACCCACGCCCACCTCGACGCGGTGCTCAGCACATCACGGGCCTCTGCCTCACTCTGGTACAGCTGGTCCAGCACACTGCGGCGCACCTCCCCGTGCTGCGGGGCACAGGCAGGAGAATTCGTGGGGGTCACGGGTGGGGAGTCCTATGGCCCACGGGCCAGGGCCTTGGGGGGGGGGCATGGCTCACCCGCAGCAGCTCCTGCGTGAGGAGGTGGCGCTCCGCCCGCAGCACGTCACTCATGTTGCGGTGCTGCCTGGTGAAGGCGTGCAGCCAGCGTGTCAGCCCGTCCACCAGCGCTTGCCCCAGCACCCACAGGAACTGCGCCGTGCTCAGCACCCGCTGCATCATGTGGCTGCGGCCTGGGGGAGGCGGGGTGCTGGAGAGGCGGCCGGCCTACGCAGAGCCCCCCCCAGTCCCTGGGACCCACGTACCTGCCACCTGTTCCTCAGGGCCTTCTGGCTCCAGCTCCTGGCTCAAGATACCTTCTGGGCACAGGGGAGCTGGTCAGCATCACACAGCCCTGCAGTGCCCCGCCAGCATCCCATGCCCCGACTCACCAGGGGCCATCAGCTCTGCCCGCTCCTGCTGTGCCCGCTGCCGCCGGCGCTGCTGCAGCACAGTCTGTGCGTTGGTCACCCACGCCTGGTAGGCCATCTGCGGCACAAAGGCCATTAGGGGCTGGCCTCCAGCGCCTTGGGAGCCTGGTGGGAACACACACCCCCAACCCGGCACACCAGGCCACTCCTGGCCCCAGGAAACAGCCAAGGCCTCCCTGGACAACCACATGGCCAGGATGCCCAGAGCCACACCTGCTGGTTCTGAACAGTGGGTGACTGTCACCTGTGCCAGCCACTGTGGGCTCACCTGGAAGGCGCTCTGCGCCGATGGCTTGGGGTCCTCCTGCAGGGCCTCTTCCTCCTCCTCGCTGTCGGACTCAAACAGGAAGTAGTCCCCAGAGTGGATAACTGGAGCGGGGCAGGTGAGTCAGTCTCCATGCCCTCCCCCACATCCCCCAGGGGCCACCCCCATGGGGTCCCATGCACAGGACATGACAGGACGGCACAGGTGCAGCGGGGTGAGCATGGACGCGGTGGGGTACCTGTAGCGTGGTCTAGCCAGGGCCGCCACCACTGTGTCTGTGGAGGGGACGAGGTCCCTGGGTGGCCGGGCCCTGTGGAGGGGGCGGGGTGAGCGTGAGGCGACAGTGAGGGCAGCCTGCCCAGGGACAAGGGGGCCGTGTGGCAGATGTGGACACGCCAGAGCCTGTGCTGTGCTGGAAGCTGTGTGGACTGTGTGGTCCAAGGCCCTGGATGATAACGTGGGGGCCAGGTGGCCCACAGGGACAGAGCTGGATGACATGGCACAGAACAGGGGGTACTGTGGGCACATCACAGCACGCAGAGACACACCTGGACACAGAGCAGCCCCAGGACCCTGCGCTCGGTCCACACCCACCTGGCTCTTCGCCTGGGCCCTCGGATTCCAGGGTGCTCTGGGGGCGGCCACGGCGGGCGCGGCTCTCCCTCTGCTTCTCCTGCTTGGCACGAATGCGCTCCATCCTCGGCAGGGGAGGGCAGGGTGAGTGCCACATGGCCACAGCAGGGCAGGGCCCCACCCAGGGGCTGCCACCCCGGGAGCACCTACTGTCGCTTCAGCTGCGTCAGGGACTTCTCCTCCGCCTGGCGGTGGGAGTCGATGCTCTTGAGGTTGGCCGCGTTGTAGAGGGCAAACCCCCTGCAGGAAGGGGGAGAAGTGGGGTCTCGCCAGGCTGCTGGGATCCCTGTCCCCGCCCGCCACAGGCTGTGCCACCCACAGCTCGTGGAAAGGGCAGAGCTGGCTGGGCTCGAGGGCCGAGGCGCACCTGGAGGCCTGCAGGGCGGTGGCACGGAGGTCGACGCTGACGTGCAGGAAGTAGTAGCTGAGGAAGACACGGCGCTGCAGCAACAGGAAGAAGAAACAGACGCTGTCCCAGAGCACGCCGGCCTCCTCCACGGGCAGCAGGCAGTCCTGGTCCTTGCCAATCATCTCCTTGGCTGTGGGCAGGGCGGGCGTCAGGCCCCAGCCAGAGGCAGCACCGCTCAGCCGCCCCCCAGCCCCCGGGTCCCACTCACGGTCGTAATAACCCTTGACCGTGCACACGAGGCTGAAGAGCTGGATGACCCAGCAGAAACTGCTCTGCATCTGCTCCACAAACACGCAGGACAGGAGCTGGGGACAGAGGTGAAGGGTCAGTAGGGGCGGTGGGAGGAACGGGGTCAGTCGGGGTGGGGGCGGCTCACCGAGAGCAGGTTCTTGGAGATGATGACAGTGACGTTGTAGAGGATGAGGCAGTCCCAGAGCAGGAGGCGTGCCCGCGTGTCCTTCTGCAGCAGAGTCGTGCCGAAGAGCAGCAGGTAGAAGCAGGCCAGCAGGTAGCCCAGCCCAAAGACGCTGATGCGCGTGGCCCCCGCCACAAACACCACCACCAGCACCAACCAGAACAGGTAGCGGAAGACGGCCACCTTCAGCATGTCCAGGTAGGACCTGGGGTGGACAGACGGCACTGTGGGTGTGCTGCACCCCAGGAGGCCCCGGGTGGCCTGGCCTGGGCACGTACCTGCAGTGGATGAAGTTGGGCACGGGGTTGGCCTCGCCCCGCGGCAGCTCCAGGTGGTCAGTGTTGGCACCGGCCATGCGCTGCCACTCCTCTGTGCGCTCAGCTAGGAAGACCTGCCACTGCTGGGAGGCACAGAGCAGCAGCAGGAAGTCGCCTGTGTGAGAGGGGAGGGCACACGTCCGTCTGTGTGACCCGCTTTCCCCGTGTGTACGCCCTGGTGGGCAGGCCAGGGTGGGGGCGACTCACTAATGAGGTTGGTAGAGTTGGGGGCCCTGAAGAAGTCAGGCAGGTACAGCCACTTGATGAGTGCCGAGTTCATGGGGATGGCCCTGCTCCAGCGCCACGGGTAGTCTGTGGGGCAGGGTGTCAGGGCAGCTAGGACAGCTGGGGCCCAGGGCCCACCAGCACCCCTCCAGGGAGAAAGCCTGGGGCAGACCACGTGGGGACCCTAAGGCAGCAGTGGGTAAGGAGCAGCGAGGGTGGCAGGGCCACCACCCTGCCTCCTGCATGGTCTCAGACACCTGTGCCAAGAGAGGGGGCCGCGACAGAGGCTGCTGGGAGATGAGCAGAGGCCCTGGCCCTGGCAGGAACCGGCAAGACTGCTCGAGGGGTGCATAGGAAGGCACCAGACCCCTGCCCCCAGACCCAGGCTTCCAAGAGCTGTCAGGCGCACTGCGCCCTCAGTGGCCACGCCTGGAACAATACCAAGGGCAGACCCTGAAGTCTGCATGCAAGGGGCACAGGGCACAGCCCAGCGGACGCAGTCGGGTCCCAGACTTTAGGGTCACTGAGAGGCAGGCAGGAGCTAGCTGTGGCTGCCCCTCCCCCGTGAGTGCCAGGATGGGCAGGGAGGCCCTCTGCCACACACAGGGCCGGAGCGGACGCTCCTGTGGACCCGGGGAGAAGGTAGAGCTGTGCGGCCAGGCCCTCACCAATGCACAGGGCTGGGGGGATGCCCAGGCACAGCAGGTACTGGTACAGCAGGAAGAGCGTGAGGAAGAGGCAGTAGTTGGGCCAGAGGCGGGCGATGGCCCCACGGCGCCGGCGGGTGAGGATGGCCACAAGCCAGCAACCGTGCAGGATAACCATGAAGTTCATACGCTGCCCGATGACGTTCACGGCCATCAGGAAACAGATCTGCAGTCGGCAAGGGGGACATGAGGACATGGCCAAGGCTGAAACCCAAACCCTGGGGCTCACAGGAACCCCAAGGCCCCCGGGTCGGCAGTAACAGCTCAGGTGCCACGCCCCCTGCGGCCCCTGGTGGGGAGCAGATGTGTACCGGGTGTCTGGAGTTCCCTGCGGGCACCCGTGTCTCTAGACTTCAGGGAGTGAACCTTTGTGGGGGCGTCCCTGCCATACAGAGCATCAGGCACAGGGTGCGGATCACATCGAGATTGCTCCCTGTCCCCACAGGGGCGTGAAGGGACCCCCGCCTAGCACCTACAGTCCTCTGCGAGCCTCAGGGTACCCCCTCCCGCAGCAACGGCCAGGCGCCCCCCAGCCTCACCTCCAGCCCGAACTTGTAGAAGAAGAAGTTGATGAAGTACTTGAGGCAGCCAAGCAGGTCCCGGTCCAGGTTCTGGCGGGTGCCCTCGGCACACACGGCCTGGGCGGGTGGCGGGGCCAGCCGGTGCTGCCTTCGGTAGTGCTCCTGGCGCCGGTACACCACCGCCTCAAACACCAGCAGCAGCAGTATCTGCAGGTGGTTCTGTGGAATGGGGCCGTGAGGCTGCCATCCGCTGGCCGGCCCTGCCCTCACCCGCCATGTGGCCCCTCACCCGCCCCGGCCGGCCCTGCCCTCACCCGCCAGCTGGCCCCTCACCCGCCAGCTGGCCCCTCACCCACCTGGATGTAGCCCAGGTTGGGGAAGCCCTTCCGCACCCCGAACCAGGCAGCTGGGTCAACAGGGCCGCGGTAGAGGAGGGACTGGCTGATCTCAGCCGGCTGCAGGTTGGTACTGTTGGTGAAAGGCTGGGGGGTGGGGTGGGCTCAGCACAGGCTCCTGGCCCCCGAAGGGATACTGGCCCTGCCTTGAGCCCCAGCCAGCGCAGGACCACGGAGGGCTCCAGGCCGGGCCTGGACAGCAAGCCAGGGGAGACCATGAGCAGAGGCTGGCGAGGGAAAGGGAGCAGAGAGCCCCTAGGCCTGGCTCACGCAAGTCTCCTCAGGAACACTCCAGGGAGCTGGGGCTGCAGCCCAGAGGTGCCTCAGAGTCAGGGACCGTCCAGGGAGCTGAGGCTGCAGCCCAGAGGTGCCTCAGAGTCAGGGACCCTCCCGGGAGCTGAGGCTGCAGCCCAGAGGTGCCTCAGAGTCAGGGACCCTCCAGGAAGCCCCTGGGGCGGCTCTGCCCAGTACCTGCGTGCAGTTGCTGGAGTACTCGTGGGGGGTGACGACCCTGAGCTGGTACAGCATCTTGCATACAATCACAGTGCAGGTCCACACAGTGGACAGGCTGGAGGCCATGGGCCGGAAGCGGGCATAGGGCAGGGCAAAGGCCCACAGCACCACCAGCAGCAAGTTCATTACCGAGACCTGTGGGTGCAGGAGCGTGGGCAGTGGCCCCATGCTGGGCCAGGGTGCCAGGGCACACTGGGTGGGCACTCACCTCGTTCAGGGCCACCCAGACAGTGTAGAGGGCCACAAGCTTGAAGATGTGCAGCTCCAACAGGCGCCGCACGAAGCCCTGCACGGACGCCAGCATGTCCGAGAAGCCGACGGCCAGGTCCAGCAGCCGCTCGGCCACCAGGCCCCACTTGCTGGCCTCGCCTGGGGGAAGGGAGTGTTAAGGAGGGGCCTGGGAGGCAGGCACAGAGGCCCCCTCTGCCCCAGTGGGCCCCACCTACCTTCAGGGACCTGTGTGGCCTGCAGGGGCTCAGCCAGGCCCAGCCCCCCATCCGCAGGGGTTGTCTCCTCCGGCTGCAGCAGCGGGGCCCCGCTGGCCGGGTCCTGTCTGGGAGAGCCTGGAGTGTGTCAAGGCTCCCTCTCGGGCACCCCCCGCCTGGCCCCCAGGGTCCCCCAGGCACCTGTGTGCCCAGCGCGGGCGGTGGGTGGTGGGCGGCAGCACGCGCTCCAGGTCAGTGAGCTGCATGAAGGGCTTGTGGAAGTAATGCAGCTGCAGGATGCAGGCCAGCAGGAAGAAGCCGGGGACGAGGATGCTGGAGAACAGCTCCGACACGCTGAACTGCTCCAGGCCCAGGTCGCCCAGCCTGTGGCCAGGGGTGCTCAGTGGCCGGCAGGGACAATCCCGCCCGCACCTCGGGGCTGCCTGCCCACCCGCCACTCACTGCTCGTCCGTGAAGCCTGTGAGGTTGCGCCAGTAGGCGGGGAAGTCCTGGAACTGGAAGGTGTAGACTGCTAGGAGCACCAGCATGGTGTAGGCCACCACCAGCCACCAGAAAGCCTTGAGCAGGCGTCGCCACAGACTGTAGCACATCTGCGGGGGGAGGAGGGGAGGTGAGGCCGGGGGCGGTGAAGTGGGGGCACCCGCCCTCCTGTGCACCCGCACCTGGAAGAGGGTGAGGCAGAGCAGGAAGAGGAACATGTAGACAATCTTGTAGAGCACCAGGCGGCCGGCGAAGCTGACCACCACGAACATGCCAGCACACACGTAGATCCAGTACTTGGCGTGCAGCCCCGAGACCAGCTCCCCCAGGCCCCGCACCAGCGCCTGCGTCCGCGTGGGCTCTGCAGACAGCAGCGGTGTGGGCCGGGGCTCCCCTGCCACAGCCCCCACCACCACCTCGCCCATACCCACCTGTGTCAGCCACAGTGACCTCAGTCAGCGTGGCCGGGCCCCGCCTCCTGCTGAGCAGCTTCTCCCGGACAAACTGGCGCAGCAGCAGCCAGAAGGTCAGTGTGTACAGCAGCTGCAAAAGGGGTGGATGAGGACGCGGCCTGGCGCATGGGGCACGGGCACACACACAGGGCACAGCCCAGTGGAGATAGCATGTAGTCCTGGCCCTCACCATGGCACCAAGATCCAGGCAGGGGTAGCGGGTATGCTCCAGGCCCAGCTGGCGCAAGCTGATGGGGCCCAGGGCAGTGGGCAGCTCGGCACGCAGGTCCAGGGCCCACACGTAGCGCAGGCAGCACAGGGTGAGCCCGTACAGCAGCACACAGGGGGCACACAGCATGGCCAGCTGGTGCCGGCTGCGCACGGTCCACACCAGGCAGGCCCAGAGCAGCAGCACGAACGTTAGCCAGCTGTGGTAGGTGATGCTCCACACCTGCAGGAGGCAGAGCCAGACACACTCAGCCTTCGCGGGCCCAGGACACGCTCAGCCCCCGCCGCCCTCGTGGGCCCAGGACGCGCTCAGCCCCCAGCCCCCAGCTCCGCCCCGCACCCAGCCTCACCATGGCAGCCACCAGCGCACACACATAGCTCTGGTCCAGGATGAGGTGGCCCAGGCCGTGCAGTGGGGACCTCTCTCTTGTCTCAGCCCACCCGAGGTGCCCTGAGGGTGGACAGGTGTCAGCTCCCCTGTGGGGACATCCAGAACACCCCACCACAGCCCCACAGAGGTGACCAGGACCTGACAGGGGCGAGCCCACAGTCTGACCCTGTGGGCCTCCATCTCCGAGACCCCAAAGGCAACATGCAGGACGCCCCTAACCCCTTTGGCTCTGCTCAGGCCCCAGGGCCAGAAGCCCCATGGACTCCATTCAGGGACAGGGAACAGAACAAGACTACAGCCATGCAGCCAACACGAAGCTCCCAGGCTTCCATGGGCCAGCCCAAGGCCACGTGGTCAAGTCCCCAGGCAGAGGGAGAAGACCTGGAGGGTGTTGGGGTGGCCTCTGGAAGACAGTGAGGCGGACCCAGGAGATCACCCGTTGGCCACCAGGGGGCAGCCTCGCCCTCCACACAGGCAGGGCACTCACGGGGACGCTGGCGCACAGGGCTCGGTCCAGTCAGGTCGTGCACTATGCAGCTGTCGGCCTCGGCGTCCAGCCCCGCGAGTGTGGGCACCACGTACTGCAGGAGAGTCACAGCTGAGCTGGCACCTCCCTCAGCTCCCCTGCCTCCCCTGGCAGCCCTCTCACCTGGGCGGGTTTCCCAGCCGAGCCCTGGGGTCTCTGGTCCAGCTGATCCAGTTCCAGCTCTCGGGCCTCCTCCTCCTTGGACACCTCCTTCCTCTGTGAGGGGCAGAGCCAGGGCTCAGCCTGGGGGCCCCTGCCCAGCTCAGCTGTGCACCCCACCTCCACCCCAGGGCCCTGCCCGGCTCAGCTGTGCACCCCACCTCCACCCCAGGGCCCTGCCCGGCTCACCTGGCCCAGGCGGTGGGGCGTGCGGACCTTAAGGAGCGAGGTGACCGTGTAATAGAGCAGCAGCAGGATGCCTGGGCTCACATAGACCGGCCAGTCGTGGCTGGTGTCGGGGACGAACGCATTGGGGCTGGAGCAGTTGGCAGGGGCCACAAAGGCCTTGAGGCCAAACACCCTGCCCAGAGAAGGCAGCTGCTGAGCGCTGGCCCTGGAGGCCACCAGGGGGCGGGCGGGGCTGGGGCTGGGCCTCACCTGGCCCAGATGTTGGCCGGTGGGAGCACAGTCTGTACAAAGGGGGCCTGGTAGCAGTAGAGGCAGAGCAGATGCACAGCACCAAGGCAGCCCACCATGACGCAGAGGGCACTGATGCCCAGGGCACTGATGGGCAGGTGGCACGCCCACCAGGTGCAGATGGCCAGGAAGATGAGCAGATAGATGCTAGAGGAGGCCGAGGGGTGGGCAATTCCTGTGGGTGGGACGCGCAGGGTGAGGTCTGCCCAGGACGGGGGCCCTCCTGGGTACACCCCTTTCCCCACCCCTGCTGGTACCTGCCAGTGCCAGCAGCACTATGGCCAGGGTCCGTCCAGCAGCCACCAGCAGCCAGTGGGCAGTGACCCGGAACCGGGCAGCCAGCCGTGACCTGTGCTTGGGGGCCAGGGCAGGGGTCGTCTGCAGTCCAGCCAGAGGCCCAGCACCCTCACCCAGATCGTCACGGTCCTGTCCAGCACACAGGGGCGAGCTCAGGGACACAGCCCTGTGGTTGCTCCACACCCCCAGCCTCCCCTCCACCGGCTACGGGCCTACAGCACCCAGAGCTGGCCCTCCTGGCCACCGGCCGCCGCCTCCCTCACGGGCCGCACATGAGACTGACCACAGGCTATCCCAGGACATGCCAAGGCTCTTCTCTCGTTCTCCACATGAGAACAGAGCAGGCTGGAGGCCAGGGCAGCGGCACACACACAGGTCACCACGGAGGCAGAGGCAGGCAAGCGCTGTGTGTATTCACTCCACCAGCCATCATCTGCCGCCTCCTGTGGTGGCAGTCAAGGCACACACAGCTGGGCACCCCCGACATGCCCCTCACCGGCTCCTGGGCGTGTCGGCTCTGCCGGGCTTTCCGGGCGAAGCGCCTGCAGAGGCCCAGACAGACGGAGGAGACAACCAGCATGCCCAGGTCGGGGGCCACCAGGCGAACGGCATTGGGGATGTCATGCAGGTCCAGCCTGAGGGACAGGAGAGTGGGTCAGGAAGGAGCCAAGGGCCACAGGAGGGCCCCACAGAGGCTGTGAGGGGGAGGGACTCACCTTGTGACCCCCACATGTAGCGACAGGATCTCCCAGTGGCTGCCTGCAGAGCGCGTGGGGACGGGGTCAGCTACAGTGGCCCTCGGCAGGAACAGTCAAGGACTTGGCCTAACTGCCCATGGGGGCCATGGCAGGGCTGCCAGGGCTGGCCCCAACCGGAGCTTGGACCACAGAGAGGACAGTGACACACAGGACGCTGGGGCTCCCACCCTGAGACTTGCAAGTGGGCACAGACGTGGGCTGAGCCGGCAGGGACAGTGCAGAGGTGCAAACAGCTGACCATGGCGGGGAGGACACCAAGACTGTGGGCACTGGGCAGGGACATCCCAAGACTGCCTCCCCTACATCCCCTGGGGGTCCCTGCCCCCACTCACATCTGGGGGGCACCAGGAACTGGTCCAAGCTGGGCACAGTGTGTAGGCAGATCTGGAAGGCCAGGTGGGTCAGCAGGAAGAGCAGGCTGAGGACCAGCAGGGCCCGGAGGAGGCGGCCAGTGTGACCTGTGGGCGAGCAGGCAGGGCGAGGCTGGGTTCAGGCTCCTGGCCCCACACACCAGCTGGAACACAGGGCACCTTTCAGCTGGCCGACAGGTCTCTCACGGTCTGGAACCCTGGCCAGTGTCCACCCGGAAGACAGTAGTGACCAGTGGGGATGGCTCTGTCCCAGACACTGCTAATTCGTCCCACCTGGTTCACTGTGTGGTGGGCACTGAAGGACTCCTGGGGCCACACAGCAGGCTCCAGGCTCAGCCCTGGGGGAGGAGGGAGGCAGGACAGACTGCCATGAAAACCAAGGTGGCACTTGCCAGAGGGCCTCAGCTTCAGTGAGGGGACTTGGCCACGTTGGCCCAGGGACTTGGCCCACCCAGGGTCCCCTCTGTGAGGACAGAGGGATTCATCGCATGAAGATGGCAAGGGGTCCGCTCCCAGGGGAAGCGGCCCCTCCCTGCGCAGGCTCAGCCAGCTCTGAGCTGCGAGCAGCTGGCAGCACGTCCCCATGGGATCTGATGTCATCCTCAGATCAGAGGGCTGCAGATGACCAGCCATGGTGGCCAGGAGGACCTGCCTTGTTCCCCCTGCAGCCTGGACACCAGTCACGTGGCCACACAGCGTACATCTGCCCTGAGCGGAGGGCTTGGCTCACAGGGAAGGGGGAGTGCAAGTGGCCTGGCACCATGTGGAGGGGCATGTAGGAACAGAGGCGGGAGGCCTGAGCAGTAGGGACGCCGCAGTAAGGCCCTGTAGCTCCTAGTTGGGGGTGGACAATGGCAGAGCAGGCCTCCATGTGGAGACAGCAATGGGTACCCCGAATGGAGCCGCCTCCCCAATGCAGGCTGGGGCTGTTTCCTGTGGACTGGCAAGGCGGGGCCCAGCTGCCCGCACACTGACCAGCCTCCCAGGCGGGGCCTAGAAGGAGCCCATGGACCACTTCAGCCCTGGCCATACCCGGCAGGGGTCAGGGTCCCCTGTCTCCTGCCCTGGAGCCCTTGGTCCCCAAATTTCAGGCCCTCTGCTCACAAGGGACAGAGAGCCAGTCGGGGAGAGATGCCCACCTCCAGGGCAGGTGGTGCCCAGTTAGGGGTGGGGCCCAGTGGAAGCCGGGACTGCCCTGGGGGACTCCACAGGAAACAGGAAGAGAAAACAGGGGTCGTGCACACTGCAGTTCCTGGCACCGCTTTCCCACTCCCTCTGCTACTTCTCATCAGTTGCCCATCCGGCCCTAAATGCCCCCTCTGCTGGCCCCAGGGGCTAGGACAGTCAGCCATCACTCGCCCTACTACCAGCTGGGTCCCAGCCTGGCTCACTGGCTGTGCCAGACCTTGCAGAGCGAGGGGCTGCCCCAGGGGTCTGTGGTTGTCCACCCAGGAAAACCCACAGTGCTGGGGCCCAAGTCTGAGCTAGGGAGCCACTCTGACAGGGAGTGGCCTGGTCTCTGTGGCCCCAAGCTACAGGAGCCCAATGTTCTGCCTTGGGGGTCAATCACAGGCCTGGGGCCTGGACTGCCAGGATCTCACCCAGTTTTCACCCTGTACGTGGCACCTCTTACGAGGCCTTCACACCTGCATCCAAGCCACTGCCAAGAGCTGCTCAAGGCACCGGGGCCTGGGGGCAAGGACATAGCCCAGGCCAGTGGGAGGGGCACTGTCAGGCTGGGCAAGGCCTGAATGAGGAGGGGGACCAGCCCCCGCCGGCCAGGCCCGGGCAATGCTCAGGGGCCAGGCAGCGTCAGACCTCCAATGGGGTCTATGCCAAGGGTAGCAGCTGCAGCAACTGGAAGCCCACACAGGGCTGTTAGGTTTTCTCTCCTGCATGGAAAAACCAGGCGGTGCCTCTGTGCCCGGGGCACCCTGAGGCGTGAGGAACGGGCAGATGACGGCCAGGCGGGGCCTCCTTGGTGGTCTCACTGCCATCCAGCTCAGGGGCTCCACCCTCCCCTGCCAGGCCAGGAGCCCAGCGGCCCCCGCCTCCCCTGCGTTTCCAATCTCACTCGGGGCGTGAAATGTTTATAGAACAAATGGCTCTTCCCAGGGCCTGGGAATGGGCAGGACGGGCGCCGTGGCTACAGCGGACCTTGGGAGCGAGCACAGGGCACAGCAAGTCCGTCAGGGCATCCCGGGACGAAGGAGCCCCAGGCTGGAGGACTCTGGGCCTGCTGACCCTGCGCCAGGACCTGCTCCCTGCCTGCACACCTGGGAAAGCAGTGGGGGACAGACCAAGGGCTTGGGCCCATGCAGCCACGTGTGTCTCCCAGCAAAAGCTCCTGGCTCAGCCCTGGCACTGGGGGTGAACCAGCAGAAAGAAGATCTGTCCCAGGTATACATCCTTCCAAAGGCAGGCTGGCCTGGGTCACATGGGTGGCATCTGTGGTCACAGGAGGGTCTCCCCCGGAGTTTCCTTTAGGGGCCGGCTGCAGAGGACCAGTGTGCACTGGTGGCCAGCCTACTGCGGCCCTCGGGGGCCAGCCGGGCCACCTTCCTCTGCAGCCCCCTGAGGGCTTCTCCCAGTGCCCCCTTCCCGCCCCCACCCCACCCAAGGCCACTGTGACTTCTCAGGGAAGTGGCTGTCCTGCTGCAGAGCACCCCTCCACCCTGGTTGGCCTCACCACCACAGGAGTCTGAGCCCTTGTCCCTGCATGTCCTGGACCCTACGAGTCCCTGACACCCGGCCACCCCCACTGCTGTGCTCAGCGGGCAGGGCATGGGGCCAGGGCATGGTCTCAACCCACACTGCTCCAACCCTCCCCCCACGGTTCCCCACTGACCTGGGATGCCGTGACGGCCGGGGCCGGGCAGCCAGGGCAGCAGCAGCAGGAAGAGCAGGTAGACCAGCGAGAACACGTTGATGCGGGCCAGGCAGGCTGGGGGGGGGGCAGGACAAAAGGTCAGCAGCCTAGCACTGGGGGCTCCCCCTGACACCGTCCACACCCCCAGGCCCCTCCATCCAGGTCTCCGACCAAGCGCTACGGGCACCCGTAGCTGCCCCACAGGCCACCCCCATGGCTGAGCCTGTACGCCTGGGCATGTGAGGCTGAACAGCAGCCCCTGCAGGCAGCCAGCAGCATGAGCTGACCTGTGTCGAGGGCAGTGGCCTGCGGCCACCCGCCTGCTAACCGGAAAGGGTGGGGCAAAGGCCGTCAACAACTGCAGGTTACCCAAGCCGGAGACTCCATGGCCCAGGGCTGCCCGAGGGGTGGCTACTCTGCTTCTCAGCCAGCGTCCACCAAGGCACATCGGGGCCAAAGCCACAGGACATGCACTGTAGCCCTGCGGCTGAGTGGCCCACTGACGAGGGCCTCAGGGAGCAGAGCCCGGGCTGAGGCTCCTGCGTCCAGGCTCCACCCACCCCCGGCGTCTGTGCTGGGAAAGTCTGGGAGACTGACAGCACAGTGCACTGCCTGGAGGAGGCGGCAATGTGTGCCCCTCAGCTCCAGCAGGGCAGGGGCCAGGCCAGGCCTCTCCCCGAGCCACTCACAATACGACAGGGTAAAGGGCGGAAAGTCCCTCTACCCAAGTTTAACCCTTCAGGGAACCATGCCCGGGACCCGGAGCGCTGGCACTGGGTCAGCTCATGGGAACATTTCAGAGGGCTGGAGGCTGCCCAAGCCCACAGGAAGGCAATGACCCGGGTGGGGCTGGAGGTGGGGAGAAGACCCCACTGGGAAGCCCTGCCCATAGCCACCCCCCCGGGGAGCCCAGCCTCCTCTCCTCACAGGCAGAGGGCCCCCGGGTCTGGCTGGAGCCCATGGCACAGCCACAGGCATCTGAGGAAGTGGCGTGAGGCAGGGCTGGGGGGCAGAGGACCCTGGGGATGCTGACACTACAAGGGCCAGAGGCCAACAGGGCCCAGCACACAGCTGCCACCAGGGTCGCAGTGGGGGCGGGGAGCCAGCAAGCGGCCCTCCATCCTGACCCCATGAGCAGCCTGAGGCCCCCCAGGCCTCTTTACCTTCCAGAGCTCGCTGACCAGGGCTCCAGTGCAGCCAGCCAGGACAGGGCACGGGCAGCGCGGGCGACTACAGCCCATGAGGCTGAATGTGGCACCGGGAGTTGTCACCCTGCTCTCAGCAAAAGTGGGGGACACATGCCCAACTGACAGCCATAACCAATGGCAGCCACAGTGCCTGTACCGGCAGAGGGAGCAGGCCTGTCCCCCACACCCTAGGGGCCCGGGGGCTGGGCAAGAAGTCCCCAGGGAGGCTCCAAGCCAGTCCCACCCTGGAGAAGCACCCCCGGGGCCAGCCTGGCCCTGTAGGGTGAGCCACCCGTGCCCTTAGTCCCTTCAGAGGACCCCGGACAGCCACTCTTCCTGGGTCCCCGAGCCCTGCACCCAGTGGGAGAGCCAGCCCTGAGGAAAACGGGGCAGGAAGCCTTTGAGTCCCTGTCCTTGCATGGGGACCCCAGAGGCGGCCAGGACGTGGCGAGATCACCCGGCCCAGCCTGGCCTCCTAGGGAAGGCCCAGGCACCGGGGGAAGTGTGCCCTCCACAGCACACAGCACAGGCCATCAAACCCCAAGCCTCCAGCCTGGGGCGGGTCAGCGGCCAGCCCAGGGTCCAGACCCCAGCCTGGCAAGCTCCCTCTGCCTTATTTGGCTCGGACAAGGATCCCATAAACACTGTGAGCCAGCGCTTCTGCCAGCGGGTGGGGCCGGGCAGAGACGGAAGAGGAAGCGGGAGGCGGGTGGGTTCACGGCCCCATCACGCGACGCGGGTCAGGCTGTAGCAGCTCCTGCCGGCAGTGCCTACCCAGGCCCCACCTCCGGCCCTTCCCCAGACCAAGGTTGTGCCGACACCAGGTATGTGGGGAGGCCACAGGATGTTGTCACCTACTTGGAAGCCAGGCAGGCAGCCTGGGGCTCTGGTTGCTGTTGGTTTAACGAGCCAAGGGTCTGGGGTTTAATTAGCTCAGTGTCCGGGAACAGTTTACGGCTCCCCTGACCTGCACAGGGCACAGACGGCCCGGAAACTCCCTCATCATGGCCTCATGAGGCTGCTGCAAACAGCCAGGGCAGAAAAGGTGCACACACACACACCCCCAGCCTTGTGGCCATGCTGACACACACTGAGGACCCAGAGGGCTCTGCAGAGCCAGTAGGCTGGAGGCCCCTCCAGCACTGAGCCCAGGATGGGGTGGCTGCAGCTGGATAGGCAGCCCAAGCTGCTGCTGCTGCTGCTGCTCCAGCAGGTCTCATCCTCACCGCATCCTGCAGGAGTTAGCCCAGCAGGGGCAGTCCCCATGACAGGGGCGGGGCTGCATTCCAAAGGCGGGTCACCCCCACCCCGCCCCTAGGCCTTGCAGGGTGGGAGGAAGCGGGTTTATCTGGGTGGCCATCTCCCAGGCAGTCCCAGGTAAACAAGCAGGAGGAGCAGCTGCCCAGGGCCAGGCCAGGCATCCCCACCAGGAGGGCAACTGGGCCAGGCAGAGCCTTGGCAGACAGCAGCCCTCACTGCCCCCAGGGACCCTCACCTGGCCTCATCCCTGGGCCACCCACCAGCCACCCACCCGTGGTAGGGCACACAGCTGCAGGGCCAGCATCTAGCCTCGTCCCAGAGGGAGCCACGGATGCAGAAGAACCACCTGCGGGACAGGACGGCTGTCTGGAGTTCCAGGTGCTGACACGCCTGCTGGCCCAGCTGATGTCCCCACGTGAGCCTCCAACCCTGGCTTGCATCCTGCGGGGCCCACGGGGAGGGGATGGTGTCAACATCCAGACAGTTGTGAGTACAGCAGACGCCAGGCGGGCCCCAGACCACAGCGTACAGGCAAATGCAGCCCCTCAGTCGCAGCCTCTCGTCAAGGTCTGGGGTTCAGACCCAGAAAGCCCTCAGGTCACACAGATGAGGTCGGGGTGAGCAAGAGGACCCCAGTATCACAGCTCAGGGCACAAAAGACCAGGGTGGGGGGTTAGAAGCCAGAGACCCTGCTCTTGGCTCCATAAGGCCCAGACTAGTCACAATGTGCCAACACATGTGATGGGACCACCCAGAGACACAGCCCAACACACGGGACAGGGCCACCCACGTAACAGCCTGATGCGTGTGACAGAACCACCTAGACGCCACAGCTGACACACCAGACAGCACGGCCCAACACAAGATGTGGCCACTTAGACACCACAGCCTGATACACATGCCCCTGGCCTGACACACATGCCCCTGGCCTGACACACATGCCCCTGGCCTGACACACATGCCCCAGCCACCCAGACACCACGGCCAGACATGTGTGGCAGGGCCACAACACCCAAATACCATGTCATCACATGTGTGATGAAGCCACACCAAATACCATGACCCGACGTGTGACAGGCCCACTTAGACACTATAGTCAGCCCCAGAACAGGGCCACATTACCTACTATAGCCTGACACGTGACACGCTATACCACCCAGGCCCCTCTATAGCCTGACACGTGACACGCTATACCACCCAGGCCCCTCTATAGCCTGACACGTGACACGCTATACCACCCAGGCCCCTCTATAGCCTGACACGTGACACGCTACACCACCCAGGCCCCTCTATAGCCTGACACGTGACACGCTACACCACCCAGGCCCCTCTATAGCCTGACACGTGACACGCTACACCACCCAGGCCCCACGGCCTGACACGTGACACGCTACACCACCCAGGCCCCACGGCCTAACAAGTGTAACAGACAGAATTGTACCATCCAGACACCAGTAGTGGTAGGGCCTCACTCAGTTCTTGTTCAGGTCTTGCAATCAGACCTTGGTCATCCCTCAGGGGCCCAGTGGGCCTTGGGCTACCAGTGCTGCTTGTCTCAACAGGTAGCAGGGAGACAGAGCGTCAAAGAGGGCAGCTGGCCAAGGATGCCTCCAGCGAACCACTGAGGGATGGCAGGGATCAACCCTGTGGGATACTACACAGGACGCAGGGGTAGACGGGTGGTGTGAGGATCACAGCCGAGGTCCTTGACGGGGGGCTCCTGGGCCCCATCGGCCTGCCTGGAGCCCGAGGGCCCAGCATCCCACGCCCACAGGCCAGGTGAGCAGGACAGAGGCGGGGAGAGGTGTCCTGCGTGGATACTCAGCACCGGCAGCTCCCATGAGGAGGACAGGCCTGGCCCCACCTGGCTCCTCCCCCAGGTGGCGTGGCAGAAGCCAGGCAGCGGCCCTCTGAGCAGGGCCATCTCTCAGGTGTCTCAGCAGCTCCTGGCCGCGGGGGAAGAGGGGCTGACTCAGGGGCTCCACCCTGTGACTCACTGGCCCATGATGGCTCGCGGCCTGTCCAGCCGGCTTGTGCCAGCTGCGAGGGCCCTGGCCGCTGGCTAGCCCCACTCCGTGGCCTCCCTGGGAACTCCCCTCCCACAGCTGCAGGGCCTGGGAAAGGGGGGGCCTGTGCCTCCTGCTCCCACTTGAGGAAGTTCAGCCCCGCCCTCTCCCCCAGCCTGGCTTCCCCCTCCACAGAAACAGGGTCAACACAGGGAGAGGGTGCAGGCTCCGCCCCACCACGGACACTGCCCAGATGCCACCGGCCAGTGTGGGGCCAGGCAAGGACCCAGCCCCCGGGAACCCCAGCAGGCAGCACTCCATTGCAGATGATGGAGGCCCCTGGAGGAGTGGCACTGTGGGGCAGGGAGCCCCCCGGGGGACTGGGGGTAAGACAGGAACAGCGGGCCCCACTGGCCGGCCCCACCATCCAGGAAGCCGAGCCCCCCTGCACACACACGAGTACACGAACACCGAACTCCAGGTCCTGGGACCCTTGCCACCCCAGCCCCGTCCCCAGCTGGGGCGGCTGCCCAGGACAGCTGCATGTCCGCAGGACCACGTGCAGCCAAGAATCCACACGGCGGCTCCCGGTGACCAGTGGGGGCAGGCTCAGCCCGTCTCCACCTCCCAGGAGCTTCAGGCTGTGGCCCAGTTCCCAGTGTGCCTCAATTTCCCCTTCACATGGAAGGCCTCAGAACATCTCCCTCCAGGTAGGGGGCAGGCCAGCCTGGTAAGGTGTGCATGTCGGGGGAGGTGTTTGCCAGCCTGGGGCAGGGGGACAGGCCAGTCTGGGGGTGTGCACTGAGGAGGGGGAAAGCCAGCCCAGTGGGATGTCGGGGGGACATCTGCCAGCCTGGTGAAGTGTTGGGGTGGGTGGGCCAGCTGTCTCTGTCCCCGCAGCTCAGGTTTGTCATCCCCCTCCCTAGGCATGGCCAGGGACCCAAGGCCCGGCCCTCCCATGAGAAGTCCAGCCAAGGCTGGAGCAAACACCTACCGTGACTCAGTGTCCACAGAGGACTAGCTCTGGGGTTAAGAAAGGCCAAGACTGGGCCCAGGGCGATAGCATAGCGGTTAAGATCCTCGCCTTGCAAGTGCCAGGATTCCATATGAGCGCCGGTTCTAATCCTGGAGGCCCCACTTCCCATCCAGCTCCCTGCTTGTGGCCTGGGAAAGCAGTCGAGGACGGCCCAAAGCTTTGGGACCCTGCACCTGTGTGGGAGACCCAGAAGAGGTTCCAGGTTCCTGGCATCGGATCGGCGCGCACCGGCCCGTTGCGGCTCACTTGGGGAGTGAATCATCAGATGGAAGACCTTCCTCTCTGTCTCTCCTCCTCTCTGTATATCTGACTTTGTAATAAAATAAACAAATCTTTGGAAAAAAAAATAAATCTTAAAAAAAAAGAAGAAGAAAAAGAAGAATAAAGAGGGGCAGAAAGGATTCTCAGTGACCGTGCAGAGAACCAGAGAGCAAGGAGCTACCTGAGGGCTGCTCCTCCTCACACACCCCTCCTCATACCACACACCCCTGCTCCTCACACACACCCCTGCTCCTCCTCACACACTCCTCCTCACACACACACACCCCTGCTCCTCCTCACACACACACCCCTGCTCCTCCTCACACACACACCCCTGCTCCTCCTCACACCCCTCCTCACACACACACCCCTGCTCCTCACACCATACACCCCTGCTCCTCCTCACACACACACACCCCTGCTCCTCCTCACACACACACACACCCCTGCTCCTCCTCACACACACACCCCTGCTCCTCCTCACACACACACACCCCTGCTCCTCCTCACACACACACACCTGCTCCTCCTCACACACACACCTGCTCCTCCTCACACACACACCCCTGCTCCTCCTCACACACACACACCCCTGCTCCTCCTCACACACACACCCCTGCTCCTCCTCACACACACACCCCTGCTCCTCACACACACCCCTGCTCCTCCTCACACACTCCTCCTCACACACACACACCCCTGCTCCTCCTCACACACACACCCCTGCTCCTCCTCACACACACACCCCTGCTCCTCCTCACACCCCTCCTCACACACACACCCCTGCTCCTCACACCATACACCCCTGCTCCTCCTCACACACACACACCCCTGCTCCTCCTCACACACACACACACCCCTGCTCCTCCTCACACACACACACACCCCTGCTCCTCCTCACACACACACACCCCTGCTCCTCCTCACACACACACACCTGCTCCTCCTCACACACACACCTGCTCCTCCTCACACACACACCCCTGCTCCTCCTCACACACACACACCCCTGCTCCTCCTCACACACACACCCCTGCTCCTCCTCACACACACACCCCTGCTCCTCCTCACACACACACACCCCTGCTCCTCCTCACACACACACACACCTGCTCCTCCTCACACACACACACCCCTGCTCCTCCTCACACACACACCCCTGCTCCTCCTCACACACACACCCCTGCTCCTCCTCACACACACACACCCCTGCTCCTCCTCACACACACACACCTGCTCCTCCTCACACACAGCCCTGCTCCTCCTCACACACACACCCCTGCTCCTCCTCACACACACCCCTGCTCCTCCTCACACACACCCCTGCTCCTCCTCACACACACACCCCTGCTCCTCCTCACACACACACCCCTGCTCCTCCTCACACACACACCCCTGCTCCTCCCCACACACACCCCCCTGCTCCTCCTCACACACACACCCCTGCTCCTCCTCACACACACACACCCCTGCTCCTCCTCACACACACACACCCCTGCTCCTCCCCACACACACACACCCCTGCTCCTCCTCACACACACACCCCTGCTCCTCACACCATACACCCCTGCTCCTCCTCACACACACACACCCCTGCTCCTCCTCACACACACACACACCTGCTCCTCCTCACACACACACCCCTGCTCCTCCTCACACACACACACCCCTGCTCCTCCTCACACACACACCTGCTCCTCCTCACACACAGCCCTGCTCCTCCTCACACACACACCCCTGCTCCTCCTCACACACACACACCTGCTCCTCCTCACACACAGCCCTGCTCCTCCTCACACACACACCCCTGCTCCTCCTCACACACACACACCCCTGCTCCTCCTCACACACACACACACACTCCTCTTCTCACACACACACACACACACACCTCTGTCCCCCACCCAGCTATCCCCAGTGGTGACAGGCCTTGCCTCCATCCTGCAGATCTGTCCCAGGCAGAACCCAAGCCCAGCAGCCTTTGGAATGTGGCTGGGCCAGTCGGCCTGGGATTCCTCTCTGCCCTCAGCTCACAGCTGAGCTGACCCAGCTGCCCTGACCTGGCTGACCTCTGCCCCTACACCCGGAAATCCCTGACCTCCAGCACCAGCTTGGGGTCCCCTCACCCCCAGGGTCTCTCAGGCTCACCCCTCATCCATACTCCTCTACTGGGACCCCAACCCAGGAACTGTAGGAAAATGTGGCCCATCCCTGTGGGAGCTCTCCTCCCCGAGAGCAGGCGTGGAATGTTCTGTGAGCAGGGGTGCAGAGTCATGGCCTTCTGACTGGAACGACCAGGCTCTGAGAAGGCTGAGCTACATCAGTACTGGCGCACAGCAAACGGGGGCCACACCACAGGAAAGTGGGGGGCCTAGCCATCCAGTGTCCACTGCCACCCAGTGGGACCTCCGGAACTCCCAGCCCCAACCATCCCCACCTCTATGAAGGAGCTGTTCCTCCTGCGTCGAGGGGCCTCAAGCCCCCTGAGAGGCCCCTGCACGGAGGGGGGCCACACAGCTGCTTGCACGCAGACTCAGGTCTGGTCCTGCCCAGCCTCCCTGGGCCCCAAGCCCCTTGGCACCCAGAGCCTCCTCCCACCACTCCCCTGACCTCCAGAGATTAGGGCCCACCCCAGGGACCCTGGCTCCAGTCAGGGAGGTCTGGGGCCACTGATAAGGGATGGTCGCCAGGCAGCACTGGGCGGGGCTACAGGCCACCTGGCCACGTCCCGGCCACACTGCATGACCACCCACATGCAGCTTAAGACAGTTGCCGAAGCTGGACATGCAAGATGCCACAGGCTGCTGGGAAAGCTGCACGCACATCCATGTGGAACTGGTCCAAGCCCAACCCGGACTCAGGTGAGTCCTCACGAGGCAGCACCCCGCCAGGGCCCAGCAGGGCAAAGGGCCTGCAGCCACCAGTGGCTCCCAGAGCCTGGCTTCAGCCCGTTCACACGAGCCTCCCAAGTGCTCGGGCCCCTGCACAGAGCTCCAGGGTCCTGGCCATGGCCCAGCTCAGCCCCGCCGCTGCGACCATCTGAGGAGTGATCTAAGACAGGGGTTAGCTACTTGTTGCTGCACCTTTGTGCAGGTGGAACAAACACACCTGGAAAACGGGGGTGAGAATGGGGTGAGGTGGTCCCCCATAGGGGCTGCAGGGACCCTCTTCTAGCATGCGGCAGGGTCTCCTGGACCTATGGCTGGGACGATGGGCCAGGGGTCCCGGGAAGGGTCTGGGCGCTCTGGAACACAAGCTACAGGCCACAGCACTGCCCACGGAGACAGCAGGGCTTGGGGCATGGGCACCAGGCAGTGCTAGGCTCACCCTGGGAGAGCCAGCAGGACCATGGGGGCTGGGAGGGCAGGTGTGAGGTCGAGCCGAGCGACAGCACTGCTGGCAGTGCCCAGCAGGCATGAGGCCCAGGGGGCAGGGTCGACTGATCCCAGGTCTTCGTGTGGACTGCTCGGAGCAGCTGCTGGGCGGGGGCAGCTGGGCGGCCAGGCTTGCTTCTAGAACTCTCTCCATCACAGTCTTGGACCATAAACAGACAGAGCACCCAGCAGGCAGAGGAGTGAGTCTGCCCCACACAGCCTGCTCTGGGGGCTCAGCAGACACACAGCTCAGGTAAGCAGAAGAGGAAGGTGACCACAGGGTGCGCTGGCCGGACACGCAGGAGGGGCCTCGGCGTCATAGTACAGATGCGACAGATGGCGCCCAACCTGGGCAGCCTCCCGGGCCTCCAGCCAGCCCAGGCCCATCTCAGCCCATTCACTGGCAGAGGAAACCACAGGACGTGGCCACCCCGGGGCTGGACCCGAGGAAGGCAGAGGGGCCCAACTATAAATATGCAGGGAGAACAACGGCACACACACCGCACCCCGTCAACTGCAGGCCTCTCACGGGCAGCCTAAAAATACGCCCTATGATTATGTCATTAAGACACACCAGGAAACCAACCCACCTGCCAAGCCCAGCTCCCGAGACGGCTGCCGGGAGCTGGCAGGCCGTGCCCTGCAGTCCCAGGGGCCCGGCCTCACCCAGGGGACGCTGCTCAGGCTGGTGCTGGAGACAGCTGCCAAAGCCCACCACGTGTCAGGGCTGGCTGGCGTTCCCCAAAAACCCGGAAGGAGTGGCTGCCTGAGGACAGCCTGGGGCCTGTCCACACCGGGACGTGCCTGACCCACACGCATTGGACATAGGTGTGCCTATGGCGCCATCCAGGGCTCCTGTGAACCCAGGAGCAACTCAACATCCAACAAAACATGCCAGTAACACATGCATGGGGCCAGTGCCTGCTCAGGTGAGAGTGGCCCAGGATGGGGACACTTGCTCAGTCTTGGTCTCGACCCAGCAGCATCCAAGCCCCAGAGAACCTGGTCTCTACAGGGTCAACTCCTCACAAAATAAGTTCAAGTGGCTCCCACGTGGTTACCTCCCTTCATGCAAGGGTTCCTGCAACCTACCTCGACCATGGCCTGAAATACAATGTAGAAATTTCCAGAAATAAACTACTTCTACACTGTGAATCACTTTCATTACACTCTAGCTCACAGCCTGTTGTGCCAAATTGTAAACCTCACCGCAGGTGTGAACACGCCGCTCACACCAGTGTGTGCTATGTGCCCAGCAGTGCCTATGTTATACAACACAACTCACAGTAAAGAGGCAAGTATTAGGCCTGGCGCGTTAGCCTAGTGGCTAAAGTCCTTGCCTTGTATGCGCTGCAAACCCATATGGGTGCCAGTTTGTGTCCTGGCTGCTCCACTTCCCATCCAGCTCCCTGCCTGTGGCCTGGGAAAGCAGTCGAGGACGGCCCAAAGCCTTGGAACCCTACACTCGTGTGGGAGACCCAGAAGAGGCTCCTGGCTCCAAATCAGCTCAGCTCCAGCTGTTGTAGCCACTTGGGAAGTGAACCAGTGGATGGAAACTGTGGAAACTGTCTCTCCTTCTCTCTATAAATCTCGCTTTCCAATAAATATAAATCTTTTTTTAAAAAAAATGCAAGTAATATATATAAAATATGTGATAACATGGCAATGGTACATAAGTGTTAGGCAACATATGACGTGTGTTAGATAAACATGTGACCCAATAATGCTACACATGACGTGACATGCAGGCCATGTGGGCAGCACAGGCCCATGCTGCTGGACATGGCATACAGTAACAGGACACATCACACACACTGCATGAGAATCTGTAACAGTCTGTAATATCACGATGTGTGATCATGCTATGTATAATGTGATACACAACATTCAATACAGGATATGAGACACGCTGTAATGTGATAGTGACACATTCATTTCCGAACGGTATGTGACACGTGATCATACATGACCATCTAGGAAAACACACTATGGTAGCTACACCATATGCACAAGCCTCGTGCTAGCTACTGGACCAATGCCAGGACTGGGGGGCTATGACAAGAGCCCAGCACTGTCCTGAGGTCCGGAGGCCGCCCGGGCCCATCTCTCTCCAGTCTCACAGCCTCGCACTGACTGCCCCTGACAGCTGCTCATTCTAGGGAGGTGGTGCCGAGCCCCTTGGGGACCCACTCAGAGGGTCGCCCCGCCCACTCAGAGGACACCAACACCGCCTACCACGCTCGGCCTGGAGAACTCTGCTCTTACCTACAGGCCCTGCTGGAGCTCGTGCAGAAACAACTGGGACACGGGCTGCACATGGCCCCTGCAGCCAGCCAAGTCCCAGGACAGCAGCAGTGGGTGGCTCCCTCTGCCCTGCTCCCAGGGGGCCCGACCCTCCTTGCCCGCCAGCGCCTGGGCCAGTGCGCAGCACATCTGGGAAAGTGATCTGGGCTCCCAGCCCAACCCGGGAGGAAAGGCGGCCTGTCTGCCCAGCCTAGGCGCCAAATCCAGAACTGAGAAGCACAGAGCTTTCACCGTCTCGCTTACAGCAGCGGAAGCCCAGACCCAAGGAGGGGGCAGGGTTCCGGCTCCCAGCCAGGCCCCTCCTGCTCCTCGGCCTCCCTGCGACCTGCCAGCCCAGGCCCGGCAGGTGTGTGTGCCAGCAGCAGGTGTGGGGCCTGCCCAGGGAGGAGGCCGTGTCCCACACAGGGTAACCTCCCTCACCCCAGATTCCTTCTCAGAGCAGCCTGCCCCGCTGCCCACAGTCCGGAGGTCGGCAGTAGATGGAGTGGCCTCCCCAGCCCTCTCCAGGGGGACTCGGGTTCCAGGAAGGCCAGAGCTGAGGGACAGCGGCCAGCAGCTCAGACACCAGCACACAGTGCTGGACACAGGGCCAGCTCCGCCATGGACCCAACTGTTGGATCAGGGACAGGAGAGGCTGGCATCCACTTGCACATTTCCAAAGAGACCAGTGCTTAGCTGACCTACACTGGGGGCTCCCCACAGGAGGTGACCCCGGGAGAGCGGTGGCAGGAAGACACCCCAGTCCTGCATGGGGCAGGGAGCTCGGTTGCCCCCTCCCCCTGCTCCCACACTCACACACCCATGAACACACAGCTGGTCCACGCTCCTGCTGCTGACTCACCAGCTCTCCCTGGTACCCCTTCAGACCAGAGCAGGGCAGGGATCACCAGGTATACGGGGCGGGGGGCCTGAGACCTGCCTGCCTCACGGGGGTGGGGTGACACATTCGCATCTTGACACCCAGCCCTGCCATAAGGCTTCCTGGGGAGCAGAAACCATGTTGGAACCCTAC
The DNA here is from genome assembly GCF_030435755.1 of Ochotona princeps. Classification (NCBI taxonomy): domain Eukaryota; kingdom Metazoa; phylum Chordata; class Mammalia; order Lagomorpha; family Ochotonidae; genus Ochotona; species Ochotona princeps. The sequence continues at coordinate 599,555 of NC_080847.1, read as the reverse complement.
AGTTACCGCCTGTGCCCCACCCCACCCCACCCAGTTCCTGCAGGCCCTCCCGGAGCCCACTGTACCCCATGGAAGTTTGGGCATGAGCCTGGGCACCCCAGATGACTCAGACCCCACCGCCCCTGGCTGCTACCCCGGCCAGCAGGGGAGCGGGGTGACTAAGTCCCTGTGAAGGTGGCATTCATTTCCAAACGCCGTCTAGCACCGGCCGGACAGCACGAAGGGCTCCAGGGACAAGGGCTCGCCTGTTCCAGCAGCGGCCAGGCCAGCCCACTCCTGACCTCAGCTGGGCAGCAGGCAGGTCCCTGGGGAGCTGCCCACACCCAGGGGCCAGCAGGCTGGACTTACACAGCTCAGGTGTTAACCCTGGCCAGCCCCCATGCCCAGGCTTCAGGCAGGTGGGTGTGACCAGGACATCAGCCTCCTCGCTGGGGCGCCCTTAGCTCCAGCCCCACTGGGAGAAAGCTGCCCAGGTGACCCACGTGCCGCCTCAGGTCAGACCCAGGGCCTACCGAGGGGCCCAGCCTCAAAACTACCAGAATCTCTGGTTTTCAACGACCGGAAAAGGAATCAGATGTGAAAACAGCACCTGGCCCGGATCCGCCTTCAGCTCCACACACCGAGGGGGGGGGGTGCCCGAAAGGAGCTCCACGATGGGATGGCACCGCTGGGGTCCCGGCCAGCTTCGTCCCAGGCCCGTGTCCACCACAGGCGGAGGCGTCCGGCGAACCGGGCCCACCTCACCGGTCTTCCCCACCCCTAGGCGGCACCGCCTTCGAGCGCTAGGAATTCCAGGCGGGCAGGGGGCTCCCCGGCCCCGAGCCGCCCCGCCGGCTCCGGATTAATCTAATCTGCCCGTCAACCCGCGGGTGGAGACGGCCCACCCGGCCCCTAGGAGGGATCGGGCTGCTTGGCACCGCGCCCTGGGCGGACCCCGCCCCGAGGCGGGGGCGCCAGACCCCGGCCTGCCGCGACGACTAACGCCTGTCATTGGGACCCCTAGTGTCCCCCAACCACTGGCGGCCCGAGCCGGGCGGGGCTCGCTGTGGGCGGCGAGGGGTACGCTCGCCTATTCGGCCCCTGGGCAGCTCCAGGCAGGAAGCCCGCCGCCGGCCCGCAGCGTCAGGAAGTCCGGACGCAACTTTACACTTTTGTTTTTCACTCGAAAAAGAGATTTGCGCTCGCCCCGCCGCCGCCCGGAGCCCCCAGCCCCCAGCCCCACGCTCGCTCGGACACCGCGCGCTCCCCTGGAACGTGGGCACCAGGGCCGCGCGTCCGGGGAGTCCCCGCCCCTGCCCGCCCCGCGGCCCGGCCGGGAAGCGCGGGGGCCCCGGCGGCCCACCCGGCGGCGTGGCCCCACTCACCGGCCAGGAGCGCGCCGGGCAGCAGCAGCCAGTAGAGGACGGCGCCCAGCACGTGCGGCTCCATGCTCCACGCTCGCGCCGCCTCGGCGCTAAGGGGTGGTGCGGGGTCCCGGGGCGCGGCGCGCCATGGCGCGCGGGGGTCTCCGCACGTGTGCCGCGCGCCCGGGGACCCCGGCTGTCCTCGGGGCCCGCGCGCCGGGGCCGCCTCTTCCCCGCGGATGCCGACGGTCCGGGCCGCGCTGGCTGCGAAGGACGCCTAGTCCAGGCGCGGCGCGGAGAGGCTGGGCTGGGCCGGACGGCGGCTCGGCGGCTCCCTACCCCCACGCTGCCCGCGGGCCTTTATAAGCTCGGCCCCCGCCCGCTGCCCGCCCTCCCCGGCGTGCCCGCCCCCGCGCTTCCCCCGACGGCCGGCGCGCCCAGCCGGCCCCTCGGAGCTGGGGCTGTGGCTGACCCCGACTCGGCGCGCCGCGGCCGAGACAGCCCCTACCCTCACAGGGGCCGGGCCGGGCCTGGGAGTCTAAGGAAGGCCGCGTGGACCCCCGCCTCTCCACGCGCAACTGTGGCCCGCGTGGCGGGAGCGACTTTCACTTTGCGGCCCAGAGGCAGGGGCGCAGCGCCCCCTGGGGGCCGTGGGAGCGGGCGGGGCTGGCCGGGGCAGCCGAACTGGGTTCGGGGCCTCCTGCAGCCCCGCCGGCCACTGGCAGCCTCGCCCCCCACCCCCGTCCAGGCGTCACGACGGCGGCCGGAGCACTTGTTGCGGTTCTAAGGGCGAGGTGTGGGGGCACCTCACCAGGCCGCCCCCGGGCAGCCTCCTGTGCTCCGACTCTGGACCCCTCAGTCCAGGGTCGCAGATTCCGCCAGGGATGGAAGGGGTAGGGCTGTGCCAGCAGCTGCCACCCAGCCAGGAGGGGCTGCCACTGATGGGAGCTGGTCCTGGGCACAGACCCCCTCCCCTCCCGGGAACCAGATGTTGGGGGCACCCAGGCTGGGATCTGGCAGCAGGAGCTGGGTGTGGGCCTCAAGACCAGGGCCCGTGGTTACAGTGTGTCTCGCCGTGGGAACTTTGTTAAAGGTCCAGAGGATCCGCAGACCTCGAGACTACGTCCACACTAGGAGCTGGCTTCACCTGCCTCTGGGAGGGTCCTGTGAACAGCCAGCACCCTTGGGTGCTGCTCCCTCCTACGTGGCACTATGTGTCAGCTGAAGGGGTGGGGGTGCAATGGGAGGCTCTGAGGAGTGCTACCCACAGCCTGCTCAGCCAATCCAGCTCCCTAAGACAGAAGGGGAGAGAGACCCTCCATCCACTGGTTCACCCCAAGGTCCCCGCCAGCCAGGGCTGACCAGGAGTGACTCCCAAGATGCACATTAGCAGGGAGCTGGATGGGAAGGGGAACAGTCGGGACTTGGTACCCACGCGGCTGCCAGTGCCACCGGCAGCAGCTTTTCCTGTTATACCACAGTGCCCACCCATCACTCAGGACTTGAGGTTCCTGAGGACTACAGTCCCCATAGCTTGTCGCCGTGTAGAAATGAATGAGACAGGGCCCGGCGGCGTGGCCTATCAGCTAAAGTCCTCGCCTTGAAAGCCCAGGGATCCCATATGGGTGCCGGTTCTAATCCCGGCAGCTCCACTTCCCATCCAGCTCCCTGCCTGTGGCCTGGGCAAGCAGTGGAGGACGGCCCAAAGCGTTGGGATCCTGCACCCGCGTGGGAGACCTGGAGGAAGTTCCTGGCTCCTGATTGGTTCAGCGCTGGCCATCGAGGTCACCTGGGGAGTAAATCAGAGGACAGAATTAACAAACAAATAGATAAGACACCTATGTTTTGTCCTGAGCTTCAGGGGAACTTCATGCTAATCGAAGTGGAAGGTCCACTCTGTGCAACCTAACTGCCAGGCACACCAGGAGGTGGTGACCGTCCGAGACCCCAACATCTCCGAGTCTGGTGTGGTCTCTGGTCCACCTCCTAACATTTCTTGGAGGTCAGTTAGTACAAATACCATGTACTTTAAACTATACGATGGCGAGTGTTTACACAGACTGAGAGCTACATCCTGCTTGGTCGAGCAGCTGAAGCAAGCAAGCAAACAAGGCTGGTTCCAGACGCCAGCTTTACAGTTGGCCACGTTTTTAAGCGGACAGTAGATGCCCTTGTAATATTCTGGTCCCGCCTGTGTGTCTCTCACTTATTTTTCTCTTCACCATGAGACTCACGTAGACTTAGAGGGCCTGACAAAACTGACACCATTTTGAATTTGCAGGCTGTCACCCACTACAGGCAGAGACACTGGGGGCAGAGCTGTGGGTACCAGGGTTGGGGTGGGATGAGGAAGGGGGCCAGAGCCCCTGCTCGCTCTGGGGTGGGCTGGGACGGCGGTGCCCCCATGTGCACGCGTTTGCTGGCCTTGATGTGCGCATGTGTCTGCCTCGTGCTGTGCCCCAAGCCCACTCCTCCATTGCCAGGCGGCTCTGACCCAGGCACCTGCCCTGCTCCAGCTGGCTGACTCGTGAGAGCTCGCTGGGATGTCAACCCCTGGTCCTCCTCCCCAACCCGGGTGGGGGCTGAGGAAGAAGCCTCTGGGCTCTGCCTGCTCCTTTCTCCCCCAGCCCCACTCCCACCCGCCTGCCCAGGACTGTCCTGCTGACCCCAGCTCTTCCTGCTCGGAGGCCAGCGTCCGGCTCTGCACAGGCTCAGGAAGTGCCTGGACTGAGAGCCCGCAGTGGCCCCTGCTCAGCACCCGCAACTGGCTGTCAGATCTGGACCCTGCCCACTGGCCATGGCTACCTGCTGAGGGCTGGAAGGACAGCAGCTAGGACCCCACTACCTGGTGAATGCCAGCAGGAGCAAGCCCTGAAGCCAAGGGCTGGGGTTACAAATGGACCCACAGGACAGACCATGTAGGACCTCTGGACTAACTACAGACGGCTGAGGTGGGACGTCCCTGCCTAGACCTGGCCCATGACGCCGTCTCTGAAGAGTGGTGGTGGCTGCAGCCTCCCTGGAGCAGGGAGAAGTGAGCAGCCGGGCAGCAGTGGGCCTTGAGGCATGTGGTGGGCTGTGCCTCAGTGCTGCTGGGCCTGTCCTCACTCAGAGCTGGGCAGCAGCTGACTGCAGCGTGCCTGTGTGTGGGGCTGGCTGCCCGGCCCCCACCCTTTCCTGTGCGTTTGTCCTCAGCTGGGCTGGCTGGGCCAGCTGGCAGGTGGCGCCCTCACTTCCTCATCGTTAGGAAGCTCCCAGGACAGGGAGGCCTCTGGCACCTTCCTGCAGGGCACCTCACGGCCCTCAGGACTTGCGTAGCCTTACCCTGCACCCTCAGCTTCCCGGGAGGGGATCCAGGGCACCAGGCAGGGAGCCTGGCCTTGGCTGACCCCATTAGCTCAGCAACTGCCCACGTACCTGCCAACCTCTTGGGGCAATCTTAAACGTTGTCACCCTGGGCCACACCTCCCACTGGAATGCTGCCCATGTGGCAAACCCCGCCTGCTACCTGCCCATGTGTGCACAGGTGACCAAGTGTGGGCTATGCACCCCCCACAGGAAACACCACTTGACACCTGCAAAGGAGCCATGGGACCAGGGCAGAGTGCTGACCGCAGCCACCGAGCCAGGAGCCCAGTCACATGGCCCCAAGCCTGCCCTGTGCCTGCTTGGCCCACAGCTCCAGAGACCAGGCCCAGGAGGCAAGCCTCCCAGTGCGCCTCATACACAGGGTCCCCCCTTTGGCACAGTCCTGGTACTTTGGGGACCCCTATGTCGGCTTCTGTCTGGGAACCTCTGACCCCAGCTGTCTCCTGGGCATTCCTGAGCACAGGAATGCCCCCCCAAACACACACACAGCAGCCAGGGAAGGACAGCTGGGTGGGTGAGCCCTCCCTCGCCCCAGCGGGCCCTGCTGACCACATGAGTGTCCTCATCAGCACCCCATCGTGTCCTCAGGCCCCCTCCCCCGTGTGACCTGGCTACTGTCACCCACTGGTCCCCAGTCCTCCTAGAGACTCCTGTCAGGCTGTGAGGATCCCTGGGGCAGGGGCTTCAGCTGCCTGGTGACAGACCCCAGGAGCCTGCAGGGAGGCCCAGGAAGCTCCAGGCCCACATGCAGAGGGAGAGGATACACCCACCTAGGAGTGGGGTGCCAGCCAGCATCTAACTTCATCCTTGGTCCCCAGCATTGTGGATCTCACACAGGGGGCTGCGTCATGGTCACCATAGCGGCCACTGCAGGTATGCCAGGTCGAGTTGGGGGTGTGTAAGGAGCTGATCCTCACTGCAGTGCCCTACGGAGCCCCAGCCCTGCTCCCAGCTGCAGCTCAAGTCCCTGGGAGCCCCAAAGGGGTGCTGGGCTCTGGCCCGGCCTCAGCACTTACCAGCTGGAGGTCCAATCCAGCCGAGGTCAAGGACCTGAGGTGGACCGCGGCTTGTGTACAGCCCAGGGCGCCTGTCACCGGGGGCTCCCTGCCCAACTGTTCACACCTGGCTTTCATCTGGTACCTTACCTGCCTTGTGCTCAACGGGAGGGGTGGCCCTGGACAGCTGGGCCTTGTTCATCTTGCCCTCATCCGACACTCAGCTGGCCCTGGCAGGAGAGTCCACGGGGACACGTGCAAGCATCTGCTGCCCCAGCCCTGCTCCCTGGGGACTCCCCCACGCCACAGCCGTCCCCAGGGGCCCTCTCCCCGCTCCTGTCCCACAGGGCGTGCAGGCCCCCATGGCCTTGGGGCCACCTTCTGGTTCCTCCATGCAGGCTCTGCACTTCTGGTGTTTAAGATGGTCTCAAATGCTCTGGCCAGAGTAATTTCTCGCTTCAAAAGTTTTACTATTATTTACTTACTCAAAAGCATTACAAAGAGAGATCTCACACCCGCTGCCTCACTGCCCAAGTACCTGCAGCAGCTGGCACTGGGCGGGGCTCATGCCAGGTTGGATTTCCAGCGGTCCCCCACAGGGGCGGCAGGGTCTGGGTTTATTACTGGCTGCCCGTCAGGGTTGCAACAGTAGGGAGCTGTTTAGAAAGCGGAGTGGGGACTTGAGCCCAGCATTCTGACAGGGGCCCCAGCACGTGTCCAGGATGCTCCACTTCCCACCCGGCTCCCTGCTAATGTGCCCGGGAAAGCAGCAGAGCTCGGCTGCTATACCCACATGGGAGGAAGCTCTACTACAGCCTGGACTCCAGCCCCTGTGGCCATCTGGAGAGGGAATAGCAGGTGGACAACATCTCCCCCTGCCTTGCAAATGAAATGCATCCTAGTTGTTGGGCACCTGGTGTGTCATGAGGGCAGCTGCCCCCCCCCCATGAGCTGCCTGCTTCCTCTGGTTCTGGGTATGTGGGGGACCTGCAGCTCAGTGTGCTCCCGCTGTCCCGCTGTCCCATCCCAGGCTCTAGCTGTGAAAGCACACACCTGCCACAGGCAGGTCTTCAAGCTCCCCACACAGGGCAGCAGTCAGGTCCCCAGCGTCCCCCGAGCTGGTCTTCCTGGGTTGCTCATGGCAGCCTGCAGCAGGCAGACACTGCGGGAGCCTGCAGCAGTCCAGGCGGTCACACCTGAGGCCCACAGATGGAACTGTGGCCTGTGGCTCAGGCTCCCTGAAGTCCGATGTGCCTTACACTGTTTTCAGATTTATTTATTTTTGGGCCCGGCGGCGTGGCCTAGCGGCTAAAGTCCTCACCTTGAATGCGCCGGGATCCCATATGGGCGCCGGTTCTAATGGTTCTAATCCCGGCAGCCCCACTTCCCATCCAGCTCCCTGCCTGTGGCCCGGGAAAACAGTGGAGGACGGCCCAAAGCCTTGGGACCCTGCACTGTGTGGCAGACCCAGAAGAGCTCCTGGCTCCGGATCGGCACAGCACCGGCTGTTGCGCTCACTTGGGGAGTGAACCATCGAATGGAAGATCTTCCTGTGCCCTTACATTAACCCTGCAAGTTACAGCAGGTTCACACCCTCACCTAGCAGGAGCCTGCGGGGGCCAGGGTCCCCTTCTGGGCCACAGGGCAGGCGCTGCGGGCGGCCAGCACCCGGGCATAAGACAAGCTGCCCGTTGTAATAACAGAACTGCAACCACAGACTTAGATAAAAGGAGATTACACAGGCAGCCAGCCGGGTAGGACCTGAGCAACTGAGGTCGCTAGGGACAGGGCAGAGGAGGGGACAGTGGGTGGCCGGGGTAAGTGCAGGGTCGGGGTGGGGGGAAGGAATGCGCGCTGGCGGGGTGCTCTGGGTCAGCCGGGTTTGGAGCTGGTTGGGAAGAGGACACTGGGGTGAGGTGGGGGGACAGGGTGCGGGCCGGCCGGGAGGGGGTGCTCGGGGTCAGCCGGGGGACGGGATGCGGGGCCGGCTGGGGGACGGGGTGTGGTTCCTCTTTTCCACAGGGGGCGAGCGGGCTGACCACGCCCGGGCTCTCTCACGCTATCTCGGGCACGAGGCGCCGCGTGTACGACCCCGAGCACTCCGGGGCTCTGGTCCGGCGTTCCCGCGGCTACTCTCCCGGACACACCTGAGCAGCCGCGAGCCACGCGCGCCCGGGCCCAGGGTCCGTCCTCCTCCACCCGGCCGGCCATCCCCGGGTGCCACCCAGGCCATCCGGCCAGCGGTTTCCTCCGGGCGGGCGGCCGAGACCGGAGACAGCTGCGCCGGCGCCTGCGCGGCCCGGGCCGAGCGTTCCCGCGCGTAGCGCCGCCCATGCGCGGGCGCGTCCATGTTGCCGCGGCTCCCCCGCGCCCGTCCGGGCAATGGTTGGGCCCACGGCGGAGGCGGGGCCGGGGAGCGCGCGAAAATCCGCGGGAACCGCGCGTCCCGTCGCTTCCGCCGCCGCCACCTTGGTCGCCGCCCGCCCGGCTCCCGCCATGGCGCAGCGCCGCCTCACCGACTTCTTCGCGCGCCGCCGCCCGGGGCCCGGAGCGCCGCTGCGGGCCAAGGCGGCCTGCCGCACCCCGAGTCCCGCCAAGCTCGCCAGGCTGTCGCCGCCGACCGGCCCTCCGGTCCCAGGCAGCGGCCGCAAGCGCGCGCGCCGGTCCCCCGAGTCCAGCGAGGAGTCGGCGCCGCCCGCGCGCAGGAGGCTGCGGCTGCTGGCCCCGGTGAGCGCGGGGGTGCGGGGCGCACCGTGCGGGGTCCCTGGCTGCCGGGGAGGGACTGCCCAGCGCGCCTGCCGGAGCCTCGGCGGGGGCCCTGTGGGGTCTCCGCCGTCAGATCTGGTCCTTCCGGGAGCTGACCGCCGCTCCCCTGACCTGCGCTCCTCCCGCCCCGCGACAGGTTCCCGGCACCGGCTCCCTGGACAGCCCCCCGGCGGTGGCCCAGGACTTGCAGGAGGCCTGTCCCCAGCCCCCCAGGGCGGCCCCCGCAGCCAAGCCCGCCAAGGCCAAGTACAGCGCGTCGGAGCTCCGGTCTTGCCTGCGGCGGGCGCGGGCGCTGGGGGCAAGGGCGCGCGCGCTGCAGGCCAGTGCCCCGGAGGCCGCTGCCGAGCCCAGCGCGCCCAAGGCCCAGGATGGGGACGAGCCGCCCAGGTGAGTGTGTGCTGGTGGGACGGCGCGCAGCTGGAGGCTGGGAGTCCCACACCCCTCACAGCCCACCCTCCTCTCCCCAGCGGCTCGCAGGCGCCGGCCTACCAGCGCTTCCATGCCCTGGCCCAGCCGGGCGCCCCGGGCCTGGTGCTGCCCTACAAGTACCAAGTGCTGGCCGAGATGTTCCGCAGCATGGACACCATAGTGGCCATGCTGCACAACCGCTCCGAGACCGCCACCTTCGCCAAGGTCCAGCGGGGCGTCCAGGACATGATGCACAAGTGAGTGAGACCCAGGGTTGGACCGCCCTGCCCTGGCAAGCGGTCGCCATGACCCTCATCCTGATCCGGGCCTCCCCCACAGGCGCTTCGAGGAGCGCAACGTGGGCCAGATCAGGACCGTGTATCCCGAGGGCTACCGCTTCCGCCAGGAGCAGAACGTGCCCACCTTCAGGGACGGGGTCAGCAGGTCGCAATACCAGCTCACTGTGGAGCCGCTGCTGGGCCAGGGTGAGCCTCCTACCATGGGCAGGGGGTGTCGCGGGCTGGGCCAGACGGGGCTCAGGCCGTGCTGTCCTTGCAGGAGCCAACAGTACAGCACCCCCGTTCACGGCCACCTGCCTGCTGCAGCGGCGACAGATCTTCGGCCAGAACCTGCTGCGGCGCGTCCAGGAGCACCACCAGGTGAACACCCACATGGCTGTCCAGCAGCTCCTGGTGCCTCAGGCCCTGGGGAGGCGAATGCTGGGCGGGTGAGGGCCGGTGTGTGTGGTGCTGTGAGCTGGGGCCAGCGCCCCGCCCCCATGGCTGCCCCTTGTCCTGCAGGCCTTCCTGGCCACCCTGAACCCCCCGATGGCAGTGCCCGAGGAGATGCTGAGACGCTGGCACCCACGCTTCAATGTGGATGAGGTACCCGACATCGAGCCAGCTGAGCTGCCCCAGCCACCCGCTGCCCAGAGGCCCAGCACTGCCCAGGAGGTGCTGGCCCGTGCCCGCAGCTTCATGTCACCCAGGGTAAGGCGCAGAGTGGCTGTACTGGGCGCACCAGGTCCCTTGGCTGGCCTTCCCTGACCTCTGACCTGCCTGTCCTGCAGATGGACAAGGCCCTGCGTGACCTTGCTCTGCGCTCAGCTGAACCCAGCGGCCCCGAGCCTCCCATCTCGGCTCTGCCGGCCACCCCACCAGCCACGCCGCCTCCAGTCTCTCCCAGTGCCCTGAAAGGTGTGTCCCAGTCACTGCTGGAGCGGGTGAGTCTCAAGTCCACCGTCCGGGAGATGCGGGCCCCCCCAAGACCTGAACCCCTGCCTGCTGACCTGCCCTGTTGATGCCTGCTGCAGGTGCGTGCCAAGGAGCTGCAGAAGCGCCTGGCACAGATGACGCGGTGCCCAGAGCAGGAGCAGCGGCTGCAGCGGCTGCAGCGGCTACCTGAGCTGGCCCGTGTGCTGCGCGCTGTGTTCGTGGCCGAGCGTAAGCCAGCGCTCTCCATGCAGGTGGCCTGTGATCGGCTGCAGGACAGCTGTGGCAGCACGAGTCCCGGTACGTGGTGGGGCAGGAGGGGTTTCGGGGGGGGGGGGGGTGCCTCAGGCCCAAGCTGCCCACTCACAGGTGCCCTCCGCAGGGGAGATGGAGCAGTGTGTGCTGCTGCTATCTGAGCTGCTGCCCGACTGGCTGAGCCTGCACCGCGTCCGCACTGACACCTACATCAAGCTGGACAAGGCTGCTGACCTGGCTGGCATCTTTGCCCGGCTGGCCCGCCAGGCCCGCGTGGAGGGGCTGTGAACTGCAGCCCCAGGTCTCCCTGTGTTGGGCCCTTTGCTGTCCCACCCGTGTCTGGACCAGGCCTGTGGACTGCCTGGCCATTGGACACTGCACAGACTGGAGGTGGTGGCAGCTGTGCTGGCAGGGACTGCCGCATGTCAGCACAGAACCACTGCTGAGCCTGGGTCCAGGCCAACTCCCCTAGTGCTGCTCCTCCCTGCCGGTAGGAACCTTTTGGAAGCTAGTGCACACACAGCTGATGGCTGGATTTGATGGACAGGACCAAGTGTGAGCAAGGATCAGACGTGCTTGGGCTGACACACTGACAAGCAGGGCCCCCACTCTCCTGCTTGTGTTTTTAATCATTCCTGGCTCTGGAGACCCAACCTTCAGTGAGACTGGTTTACAAGGCTCCTCACGTTAGGGTTAATAAAGGTTGATGACAGCAGTTTTAAACTTTACTTTTATTGGAAAGGCAACTACACACAAGGCAAACATCCTGTGCTTGACTTCTTTCCCCAAGTGGACGCAGCATCTGGAACTGGGCTCCTGCAAGACCTCGGGGTGGCGTCTACTTTCCCAGACCAGAGGCTGGAGGTGAACTGGCACACAGGGCTACTGCATGGGGCCTGAGGCCTGAGCGACATCAGAACCTGCCCAGGGGGCTGGGGGAAATCTGGGCCCCTGGGCTTGGGTCCCCAACTTGCAGAGGCTGTGCTGCAGGTGCCCTGCTGGGGGATCCCGGGGCAGGCACGGTCTGCACAGCCTGGCTGCCCTCAGTCATACTGCAGCAAGGAAAAGACGGGCACTGGCTGCAGCTTGTCGCGGCCCCGCAGCGTGGTCAGCTCCACTAGGCTCACGCACTCTAGCACCTCGGCCCGCAGCTGGCCCAGCAGCTCACAGGCTGCCCGCATGGTCCCTGTGGGGGAGGGAACAGGGTGCAGCAAGGGCCCCAGAGGCACCCACACATGGCTCCCCGGGGAGGCTCCTCACCTCCAGTAGCCAACAGGTCATCCACGATGACCACCTTCTGTCCAGGCTCCAGGGCGTCCTTCTGGATCTCCAGCTCAGCCTGTGGACCAGAAGTGGACATGGCTGCATCCTTGCCCACCCAGGTGCCCACTGCTGTACTCTGAGCAGCTCCATCTGGAGTCTCCCAGGCCCGTCCTCCAGTACCCCACGCTCACCTCCCCTGCCCCAGCGTTCCCCTCCCTGTACCCCACACTCACCTCCCTTTACCCCAGCGTTCCCCTCCCCTTACCCCACGCTCACCTCCCCGTACCACACTCACCTCCCTTTACCCCAGCGTTCCCCTCCCCTTACCCCACCGTTCCCCTCCTTGTACCCCACACTCACCTTCCCGTACTCCAGCGCGTAGGAGGCTGACAAGGTGGGGCCCGGCAGCTTCCCACGTTTGCGGATGAGCACGCAGCCCAGGCCCAGCTCCTGCGCCAGGGAAGGGCCGAACAGGAAGCCCCGCGAGTCCAGGCCTGTCGGGGTGAAGCGGGGTGTTGGTAGCACGATAGGTCCCCCTGCGGGGCCCTTGGCTCAGGTGGCCCCAGCGGACGCAGAGCCTGGGCAGCAGCCCCAGCGCCCGCCGGGCCAGGCGCTCAGCACAAGCTCGCCAGGGCGGGACACGACGGGGTGCGCGGCGCCCCACACTCGCCTGCGATGTAGTCGATGCCCCCGCCGTGAGTCTCCTTCAGGTGCCGGGCCAGGAGGCGGATGGAGGCGCGGAAGGAGTCGGGGTCCTTTAGCAGTGGCGAAATGTCCCTGCGCCACGCAAAGGCAGGCTGGTAACCCTGTGGCCCCCGCAGCCCGGCCGTCGCCCGCGCCCACCCCGCGCCCGCACCTGAACAGCACGCCCGGCACCGGGAAGTCGGGGAAGGCGCGGACCCGCCGCGCCACCAGCTCCAGCTCGGCGTCCGCCATGGCGGCGTGCGCGCAGGGCGGCCCGGCTCCAGTCGCACCGCCTCGTCCCGCCCCTTCCCGAACACACACCCCAAGGCGGAGCTAGCTCCAACGCCACTTTTATTGGATTCCCCGACGTGTGCAGCTCGGTCCTGGGGCGGCACGTGCTGCGGCAGGGCCCGGGGAGGGCGAGGCAGGCTGAGGTCATCACCCGCCGCAGCGCGTGCGCCCAGGCCGGAGCTCGGGGTCCCGAGATGGGCGTCCGGGGCAGGTGGGAGCCCAGCGCCCGGAGATGCCTGGGCTGGGCTCTGCAGTGCTAGTGGGGCCAGGGGCACTTCTCCGGGGCGGATGAGGGCGGCGGTAGGCACTTGCCTAACTTCTCACAGCCGGGGGGCGCCCAGTTCTGGGTAGGAAAATGCGGAACAGTCAGCAGGCGCCAGGGACTCTACACCACCGGAAGCAGCCCCGCCGCCGTCCCCACCCTCCACACACCCCAAGGTTCCTCTGCGCAGCTCTTTCCAGTCGTGGTGGGAGGGCCCGGGCCCCGGAGTCCTCCTCAGAGGACGCAGCTGGCCCACTCACCATGACTGCGCGGTTGCACACGTTGAGTTGGGGCTGCCCGGGAACCAAGGTCTCCTGGTGCTGCTGCACCACCGGGCCCACCTTGCGCAGGGCCTCCCGGTACTCACTGCTGGTGAAGCTGAGAAGGCGAGAGCAGTGTCAGCCGGCCCAGCCTGGGACACAGTGCCGGGGGGGGGGTGGCCAGCAAAGGGCTCCCAGGCCTAGGCCTTGTGGGCCCCGTGAGCAGTGTCCCCGCTCTGTCCCAAGGTGTGGGGCTTGTCCTTGGCTCTGCCCGGCGCTTCCCGTCCTGTTGCGCCATGGTGGGCCACAAGGCTGTCACAGGCACCAGCCCCTTCCAGAGCTGCCAGCGAGCACACGGACAGGACAGACCAACCAAGGCTATGGTCCTCAATCCAGACCTGCTAGCCATGTTCACGTGGGCACCCCGTAGCGTCTCTGGTTCCCAGGTAGGCAGAGAGGAACCTGAGGCCCAACTTCCAAACCGTGGGCAGGGGAGTACCCGGCGACCCAGCAACCAGAAAGGGGCTGTGGGTATGGCTGTGTCGTCCCCTGCACAGGGGCCCCTCCTCCTGGGGAGCAGCCTGGCCCACATGGGCCCAGGGTCCTGTTCAGGCTACACATGGTCTATGAGCTTCTCATAGAGTCCCAGGCCATGGCCAGACATGGGGCTGCCCCGACTTCCTGGGCGCTCTCTGGGGCCACTGATGGGTTCCAAGTGGGCTTGGGCCCTGCACCCGAGCGAGTGGGGAATCTCAGCACCCACTCTCACTCCAAAGCAGGGCCTCAGGAATCCATGTCCAGGCAGGGCTCCGTGGCTAGCACATCCCGAGAGCCTGCCCCGTCCCATGGAGTGGATGTGCTCATGGCCGGCTGTGCACTTCTGACTTGTCCAGAAAGGCCGCTTCAGGATCATCTGGCCCCAATGACAGGGATGGGTGGGCAGCCCCTCCTCCTACCTCTGGCTCCCCTGGGCTCTGGCCACGGAGCTGCCCCTCACATGGCTGACCCATGTATCCGTCCCCTTCTCTCCCGCATCCTCACTGCATCTCCAGGTCAGAGGGCACAGACGGGGCATACAAAGGGACCTACACACCAGAGCCTCCAGCACTGGCACCACAGCCCAGTAGGGGTGCAGGAGGCACGTCGTCTGCAGACAGCCTGACCTGATCTCCACTTGGCCACCTCTGACAGGTTGTGGCCTCCCAGGGCGGCAATCCTGCCCCTGGCTCTCCCCTCCCCCCGAGGCAGGAATGGACATATGAGCACAAGGAGGGTGGCCATGGACTCTGCCTGCCCCTGTCTGGGCGAGAAGGCAGCTAGCACTTGTACCTCTGCTGAGGAGACTGCTGAGGGAACCCTGTGACATGCCAGGGGCAGCCAGGGGCAGGTGCTGAGAGGCCCGCAAAGTGCCAGCACAGGATTGTCCTTGATGAAGCCAGTTACAGGGCTCTTGAGCCTAGCAAATATGGTCGGTGTGGCCTACGAGGACCCTCTCCCCAGGGTCTTGACTCTCCTGAGCGGGCACCTCTCCCCCGTCTCTCGGCTCAATGAGCAGGCACCTCTCCCCCGTCTCTCGGCTCTCCTGAGTGGGCACCTCTCCCCCGTCTCTCGGCTCTCCTGAGTGGGCACCTCTCCCCCGTCTCTTGGCTCAATGAGTGGGCACCTCTCCCCCGTCTCTCGACTCAATGAGCAGGCACCTCTCCCCCGTCTCTCGGCTCAATGAGCAGGCACCTCTCCCCCGTCTCTTGGCTCTCCTGAGTGGGCACCTCTCCCCAGGGTCTCGGCTCTCCTGAGTGGGCACCTCTCCCCCGTCTCTTGGCTCAATGAGCGGGCACCTCTCCCCCGTCTCTTGGCTCTCCTGAGTGGGCACCTCTCCCCGTCTCTCGGCTCTCCTGAGTGGGCACCTCTCCCCCGTCTCTCGGCTCAATGAGCAGGCACCTCTCCCCCGTCTCTCGGCTCAATGAGCAGGCACCTCTCCCCCGTCTCTTGGCTCTCCTGAGTGGGCACCTCTCCCCAAGGTCTCGGCTCTCCTGAGTGGGCGCCTCTCCCCCGTCTCTTGGCTCAATGAGCGGGCACCTCTCCCCCGTCTCTTGGCTCTCCTGAGTGGGCACCTCTCCCCCGTCTCTCGGCTCTCCTGAGTGGGCACCTCTCCCCCGTCTCTCGGCTCAATGAGCAGGCACCTCTCCCCCGTCTCTCGGCTCAATGAGGAGGCACCTCTCCCCCGTCTCTCAGCTCTCCTGAGTGGGCACCTCTCCCCCGTCTCTCGGCTCTCCTGAGTGGGCACCTCTCCCCCGTCTCTTGGCTCAATGAGCGGGCACCTCTCCCCTGTCTCTCGACTCAATGAGCGGGCACCTCTCCCCCGTCTCTTGGCTCTCCTGAGTGGGCACCTCTCCTCCGTCTCTCGGCTCTTCTGAGCGGGCACCTCTCCCCAGGGTCTTGGCTCTCCTGAGTGGGCACCTCTCTCCCGTCTCTTGGCTCAATGAGCGGGCACCTCTCCCGTCTCTCGGCTCACCTGAGCGGGTATCTCTCCCCAGGGTCTCGGCCCAGGTGGAAGATCAGGGGCAGCTTTGTGTGCTCCTCCTGGGTGTGGGTCGTGACCCCTGGAATGTCCTGCCCAGGGCAGAAGTCGATTCCCTGTGGGGAGTCAGTGAAGGCAGTGAGCACAACCCCCCGACATGGGGTCCCTGCATGGGGTTGAGGGGGGCCGTGTCTGCTGCAGGCCCTGTGTGTGGGGGTCTGAGGAACTATCAGTGACACCTCAGGAAGCAGGGGTCACCAGCTGAGTTCCTTAAAGGATCCAGAGGGCCCAGCGTGATGGCTCAATTGGTTAATCCTTCCCTTACAAGCAACAGAATCTCATCTGGCTACCAGTTCATGTCCCAGTTGCTCCACTTCCCATCTAGCCCCCTGCCTGTGGCTTGGAAAAGTAGTGGAGGATGGCCAAATGTCTTGGGACTCTACACCCACATGGGAGAAGCTCTCATGTGGGTGCAGGCTTTGGATTGGCACAGCTTAGGCTGCTGCAGCCGTCTGAGGAGTGTCAGTGTCTCTCTCCTTCTTTCAAATAAAAATCCAGGCAGCCGAGTGCTACCCTGCTCCGTGCCCCGTCCAGGCAGCCTCACCATGTCCAGGCCCCAGTGCAATTCTGAGGCCCTGTGGGCATCTGTGGTTCCCCTAGGGATCTCTGTCAACCAGTCCTCCAAGTGAGCTATACCAGCTGGAATACCCCAGGCCCAGGTCTGAAGGCCTCTCACCCTCAACTGGGTGGGCTCTGTGTGCACACCGTAGCCCTCACCACACACATGCACATGCCGCACAGCCCTCACTGGCAGGGAGGTGCAGTGTGAAGCGAGGCTCCGTGTGTTGAGGTAGCATGGGAAGGCTGTGTCTGGCAGCGGCACTCTGCTGTCCCCCAGGCAGGTGGCTCCAGTGCCCCACAGCAGGCCCAGCCTTCATCCTAGCCCCCGCCAAGGCCGGGACTCCATGTGAGGTGAGGGCAGTGGGGAGCGTGGAGGGGACATGCCAGTGGAGGGAGTGTGGCTACTCAGAGGCCCAGGACCAATGGTCAAGCTGGTGCCCAGACCTGCCCCTGGTACCCATATGTGAGCCCTGTACCTGTCTGAACTCCTCCCAGGAGTTGGTCCATGTCCACAGGTGGGCCTTGTACTGGCCAAGAGTGACTGCCATCAGGGTGTTGCCACGGTAATGGAATATTGGCCTGGGGGGGCAAGGAGGCACAAGACACAGCTGGCTGAGCTGCAGGCCCCATCCAGCACAGGACACAGCTGGCTGAGCTGCAGGCCCCATCCAGCAGGCTTTCACCCTGGGTTGTGTAGCTCAGCCACAGCAGTGGGGGTCCCCTTTGAGGAAGGTGGGTGCCAGCACCTTCCCTGCCAGTTGCTAACAACTCTCTGGGCCAATTTTCCCAAGAGAAAAGTGAGGAATTTTGAAAGAAACAAAAGTGCCCACCCCATTTCCTCCCACCACGGCAGCTGATGCCATGTGTCCACCACCAACCTGTGTGTCAGCTGGCCATGCAGGGCAGCAGGGAGCAGGTCCAGGCCATCGATTACCCTGTCGCTGGGTGGCTTTAGGCCCGCGAGGGCCAGGCTGGTGGTAAACAGGTCCATCAGGCTGCCCAGCTGGTGGCTCACCTGGGATGGACATGGCAGAGACTCACTGGGACCATGCTGCTGAGGCCAGACACAGCTGGGGGGCTGTGTGTGCATGTGTGCCCACAAGCCCAGAGCCCATGCGTGCCAGGATCCCCTGCACCCAAGCAGGAGACCCAAATGGAGTGTGGGTTCCAGGCTTCAGCACTTGCCCACCCTGAGGACCTCATGGCTTGGCTCTGCTTGCTGTGGAGACTAGGGAGGGGAGACCACCAGCCTGCCCTGGGAGACACCAGGAGGGTCCCCAGATACCCTGAGGCCACCATTAGCTCTACAACTTACCCAAGGACACAGGTGGGGAAGGTCCAGGGCCCCAGGCAGCGATGAGCATGGTGGAGGTACAGCCAGACTGACTGGGATCAAGGGGACAGCTGCCCACCAAGGGGGCTGGTTGGCAGCACCACTCACAGAGCAAGGGGTGGACAGCTGCAGGGCCTGTTGGCCCAGCCACACATGCCCAACCTTCCCCCTCTTATACCCCAGTAGAGTGGAGGTAGGTCACCAACGGCTAGCAGTGACCACAGCGAGTCTCTCTGGGTTGTGCTGCCTACTGCCTTCAGGCCATGCGCATGGGCAGTGGGCAGGGTATCCAGAGGTGCTGGGCCCCCAAGCTGCCATTCCGTCAGTCTATTTGCTTGGCAAGGCAGCAAGAGACAGACATTGTCCCTCTGCCTCACTGCCTGCAAACGCCATCTGCTCTCACATGGGGAAGGGCCCTCATACTTGGGCTATCATGGCTGCCTCCCATGGTGCACTGCAGCAGGAGGCTGGAGTGGAGCCAGGCTCTGGGACTCTGAGCCTCAGGGGCCTTGGGGACCCCACCCCCATCTGGCACCCTGGGTGAGGGGCAGCCTCAGTTGCGAGAAGCCTGGGCTCCATCACCTGCACCCCAGGCTCAGCTCAGGATCCAAGGTTGATCCTGCTGGGGGTAGCAAAGCAGAGCATCAGGACCCATGCAAACCATCTACTGAGATCCCTCATGGTGACCACAGTGCACCTGACACCACCATGGACCAGTCAGCTTGGAGCTCGCAGGGGCTGGTGGGAAAGTGTGATCACCAGGGTCCCCTCAGGGCTGCTGTGTCTCGGTCCCCATGGGCGCCAGGGTCCTCTCAGGGCAGTTGTATCTTGGTCCCTGTGGGCGCCAGGGTTCCCTTGGGGTCACTGTCACCCTGCTGTACCCACTATGAAGTAGTGGCTATGGGGCACAGCTGGAGCCTGAGACACTGTCACATGGGCAGGGAAGTTGGGCACGCCAGAATGTAGGGAGCCTGTGGTTAGCAGCAACACTCACTCATGAGCAACACTCATGTGTCCTCTACACATGGCTGACCTGAATACAGGGCTGGCCCGCACTAGGAGGAAAGGGGAAGACAGAGAGCGGCCAGCTGGCTGTGAGGGTATGCAAGGGACATGAGCT
The DNA here is from genome assembly GCF_030435755.1 of Ochotona princeps. NCBI lineage: Eukaryota > Metazoa > Chordata > Mammalia > Lagomorpha > Ochotonidae > Ochotona > Ochotona princeps. Next base: position 580,856 of record NC_080847.1, on the reverse strand, counting down.
ACCTCAAGAACAGGGCATAAAGGGAAATGAGCTCTTCCCACAGCCCACAGAGGAAGCAGCTCTACAGCCACCAGGCCTCAGCTCAACTCACAAGCCGTGTGCACCATGTCCAGCAGTGCAGGGACGCCCCGCCTCCCAGGACATAGACGGCAGGACCTGGGCCAGTCAAGGAAGAACCAGGAGCCAATCCATAGCACAGCTAGTCAAGCCTCCACCTGCTGCACTGGCATCTCATGAATGCTGCCCCACTTCCCATCCACCCATGCCAATGGCCTAAGACGGCTGCCGAGGGCGGCCCAAGTGCCTCGGCCCTTGCACCCAAGCGGGAGACCCAAATGGAGTGTGGGTTCCAGGCTTCAGCCAGGCCCAGCTCTGTGCGACAGATATGTGGGGAGGTGAACCACAAGTGCCGCTCTCTCCCTCTGTGTAACTGCCTCTCAAATAAACAAATCTTAAACAAGAGTGAGGCGCCCACACGGACATGACCCTCTCCACCCAGGCCTGAGGAGTGCCCGCATTGCGAGGCCCCGCTGGACACTTCCCCGTGGAATCTGGAGGTCAGGGGAAAGGCAGGCCAGGCTGGGGTGGCCACTCCATTCTCTCAGCCTGCACCCACATCACACTGGCCTGGTGAGATTCGCCTCAGAGAAAAGATCCTGTGCCTGACACTCCACTGACGGTGGGCGGGGCTCAGCAGCCAGGGTGCCCAGGGGGACACGAGGGCCAGGATGCTGGCAGGGACACATAACAGTCAAGGTGCTGGGCGGGCAGGGAACCCCACATGAGGGCTGGGATGGTGGTGGGGATGTCACACACGCAGGCCTAGGCTGAGCCCAGCTCTCCTGGTTCCGCTGACACAGCTGAGACAGAGGGAACGGTTCAGGTACTTGGCCCCTGATGCCCACATGGGTCCCTGGCTTCTTGCTTGAGCCTGGCCAAGCACTTGGAGGGTGAGCAAGGACGGGCACCTGTTTCTGGCCCAGAACCACTCACCTGGCCTGCAGGGATGTGGCCAGGCCACCATGCAATGGCAGGCTCCCTGACTCCGCCTTCAAATGTCGTCTGCTTCCCACACAGGAAGGGGCCGTTGCTGCCGCCTGGGGAGGGGCATGAGTAGTCAGATGCCAATCACATGCCATGGAGCATAGTCACTGCTCAAGACGGGATGGGGGCAGGTCTGCTGCCATGGAGGCTCCCCGTCTCTGTGAGGAGGGGTCTCCTCAGCTGTGTGTTGGGTGGCACAGCTTGAGAAGATGGGGGTCACCCTACGCTGCTCCTCCCTGCCAGACGGGTAGCTTTGGGAAGGCAGCAAAGCCGGTGTGGGGGTGCTGGGGACCTGGAGCAGGTCTTTCCAGATGCTGGGTTGCAGTCCACTCCCCAACATGAGTCCAGGGCCTGGGGCATCATCCCAAGAGCTGGCAGAGCCTCAGCTGCCCAAGGCAGGAAGATGGAAGGCCCTGGCAAGGCTGCACCCACAGGCTTTGTCCCCAGCAGCCCTGTGCCCACATGCACCCCCAAGGCTGCTGCTGGCCAGGGCTCCTGGAGACCATGGACAAGCCTGGCCACCTGCCTTGTGTGGGAGCAGAGATGAGGGCGGCCCCGTTGTCAGACGTGAAGAAGACAAAGGAGCTGTCTGCAATGTGCAGCTCCTGCAACAGCTGCAGGATCCTCCCAACGCTGGCATCTACTTCACGCACTGCGTCCCCGTATCTGTGGGCAGGGGATGCGGGCAGCAGGGGCTGTGGGCAGGGGACGCGGGCAGCAGGGGCTGTGGGCAGGGGACGCGGGCGGCGGGGCTGTGGGCAGGGGACGCGGGCGGCGGGGGCTGTGGGCAGGGGACGCGGGCGGCGGGGGCTGTGGGCAGGGGATGCGGGCGGTGGGGGCTGTGGGCAGGGGACGCGGGCGGTGGGGGCTGTGGGCAGGGGACATGGGCGGCAGGGGCCTCAGGTAGCCTGCCTGAGACGGGAGTATGGCCCAGACTCAGAGGCCGAGGAAGAAAAGGCCGGGGAGCTTCTTGCAATGACTGAAGACTCAGGTTTGGAGCCCCCTGCCTGGGGTCAACACCAAGGAGTCCCTGATCCTGGGGGCGCTGGGGGGGGGGTTACCGGCAGGCAGCTGAAGTTCACACCCAGGGTCTCAGGCCTAGGACTCACCGCCCTCGCCGACTGGTACCCAGGAAGGGCTTGGAGGCATAAACAGGCGCATGGGTGGCGTCGATGGCCCAGTACAGGAAGAAGGGGCGAGCCTGTGCCTGCTGCTTCCTAATGAAGTCCAGGGCTTCCTGTGGAACAGCCCCCAGCTGCTCTGCGCCGGCCCTGCCCGTCTACCCCACACCGGTCGCTGTGCCCGGGCCCCTGCACCCCTGGGCCTGCCCGTCTACCCCACACAGGTCACTCTGCCAGGGCCCCTGCACCCCTGGGCCTGCCCGTCTACCCCACACAGGTCACTCTGCCCGGGCCCCTGCACCCCTGGGCCTGCCCGTCTACCCCACACAGGTCACTCTGCCCGGGCCCCTGCACCCCTGGGCCTGCCCGTCTACCCCACACAGGTCACTCTGCCCGGGCCCCTGCACCCCTGGGCCTGCCCGTCTACCTCACACCGGCCGCTGTGCCCAGGCCCCTGCACCCCTGGGCCTGCCATTACCTCTAAGTAGATCTGAGTGAGATTGGCTTCACCTGTCTTTAGATTGATGGGAAATTCTTCGTAGAATCTGAAAATGGGCAGACATATCAGAAGCCAGGATTTAGGTCAAAGAGCCCCTCTCTGGATCTCCCTGAGCAGGACCGAATGTGCCACTGAGAGGTCCTGGTGAGCCTGAGCTGACACTGGAGCACCATGTGGCCCCAGGTGATGCCAGTAGCCCCGGCTGCTCCTGGGGACCAGGTTAAGAGGCCGGGATGGCCCCAGGGGACGCCAGTAGCCCCGGCTGCTCCTGCGGACGGGCTAAGAGACCAGGAGTCCACCTGTGGCAGCAGCGACAGTGAGGGCACGGGCTCCTGCAGTGTGACATGCCCACAGCTGAAGGTGGCCAACAGCTGGCACTGGAGCCTTGTGCTACTTCTGAACAGGTGAGCCAAGAGATGTGAGTCAGACTGAGCCCAGGGGTGCCACCCCCAACACCTGCTCCCACATGCCAGTGTCTGGGCTCAGAGCTTCCCGCTAACGCAGCCTGGGAGGCAGTACGTCCCGGCCACCCTGTGGGCACCTGGTAGTGCCCCCAGCTGCGGCCCTACTCAGGCCCCACCCAGATCCAGCAGTCACAGGCAACCAGGGAATTTACTTGTTTGTGTGCTGGATAAATAAGACTGAGGGCAACGGGCCTGTGAGTTCCCACAGTGGGGAAAGACAGGGAGATGCTCGGGTCCCAGACAGACCAGGGCTACAGACGAGGATCTGGGCCGCATCCACCCAGCCAGGCCTTGCTTCTGGTCTGGTGCACAAGTTAGAGCTCGAATCCTACCCCTGCAAGCACCGTGGCTGAAACCCACGGGGCACAGGCAGATGCCCTTCAACCTGGGACTCAGCTGTTCCCCACTGGCCGCTGGGGCCAAGGGTCACATGGCCACTGTTGAGCGGGCCAGTGAACCACGTGAGAAGCCCACACCTGTGCACGGGGGTGGGGGTCCTGGCTTCTCCTTCCATTGGACTCCTACTGATGGTCTGTGAGGGCAGCAGAGGACAGCCTTGGCGCTGGGCCCCACGCCCACGTGGCAGACCAGACAGAGCTGCAAGCTCCCGGCTCCGCCTGGCCTTGCCATGGCTGCTGTGACTATCTGGGGGTAAAGCAGCGGGCAGAACTGCTCTACCCCTCTGTGGCTCTGCCTTTCCAACCAATCTTCGCACAAACACAAGGAGACAGGCTGCTCCTTGGGTCCAGGGGTGGCCGGCCAGGGGCGGGAGCGTGGGCAGGAAATGGGGGCGGGAAAGGCTCGTTACCTGCCAACCATCTCCTGATCCCTGTACACAGGGATGTTGGGCCTGGCCCTGTTGTCATAGGGTCCAAAGTGACAGTTGGGGGATCCAAACCACTCATCGAATCCATGCTTCAGGGGGTGGAACTGGGGCCTGTGACCCAGGTGCCTAGAAACAGGAACCCAGACACTTGAGGAGCCCCGCAGGGACCCCCGAAGTCCATGTTCACAGAACATCTCACGGAGCAGGAGCCTAAACAGCCCAGACACGCCAAGATGGGGGTGGACGCAGGGGCCCAGACGCTAGGCGGGCAGGATGAGCTGGCAACACAGCCAGTTGCTGCCTGAGGCTGCCGGCTCCTGCCTGTCCCCAGCCGGGCCACCAGGCTGTGTGTAGGCTCTCTCCAGGTCACTGCTCAGCCCTCACTCCTCCAGCAGCCTGGAGCTGAGCAGGGGAGCGTGGGGTGGGGGCTCCCCCAGGTGACTCCGCCCCTGGTTATGTGACCTCTGTGACTGTCACCACAGCCGGCTGTGGCAGGCAGACACCCTCCATGGGCTGTGTGAGGCAGTGTGGTAGCAGGCAGCTCTCAGGGGAACGGCCCTCAGCGGAGCCTGGGTGGGCCCAGAGTCGAGAGCTCCTGCCTCCCACCCATAACTTCGTCCTCACTGGGAACCCCTGGCACCCAAGCAGGAATCAAAACAGGCCCAGGGTGCACTGACCATGAGCCAGGACCCCGCCAGGCCTGGGACACTGGCCACAAGCAGGGACCCCACTGAGCTGGCCTAGGGCACTGACCTTCCGCTGGGAGCCTGCCAAGCAGACCCTCGCACTCACCACTTGCCCACAATCTTGCTGACATAACCAGCTTTGCGTAGGAGCTCGGGGAGGAGGAGCTCCGAGTCAGGAATGCCGCCCACAATCTCCTGCGGTGTGTACGCTGCGGGAGCAAGGCAGATGTGATCCCCCCGCTGCCCCCACAGAGGCAGACAAGGCCATGAGCCCGGCACACACACACACACACACACACACACACACACACAGAGGCAGACAAGGCCATGAGCCCCGCACACACACACACACACACACACAGAGGCAGACAAGGCCATGAGCCCGGCACACACACACAGAGGCAGACAAGGCCATGAGCCCTGCACACACACACACACACACACACAGAGGCAGACAAGGCCATGAGCCCGGCACACACACACACACACAGAGGCAGACAAGGCCATGAGCCCGGCACACACACACACACACACACACACACACACACAGAGGCAGACAAGGCCATGAGCCCGGCACACACACACACACACACACACAGAGGCAGACAGGCCATGAGCCTGGCACACACACACACACACACACACACAGAGGCAGACAAGGCCATGAGCCCGGCACACACACACACACACACACACACACACACACACACACACACACACAGAGGCGGATGAGGACAAATTGAAGTAGGGATGCATCCCCAGGATTTCCCAGGAGCCTCAGTGCTCCTGCCAGCCTGGTCTGCCCCCGGTCTCAGATCGCTGCCCCAGCCCCTGGAGGGCCTCTCCCAAGCTTCCCTACACATCCTACTTCACACTGGAGGCCACTGGGGTTCAGGGGACTTCTCTGGAGACCCACCATACCCATGAGCACTGTTTCCAGAATGTTCCCTGTGGGGCCAGAGCCACCTGCTCCTCAGCCTAACTGGGCTCACGGCCTGGAGTCGGAAGAGCAGGGGGGCCTGGGGGGCGGGGTAGGGATGATGGGCTGCGAAGGGCTGAGCTGCTTCTGTTCTCACATGAGCCCCTGGCCAGTGTGTGGCAATCTTTTCTCATAATCCGTTACAACAGAAACGGACAAGAGACTGCACAGTGAGGCCACGTGCGCTTGGGCTGATCCACGCTGGCATTCCTGGCGGGGAACGTACCGTTCCTGGCATGCGCGTTGGTGGTATAGAAGCCGTTGCGGATGGGCAGCCGCCCTGTGAGCAGGGCTGCCCTGGCTGTAGGTGGGGAAGACAGGAAGTGAGAACCAGGCCCTGCTAGCCCCATGTGCCAGTCCTCACTGCAGGGGCCTGCAGCCCAGCGTCCACCCCGAAGGACCAGCCAGCTCCATCAGGCTCCAAAGGCCGACACTGTGCCCAAGCAAGGTTGGCCCTCACCTCGACAAGGCGCTGTCCACACTGAGCACCCACACAACGCCCACCCCGACAAGGCCCTGTCCACACTGAGCACCCACACACAATGCCCACCCCGACAAAGCCCTGTCCACACTGAGCACCCACACAACGCCCACCCCGACAAAGCCCTGTCCACACTGAGCACCCACACACAACGCCCACCCCGACAAAGCCCTGTCCACACTGAGCACCCACACACAACGCCCACCCGGCCACGGCGCTGTCCACACTGAGCACCCACACACAACGCCCATCCAAGTCAAGGACTCTCGGTGCCTGGGAAGGGCGGAAGGAAGAAGGCTGGTGTGCCGGACGCACCAGGCCAGCCCCAACTCACACGGAGAGCAGAGAGGGTTGGCAGAGTAGAAGTTTGGGAACAGCATGCCCTCAGCGGCCATCCGATCCAGATTTGGGGTCTCTCGGGAGGGTTCCCCGTTCACCCCCAGGTCACCCCAACCCATCTGCAGGGAGAACAGGAGGGGGCACAGTAAGCCCCTTTTGCACCCACCGTGGGAGTCTGGATCAGAGCCAGGTGGGTGGGTTCACCGGCACTTGTCCACTTTGGCTCCGGACAGCGGCCTGACCCCAACCCTGTGTCTACCCTCATACTTGCTTTTTTTTTCCTCCAATTTAAAAAAAAAGATTTATTTATTTTTATTGGAAAGGCAGATTTACAGAGAGACAAAGATCTTTCATCCACTGGTTTACTCCCCAAAGACCACAACAGCTGATATTAAGCCATTCCAGAGCCAGGAGCTTCTTCCAGGTCTCCCATGTGTGCATGGGGACCCAAGCTCTGCTTTCTCAGGCCGTTAGCAGGGGGCTGGATGGGAAGTGGAGCAGCCAGGAGATGAACCCGCACCCACATGGGATCCTGGCACTTGCAAGGTGAGGTTAGCCATTGAGCCGTTGCCCTGGGCTCTCCTCACAGCAGCTTCTAAAGCCACTGTCTCCAACATCAGCACAAGCCCTACACACACCCAGGACACACAGCTGGGTCCAGAGGCAAGTGCTGCTACCCAAAGGCTCGGCCTGCAGCCACCTGGCTCACATCTGCTAACACAGGGCCAGCGGGCAGGGTCTGTCCCGAGCACAGGAAGCTGACACCAGTCTGCCAGTGGGACTCTTGGGAGCCCTAGGTGAGACACTTCCCGCACCGGCCTGAGACCCTGGCTCATGGCTCCTCCCAGGAGAGGCTCCCCCCAGGAAGGGCAGGCCTCCCCACCCGTCTCTCCTCTCTGGCTAGAAGCAAGGCAGAGCAGCAGAGACCCTAACCGGGCTCCCCACCACAGAACATGGGCATCAAATGTCATGAGCGTGGGCCCAACTGGATGAAAACAGGAGTCAGAAAGGAGAGAGATGGCAGCTGAGCGGCCGGCTGGCAGGCAGAGAGGGGACATGCAGCCAGCGGTGGGCATGGACCTGGTACCAAGCCTGTGGTACAGAGACCGGGCAGGAGGCCCTGCCCAGGGCATGGAGCTGATGTCCACTCGAGGCCGCAGGGACACACGGGCTCCCCACAGCCTGGGGGTAGCTGTCTGCCTGGGCCCAGGGTCTTCATCCGGTCTCTGTTCTTTAGGGAGCACTGTCCCACCTGCATTTCAGTGGCCAGGCGTGTGCCGGGCAGCAGGCCTGGGCAGGCGAGGGGTAGAGCTGAGCTCTGGCTCAGGACGGCGGATTGGGGCAGACAGCCAGTGTCTGCCAGGACGGAATGCGAGCCTTCTGCCCACCTGTGCCCAGGACCTGCTGCACAGCCTCAAAGTGGGAGGTCCCTCAGGCCCTCGTCCACATGGAGGCTGCAACTCACCCATGGCTGGGATCAAGTCAGGACGCAGGGCGGCCACTCCCACAGCCTTTCCGCTCAGGACCATACAGGGTGGGCATGTGGCCCCATAGTTGGAACCCAGTGCAGATCCTCAGCCTGCATGAGTGCCCGGGGATGGTCCACAGCCCAGGCTCTTGACTCGAGCGGACGGGGACTCCGGAAGGCAGTGGCACTGGGTCCATGACCCCCGTGGTGAGTCCAGGACCCAGCTCCCTGGCCAGCCCAGGTCACTACAGGCAGGTGGCCAGTGGACCAGTGACAGGAGGCCTCTTTCAACCTCTTGTTAATTAATTGAAAAGAATCATTGAGAGGTCTGTGGAATGAGGCTCCTTGCCACCTCGATGACCTATCAGTTTGAAAACAGAGGCACTGGGGGTCAGGGGGACCCGCCAGGGAGAGGTGTCATCACAAGTGAGTCCCTCCCCCTAGCCACACACAGCTGTCTTTCAAAACACAAGGACAGGGTCAGAGCTGTGGTGCCGCAATGCTGACATCCCACACAGCTGCCGGTTCAAGTCCCAGAGACTCCACTTCCCATCCAGCAACCTGCTAACGGCCTGGGAAGGCAGCAGATGACTCCCAAATGCTGGGGCCCGTGCACCCACGGGGGCACCCTATGAGGCCCCTACACCCACGGGGGCACCCACGGGGGCCTGGAGGAGGCTGTTACATCCACAGGGGCACCCTATGAGGCTCCTACACCCACGGGGGCACCCTTGGGGGCACCCTGGGGGGCCTGGAGGAGGCCCCTGCACCCACGGGGGCACCCTCGGGGGCCTGGAGGAGGCTCCTGGTTTCCATGCGGCACAGCCCTGACCACTACAGCCATCTGTGAACTGGCAGACTAAAGGCTCTCTTCCCTCTCTGTAACTGTCTTCTAAATAAATAAGAAACCTCGTGGCTTCAAAACCCAGAAGCTAACAGTAGCCCTGGCCCTCAGGAGGCGGCTGGGGCCTTCCCCGCAGGGCCGCAGGCACAGCATCCAGTCCTGGGGCTGCACCGTGGGGTCCCCCTTTGCGTCCGGCTCGCGGGCCAGCACTGCCATCCGGGGTGAGGACAGAGCCACAGGGCCGGGGAGCCCCAGGCCAGGCTGCCCTCCTCAGGGCCCAGGGCCCCGCAACGGTCTCCTCTTCCTCTTCCGGCATTTGCCTCCCCACCCCCGGCTCCAGGGGGATGGCTTGGGGGGGCTGCGGCCAGAGCTGGGCCCCGTGGACTCCCGCCCGGCCTCCCCGGCCTCCCTCTACCGAGGCGCGGCCTCGCGTGCGCGGGTCTCCCGCGTGTCAGAACCCTTGGCCTAACGGGGCCGCAGTGAGGGCGACGCGGGGGCGCTGCACCCGCCGCCGAGGTGTCCACTCACGTCGTCCATGAGCAGCAGCAGAATGTTGGGGGGCCGCGCGGCGCCCGTGCTCCCCGGCCCCACGGCGACCAGCAGCAGCAGCAGAGGCCACCACCCGCTCCCCGCGGCAACAGCCGCCATGGCAACAGGCGAGCCCACCTACCGCACCTCGGGAGCGGGCCCGGCCTCGGGGGCGTGGCCACGGCGGGAGGGCGTGGCCTGGGCCCTGGTGAGCGTCGGCGGGGCGTGGCCACGGCGGGAGGGGCGGGGCTGGCTAAAAGTGGGGCGTGGTGGAGGCGGGACCTGGGTTGCCAGAGCGACAGCGGGGCGGGGCCCGAGCGCACGGGCGCGTAACGGCGCAGGTCACGTGACACGGCCGAGGCGCTTGGCCTCCAAGATGGCGGTGTGCATTGCGGTGATCGCCAAGGAGGTGAGTACGGGGCGGCGAGTGTCCTGGCTGCTGGGGCCCGGGCGCTGCTTCGGCGGTGGGCTCCGCCAGGACCCTCGGCTTCTGCCTGCAGTGTCAGCCCCGGGGCCGCTCGGCCTCCGTCCCGCCACCGCGGCGGCCGGCTGCCGTTTGTCCGAACGCCGGGCCGATGGCCTCTCCCTGGCCGTGCCCAGCTGGGGAGAGGCATGCCGGGGTCCCGGGTGCTGTCTCAGCCTGCGGGGGACGCCTTCTTTCTTGCAGAATTACCCCCTGTACATCCGCAGCACCCCCACGGACAGCGAGCTCAAATTCCACTACATGGTGCACACGTCCCTGGACGTGGTCGACGAGAAGATCTCGGCCATGGGGAAGGCCCTAGTGGACCAGCGGGAGCTTTACCTGGGCCTGCTCTATCCCACAGAGGACTACAAGGTGTATCTTTCCTGGGATGGCAGGGGCTCCTGAGGGGTCTGAGCCTTGCAAATCGGAGTTAGAGCACCCCAACTCATGCAGGCTCTTCCCTTGACCGAAGACGCCTGGGACAGCAGGCTGGGTTCCCTGGACAGTGAGTGTCCAGGGCTCCTGTCTGGGCTTTGAGGGACTGGGGACTCTGCTGTGTCTCCAAAAAGGCTAGTGGACGAGGGACACTTGTTAGGTCTAGCCCAGCGGCTCCCACTAGCAGTGCTGTGGCTTGTCCGGTCGTGGTCTTTGCCCCAACACCCGTTCTGCAGCGTGCTGGGCCTCTCCGAGGGGCCAGGCCTGGACAGTGACCCTGCCAGGCACTTGCTGCAACTTGGGCTGCCCTCCCACTGTGCGCTGTTTTCCCTGACGGAGCCTGCAGGTATGGCTACGTGACCAATTCCAAGGTCAGGTTCGTCATGGTGGTTGACTCTTCCAACACTGCCCTTCGAGACAACGAGATTCGCAGTGTGAGTGTGGGGGCGGGAACAAGGCCAGGGCTGGTGGGCAGCCTTGCCCCACAGGGCAGCCTAACCCAAGGTGGCTGGATCTTGTTCCAGATGTTCCGGAAGCTGCACAGCTCGTACACGGATGTGATGTGCAACCCCTTCTATAACCCTGGGGACCGGATCCAATCCAGGTGGGCCAGGCCTGGGAGCGTGCAGCCCTTTTGGTGGGTGGACCGCGGTTCTGCCTTCTCATTGCGGGGGCCTAGCCTGGTGCTCAGACCTGCAGTTGGGCAGCCCAGGCCACGGTGGGAAGGGCAGAGCTGGCCCTGCATGCTGCATGTGTGCCCAGCGAGGGCCCAGCTCCACGGGCGGTGGCCTCAGGGGAACATGTGCTTTTGTGCCTTGTGACTGTCCCAGACTTGAGGGGCTCAAGCACCTGAATCACCCTTTAGAGGGGCAGTCCCGCCTGCCCAGGACCCTAAGGTGTCGGCACTGGGAGAACCGCTAGGGTGCTGCGGAGGGGTTACTGCCTGGGCGGTGGGGCTGGAGTCCAGCGTCAACTGCGTGTCCTGGGCTGCTGCACTGCCTCTCTTGGCAGGGTCTTTGACAACATGGTGAGCTCCATGATGGTGCAAGTATGCTGAGACTCTGTGGCACTGCTCAGGAGAACAGCTGGGCTGGCTGCCTCTCCCCACATGTGTGCGGGCTGCGTGCTGGCTCCCCGACGCCTCTCCCTGACTGTGCGGGCTGCGTGCTGGCTCCCCGACGATGCAGCTAGCCGAGGGGGAAGCCGTAGGTCTGACCCACTAAACATCTTATGAGGAGACTTGTTTTTCCTTTTGCGCCTGAGTAGTGGCTGACAGCCGGGGAATGGCTGGAGTGGGAGCAGTGACCCTGCTGAGCCGTGTGGACAGAGGGCACAGGCTGCGTACCTCCCACTGGTACGACACTCTCCTGGCCTAGGGCTGGGGGCTGCAGCGGGCTCACCTCCCTGCTGGGCGGGGTCCTTCCTGTCTGGGCCTGGCTTTCAGGTGGCACCTGGCCCAGTGCCCCGTGAAGTCCATCTGGTCAGCTGCCTCCACGTCTGCATCATGGCCCACACCCTGTCCTCCTTGTACCAGGACAGGTGACTGTGACCAGTCCCAACTGGTTGAGTGCTATGGGCGTCGCCTGGCCATGCTGAGGAGCGAGTCCTGACATGGGAGCTCACCAGCCAGCCAGCCTCCAGGAGAGCCTGGGGGACTTCATGGGGGTCCCAAGTGCTGGAGCTGTAGGGTACAGCCTTCCTGCCCAGTCCTGGAGTGACCACTCAGGTCCTTCTGGGGGCTCAGCCTGGGAAGCATGAAGACAGACCCCTGCCTGGGGTGGCAGCCCTCTTCAGGGCCTCCCACGGGGAGCAGTGTGCTCCCATGTGTGCTGACAGGCAGCGGCTCCCTCAGCTGGAGACAGTCCTGTCAGAGGGGGCATCTGTCAGCTGCTCCTCCCTCCACCCCTGGGCCACCTCAGTCCAGGGGCAGGCAGTGCCTGTGCCCCGCCAGGGGTTCACCTGTAAGGGGGGCACACCGAGGGCCTTCCACCTGGCCTGCTCAGGCCTCCGGTCCTTGGAAAGGGGCAGGTGTCCTGGGGCTTAGGGGGCTGACAGAGAACAACCAGGACGTGGAAATCTCCATGCCCAGCAGTGCCGACAGCTGCCCAAGACTGTGGGGACCCCTCCCTCAGGTCTGGGGCACTGCCAGATACCCGCCACTTGTGCGGGTGGGGTGGGTTCTGGACCCCTGCCCGGGACCTTCAGCCACATCTCCAAGCCACATGTTGGACCCCTGTCCTGGACAGCAGTGGGGAGGCATCCATCATGCTTTTAAAAGATACTCAAGTTTAATAAGTTGCACATTCCTGCTAAGACATACACATATGTTTCTCTTTAAAATGGATTCATTTCCGGCCTCGCTGACCCCAGGGCCCAGTGAAGTGTAGAGCAGACCTGTACTCTGGCTGCGCCCTGTGGGACCTCACGGGCTGTCCTCCAGCTGGGCGCCAGGGGGCAGCAGAGGCTCTGGCCACATCACCCGCTGCCACCCGCCCCGTGACAGTAAGCTGTTCCCGCTGTAGAAGTTGGGGCGCCTCAGTATGGCGAGAACCATGGCAACGCTCTCCCCCCGCCCCTGCAAAGGGATGGGGGCAGGAGAATGACCTCTGTCAGAACCCTAGGGACAAGGGGAGGCTCACAGGGACTCTGGGGAGAGGCCTGGTTCCCCAGGGGCACCCACCATGCCCAGCTCACCGGTTCTGCCCTCGGGGTCTGAAGCGTGGCCTGCCCAGGAGGCTGCTGCGGCAGAAGGGAAACGCTGCCCTGGAGCTGTGGTGCAGCCGCAGGCCCCCGCGGTCAGTGGAGCTGATTCCTGGGAAGTTGGTCCTTTTGGGCAGCACCTGGAGGACCACAGGCTCTGCTGGCCTCTGAGGCCCCGCCCAGGGCAAAAGCTGCCTTCAGGAGTTTCCAGGGTTTCTCTGCCCGGTCTTGCAGGCAGGAGCGGACAGACCCCAGCCCATCAGCCCCTTTGCCTGAATTCAGGTCCAGAGTCTGTGCTGAGCTGGGCACTGGACCCAAGCATCCTGTCTCCACAGGGGACAGCCAGGTTCTCCTGCAGGGGGAAGGTCCCTGCTTGTCTCACCCTGACCTGTGTTACCTCCGCTCTCCAGGACCCGTGGGTGGACGGACAAGCAGTGCTCCATGGGGCCAGGGGTACACACCTTAATGACTCGGCCCCGAAAGACACTGGCGTCCAGCCCCACAGCAGCCTGGGCAGAACGCTCGCTGGCAAACTCTATGTAGGCGTAGCTGGGGACAGAGGCGACAGAGTGAAGGCCCAGCTCCGGCTGCTGCCCACCCTGGCCCTGCCACAGCTCTGCACTGACCCCTTGGGGTGTCCGGAGAACTTGTCGCACAGGATGGTGACGCGCTGGATCTCGCCGCAGTGGTTGAAGTAGGCCTCCAGCTCCTCGGCAGTACCCCCATAGTCCACCTGCCCACAGGAACCCAGGAGCCCTGAGGCCTCCAGACAGGGAGCAGAGAACCCCGAGAGGGCTTCAACCCAGGGCAGCGTGACAGGGAGAGAGATCCAACAGCCAGGGCTGGGCCAGGCCAGAGCCCGGAGCGCCATCCGGGTCTCTGCCATGGGTGCAGGGCCCAGCATGTGGGGCTGTCTTTGCTGTCTCCCAGGGGTGTTAGCAGCTGGGACTCCAACAAACACTGATAAGGATGTTGCATGATGCCAGCTGTGGCTCACACCCGCGGGGCCCCTCAGCTGCCACCCGGTCCTAGTCCTGTGGAAAAGCCCAGCCTGGCCCCGCCCTCCGTACCTACCCATCGAGGCTGGCCCCTCCCACAGACAAGGACCACTCACGTTGCCCACGTAGATGGACCTGTGGTCAGCCTCCACTTTGTCCTTGGGGGTCTCGGGTAAGGAGCAGCCTGGGGAGGCAGCAGCCTCAGAACCACGCGTTGTGGCGGTGGGGCTCATCCAGCACACCTGTGGGGGCCCACCAGGCCCAGCCTGATCCCAAGATGGTGGGGTAGGTGGGGGCTCTGGCTCCTACCGGAGGTCTCGGAGCTGAGCAGCTGGCTGGCCTGTGTATCCTCCTCCTGGCCAGCCTCGCCTCCGGCTCCGGGTGCCTGTGGTGCCTCCTCGGCCTGCTCCATGGCCCACAGCTTCAGCTTGATGGCCTCCAGCTCCTGCTGACACGTGGCCCAGTCAGCCGAGGGACACTGCGCCCCCGGGGGGATGAGCCTCTTGCAGGCCACAGCGGCACACTGGAACCCACCAGAACAGAAGCCTCTGTACTCCCACCCTGGGGCTGGGGCCTCCTGAGAGCTGCAGGAACTCTTACCTGGTCAGGCACCGGGCACTGGGCCAGGTGTTCCGGCTCCAGCAGGGCCAGCAGCAGGCCGGCATCGTCCTCCGTGTCCTCCTCCTGCTCCTTCCTGTGCCCAGCGTCAGCCCCCAATGGGGTCTTCTCAGTCCTGCCCCAGGCTCCCCAGCCCTGAGCCTTGGGGTCTGAGGAGACCACCTGGAGCCAGGTCTCAGAGGGCGGCGGGAAGAGCTTGCGGCTCAGGAAGGGCCACATGGTGCTCACCTCCACAACCACACCTGCTCACCCTGCTTTAAGCTCCCAGCCAGGCCAGCTGCACCCACTAGAGCCCTGGGAGGACAAAGCTGCGCGCTGGGCCTTGCATGGCGCCCCCTGCTGGGCACCCGCACAGCGGACTGGGCTGGGGGGCCTCAATCACAGAAGTGGGCTTGAGGGGGCGCGGCCAGCAAGGGGCAGAGATGCAGGGAGCGGGCTTCATTCAGTAAAGTGGATGAGGGCAGTGTGTGCCACGGGAGGCCAGAGATGCGGGTTGTACCAGGCAGGGCCCTGGTTTCCGGAAGGGCAATGGTGAAGGCCCTCATGAGGGCCGCTGGGAAGCTGCAGGGTCCACTCTGGTTGGATTTTATGCTGACAGGCCCCTTTACAGATGTGGCTGCCTGGCCCCGGGGACATGACTGGGAAGGAGCCCAGTTGGATGACCAGGAGCCACCCTGGGAAGGAGGTGGCGCTGGAACCCATCCCTGAGGCTGGCACCCTCGGAGTCAGGGTGTGTGGTGGGAAACTGTCAGC
Source organism: Ochotona princeps (assembly GCF_030435755.1). Lineage (NCBI taxonomy): Eukaryota > Metazoa > Chordata > Mammalia > Lagomorpha > Ochotonidae > Ochotona > Ochotona princeps. The sequence continues at coordinate 565,607 of NC_080847.1, read as the reverse complement.
CCTGTGCTGTGTGGAGCACACACCAGGCCAGCCTTCCATGATGCCCCTGGCCTGCTGGGTCCCCTTGGTGGGAGGTCCCAGTCAGTGCACATTAGGTAGGGATCAGGGTCCTTGCTAGGGTCCACAGCTGCCCAGGCCTCCCAGCAGGTTCAGCTGTTAACTGCCTACCCAGGAGTGCTGGGGCCTGGGAGCTGGGCGGGCAACCCCCACCCATGTTGGGGTTCTGCCAGGGAATGTGTCCCCCCCAAACGGCTGGGCCTGTGCGGCCCCAATTTGCTGACAGGGCCTGTGCTGACCCCTAACATCCCGAGGCCGTCTGCCAGAGCTCAGCCAGACCAGCCCCAGGAGCAGGGTGCCACAGAGGAGCTGCTCAGGGTTCCTCTTCCGGGCCAGGGGCACCCCCCAGCAAAGGCCCAACTTGTTACTTCCCCAAAGCCCAGTGTCCATCCCGGGTCCCGAAGACAGGAATGGGGGTGCCAGGTTTTAGAAGGCTTAGTGCTTGAATGGCTGCTGAACAGCCCCACACTCCCAGACAAGAGTCAGCAGTTGGCCTGGTTAGCCCGATGGCGTCCCATGGACGGGACAATCTGACCAGGCCCAGGGCCGCAACCTACTCAGCTGGTCCATCCCAGCGTGGATCTTCACAGCAGACAACAGCCTCAGTGGGGAGTGGGGGGACCCGGACAGAGGATCCCGGGGGGGCTGGAACCCTCCCCAACCCTCACGCCCCATGGCTTCTCTCAATGCTTTTATTTGGCAAACATCTTTATCACTGTCATCATCACCATCGTGGACACAGACATCTGGACCTCTGGAGACTATACATTCACATTGACCCGCACGGCCACCGCGGGGCTGGGGGTGGCTGAGGGGCAGGTACTGGGGTGTCAGGACTGGGGCAAAAAAGGGCGCACCATGAGGAGGCCCCAGGCAGAGGGGCTGTGGAGCAGGGCTGGCTGCTCGCCCATGGTTGTCTTCCACTTTCTGCAGAAGCTGGGAGGGATGGATAAGGCCAGGAGGAGAGGTAGTGGGGACAGGGGTGGTCGGCCCGGCTGCCACCTCCTCACGGCTAGCTCTAGACCCCCACACCAGCCACAGTCACACTCGGAACCTGGTGCTGGGAAGAACACTTCGGCACTCCATTTCACGAGTGGAAAATGGAGGGCATGAGACGCATGGCACAGCCACAGCACATGCTGGCACATGTGTGACAGCCATGACACCTGGGCCACACAGGCCCACACACTGGGCACATGCGTGCACTGGTGTGGCCAGTCAGTCTGGCTGCCCACTGGTCCATCCCCAGTAAGGAAACGAGGGGCTGCTTCCTGGTGGGCAGAAGCCTCTGGGCACCGCGGGCATGACCAGGACACAGTAAAGAGGCAAGGAGAGCCCTGACGTGACCAGGGCTGGCGGGCAGAGGACACGCTTTGGCAGTGATGAGGTTTGGGGCTTCAGTGGCCTTTGTCTGGCATCCTTGACTGGCGGGCGAGTGGGCCAGCTGCCCTTGACTGTTTACAAAAACCTTTTTGGATTTTTAGTTAAAGCCTACGAGGGAGGAGCCATGGAAGCAAAGCTGCTTTTCGAGCTGGAGACGGAAATAGTGTGAGACACGGGTCTGTGGGGTTCAGATCTCAGCTCGGAGTGTTGGGAGTGGGTGGGGGACACATGCCCACCGTCTGGTCCATTTCCGAGAGGCTCTTGTACCAACGGAACCAAACTTGGAGAACTTCCTGCTGAAAACACGGGTGAGCCTCCCAAGAGGCTTCTTCGTTAGAAAGAAAGCAAATGAATGTCGCCAAGGTAGGAGAGAGCTGGCGGGGCGAGAGGGCCGGGCACAGCTTGGGCGTGCCGCTCCGCTAAAGCTGTCAGGAGGTCATGGGGTACTCTGTAGCCGTGGAGCTGGGCGAGGGGTCTGAATGAGGTTGCTGGGTTGCTGGGAGGCTGCCTTGGGCACAGGCTCCGGGGTTCCGGCCTCCTTTTAAAACAGCAGCAGAGGCCCCTGCCAGGGCTGAGTGGGCTGTGGAGCATGTGGCTGCGTAGGTCAGCGGCCCACGGTGGCGTCTAGTGGGCCAGGCAGCGTGGGTGAGCCGGGGCGGGAAGGCCCTGCGGAGCCCGCCTGGCCAGGGCTGGCAACGTCGGGCTGCGGGGGCAGCGGGTCGGCACCCGCGGCAGCCTCGGGGCCCTGCAGGCTCTGGCCACACACGTGGTGGTGCTTCTCCCAGTCCTTGTGCTGGCAGAAGGAGCCGCAGTAGCGAGCCGCGTTGCAGCCACTGCATGTCTCACTGGCCTTGCGCCCACAGTTCCAGCAGCTCTGTGGAGGGGGAGGAGGGCGAGATCAGAGCCTAGCACGTAGACTCAGTGAGGGAGCAGCTGGCAGGGCATGGGGCACCCTGACAGCAGCCCCTAGCCACATGGGTTCACGCCATTGAACCACCTTCCACCCTTACTGGCAGGGGCTGCAGGCACAACTGAGGAGGCCCTGCCCCTGTGTGCTTAGAGCTGTGCGGCTCCCAAGTGCCCACAGCCCTCCCTGGCCTCCTGCCGTCACAGAGAGGGACCCAGCCCTGGGTCAGGATCCTCAGTACACAGTGTCCGCTGCACCTCAGCATCTGCCCTACCTCACTGGAGTCTTCCTGCTGGTTGACAACGGTCAGTGCGTCCTCTGAGGCCTGCCGCTTGGCCTCGGCCAGTGCCCGCTCCATCCTGGCACGCTCAGTGGTGATGAGCGCATGTGCCTTGCGCTCTGCGTCTGACACAGCCTTCTGCAGCTCCGACAGGGCCTGCCGCTTCACCTCGTTCACCGCCTCCTCTGCAGGAGCCACACGTAGGCCCCGGTCAGCACACGCAGGGTGCGGGTACGCTCTGGGGCATGGCAGCTCCGGTGGCTGGCAGGCAGTGGGCCCACCCCTCAGTACAAGCAGGCAGGCCTGGGAACCTGCATTCCAAGCATGCCCAGGTCCATCTGCCTTCCCAGGCCTTGACCACAACAGTGCAGATGCGGCCCTGTCCATGGCCCCTGCGTCCCTCTGCCTGCTTAGCCTGAGACCAGTGCTCACCTGAGGAGCCTATGTCTGCTGTCCAGCTCTACCCAGTGTCCACTGGCTGGCCTGGGCCACCAGGATGCCAGCCTGTTTGGGGCCTGCCTCAGTCGACCTAGTAGTATTGCATGGGAGGGCCAGGACTGAGCAAGACGGCCGCATCCCATCTAAGCATCAGCTCATGGACGGACTGCTGAGCCTGTAGCCAGGCCTGGACCCCCCACGCCCCCTCCAGGCAGGCCTCCCTCTGGAGAAGGCCCGAGGTCCCTGCTGCACTCTGCATGCCACTCACCGGCCTTCCTCCAGATCTCCTCAGGCATGTAGCCGGACAGGGCCCTGGGCAGCAGATCCCGGGGAACATCTGCAACACGGGCCAGGGCCAGGCTTAGCGGGGGCCCAAAGGTCAGGGGAGTCCCAGGGCCACCCTGGCCCTCCTGGGCACCCACCTAGCTGGGACCCTTCAGTGCCAGAGCTGCCGAGGGGCCGGGTGGCGGCTGCCAGGGGGCCCTTCAGGTCTTCAGCGTCGCTGCAGCGTCGGATCCAGTGGTTGAGCTCCTCGCGGTCAGCCTCCTGGCACCGGCGCAGCACCGTGAGCGAGCGCCGCGTCTTCTCTACCATGTCCATGAGGCAGTTCAAGAGCTGCAGACGTGGGCGTGGGCTTTAGAGGGGGCCTGCAGTTGCTGGACAGAACTCGGGAGGCTCCCTCCTCCGGCCTGCCATGGGCCCCTGGGCATCCCCCCAGAGAGGGTGAGGCTCTGGGGGTCGCCTACTTTCATGTCTGATGGAAGCAGCCAGCATGTGGCCCGCCCTGGGGTTGGGGGACACTGGGGGACACTCACGCCATTGAGGTGCTTCCATTCCTCGGCCCACTCGCGCTCCGTCAGCCGGTGGTCAACCACCTCCTCCGGCCGCACCCCAGGCACCCCTGTGGGGGGAGGGCGCACTCAGGCCTCGCCCAGGCCCCTCACCCCCAGCCCACTGGCTCCAGGCAGGCCTCCCGAGTAGCCCTGTGGTCTGGGACCTCAGCACAGCAGCCCCACTCAGCCCTGCCCCCGAGCTCCAGGATGGGAGTGGTACCCTGCTGACCAGCCCTCACCTTGCTCCAGGGAGCTGTAAGCCAGGCTTCCTGGGGCCTGAGGTCTCCCTTCGCCCTCAAATCCAAAACACCTGCCTCAAATGGCAGGAGGCGTGGGGCAGGCCTGCCGCCCTTCCCCACCCAGAACAGGGCCTGAGACAGTGACAGCTGGCGTTTATTTTTGCATTAGCACAAGCGGTGGGAATTAGCACCTGCCTGACCCCAGCCACGGCCAGCCAGACGCTGGCACCTGCCGCCTGGCCTGGGCCCTGCAGGCTGTGTGGGGTGGGGGTGGGGAGGCGGCCTCCTCTGACCCCAAGGCTGGCGCTTCCAGGTGCCCCTCTCCCCACACAGAGGCTTCGTTCTCGGAGGGGATCCCTACACAGAGGAGGGTCATAGGTCAGATACAGCCACAGAAGCACACCAAGGAAGCACCTGCTCACTTCAGTCCTCAGAGCAGGGCCACGAGCACCTCAGGCATTCGGCTGCTCCAGGACAATCTCCAGGGGCCCCCACTGCCCTGGATAGCTGAGGACACAGAAGCCACAGTGCAGTCCCCGAGTGTACAGCTCTGATGTCCCCCAACACACACTGACTCCTGTACACGTGCACACATGTCTACCTGCCTGGCTCCACTCACCCAGCTGCCGATGGCGCTCCCGCAGCTCTGCAGAGTGGCGGTAGGGGTCACGGATGTGGTGGGCCAGGGCCATGTCCTCCAGACGGTAGTGCGGGGGTGGAGGTGTGGGCGGGGGCAGTCCACTGCTGGGGCTGTAGCGCTGGGCAGGGCTCAGAGTGCACGGCCGCTTGCCGAGTGGGTCTCGGTCCAGCCCATTCTCTTTGGTCCTGGTGGCAACAGCGGCGGCAAGATGGGAGGCAATGGTTAGCACAGGGCGGGTTGAAGGGGGCGGGCTCTGCGCCTGGGACCTGGGGTGGAGTGTGCAGAGTACCTGACCTGGACGGCGAAAGGGCCTGGTTGGACACTTGAGGTCCAGGAGCGGCACAGGGGACAACCCAGCCCCGCCCTGCCAGGTGGCTGCCCCTCAGCTCCTCCCCAGCATCTGGGGCCACAGGGGTGTCGGACACCTGTCTGGCGTCTTCCTCTTGCCATTCTCGTTGACATCCAGCAGCTCGGAGGAGTCACTAGGGGAGGAGGCACTGGTGTCCAACAACAGGCGCTCGTGCTGGGCCAAGTACTGGGCAGGGGTCTGCTTGGCTTGGCGGGCACATTGTAAGAGTTCCCGCTGCAGCAAGGGTAGGTTTGCCTGTGGGCAGGGAGACAAGGGCTCAGGCGGAGCTGGTGCACAGCACTCTGCCCACTCAGGCCCCAGGGGGGTTACCCCTGGACCCCAGCTCTGGACCAGGGTGAGGAAGACCTCACTAGGCAGGAACAGGGGTGGGAACTGGGGCTGAGGTGGGGGCCCAGGTGCCTGACCCCTCCTTCACTTGCAGCCTCAGCCTTGCGAGGCTGGAGCACGTGGCAGGGCCAGCTCGTGGACATGTTGCAGCTGCCCCAGTTCTGCCCCGGGCAGCACCTGTACGTGGGCCTCCCAGCATGCACAGGAGGATCCCCTGGCAGAGTGCCATGCCCAGGGCACTTGTCAAGAGATGACTCCCCCACTTGTCCCACGCCACCCAGCTGTGAGGGCCTCCCCAGCACCCCTACATCAACACTGGGAGGTGCCAGCTGGCAACCTATGCCAGGAGCTTGAGCTGGCAACCTGTGCCAGGAGCTTGAGCTGGCTAGCAAGGCCCCTGGCCTCACTGCCCCTTCTCTCGTGGGCCTCTCCTTGGTCACTGTCACAGGCTGCTGGTATGTCCACCAGCTGCTGTTGGAACGGACGGTACAAACATCTGGGTTCTGACCAGCTGAGGCCAGCTGGTAGCTGGGGTGAGGGTAGGCTCCCAGTCCAGCTGGTAGGGTAGGCTCAGGAGAGGGCATGAGGAACCAGGGCCAGGCAGGGCCAGCCAGGCAGCCTTGGCAGAAGGGCAAGGCCCACTGCTTGCCCAGCCCAGGCAGCAGTGCCCCCTCTGGCCCTAGGGATCCAGGGAGGGACATTAGCTGCTGGTGCTGTGCCAGCCAAGCAAGAAGTGGCTCTGGGTTTTGAGTGGGTGTCCAGGCTCTGACACACAAACACACCTGTCGTCTCTCACACACATACCGGTTCAGGCACACGCCTGCTCTCCCATACATATGGTCCCCAGAGATGGCTCTGAGGGACAGGAATGGGGCAGGGCAGGCTGTCCAGGGAGCTGTAGCTAGATGGGCTGGTGTGGCCAGGGTAGCAGCCTGCGAGTGGTGAGGGATGGGAACAGATCTGGGCTGTGGAGTGGGTCCTGCCTGGCCAGGCCTGGAGGGACCAAGGGCCCAGTCAGGCACCCTGTGAGGGGACGGGCGCCGACAGGTACATGGGCTGTTCCATCTCCCCACCTGGGGTCTGAGCTTGCACTGGAAGCAGCAGAGGTGCAGCCTGCGGTGTGCCTGGCAGATGTTGGCCAGATGTTGGTCTAACACAGAAGTGTTCACCTGTCCCTCCTTCATGCAGGTCACTGGCCTGTTCCAACCTTGAGGTTGGAGCCCCTGGCCCAGTCCTCACACTCACTGTCACCCAGAGCTGGCTTGGTATCTGACTGTCTTCACCATGTACCTGTTAGCTGTTCCCTCCCCCATCACGCAGCCACCCCATCAGGCCCCAGGAGCCTGTCTGAGGGGTCCCCTCCCTGCCACACCCCCACGCAGGCTCAGGGCTGGCTGGCTGGCACAGTGCTCAGCACAGAGCAGGTGGGCGAGTGGCTGGTGGTGAAGCGTGGAACTGGGGGCACCATGGGTGTCTTGAGAGTCCACTGGAGCCAGGCCGGGGGCACCCTTTACCTTCAGGAAGGGGACCACAAAGGGTCGCAGTGGGAAGTTGGTGGCCTCCTGGAGCCTGGCGTGGAATTCCTCGATGGTCAGCGTGGCGTTCTGCAGGAGGCAGCCAGCTCTGGTCAGCACATGTCCGCCCGGGTAGATCCCCAGGGTCACATGGGGCAGGGCATCAAGATGGAGGGCAGATGGGCAGGGCCCTGCAGGGACCCGGGGGTGGGCGTCTTGAGAGGGGCACAGGGCAGGGTCCCGGATGCAACCCACCACCAGCCCGAGCACCAGCGTGCGGACACGTGCGCCGATCTCTGGAGAGATGTCGCCGCCGAACTGCTGGAGTGTGGCCAGGAAGCGCTTGAGCTTGCTGAGCTGCCGTGCCCCGCATGCAGGGGGCAGGTGCTGTGTGCACAGCGTGGACGTGGACGACGATGATGGGCCATTGCTGACGCCGTTGGGTGTGGATGGGGTGCCGTGCACGGCTGTGGGTGAGTAGCTGGTGCCGTTCATCACTGCAGGAGAGATGGGTGTGAGGGCAGGGGCACTGGCCCCCAGTGGGCTGGCTGCCCCTTTGCCCCGTGCCCAGTAGGGCTTCTAGGTCCCTGGAGGTGGAGTGAGCCCCCATTCTTCACGGTGAGTGGGCCTGCCCTCAGCTCTGCCTCCTCACACCTGCTGGCACTCAAGTACCTTCCTTCTGGGGATGTGCACACCTGGACGCTGGCCCCCAGGGGCAGGTCAGAGGGGGCCCGGGCCCTGAGTCACTTGGCAGGCCCTTCCCTCTGATAGAGAGAGGCCTCTCTCACAGGTGCACAGCTAACATTCTCACACACATATGCAGAGCACACATGTGTGTCCTCACATGTCCACACCATGCACTGGTATGAGCTGCAGTGCCATCAGAGCCTCCAGCGACCCAGAGTCCCACTGCCCCCACGCTGTAGCCGGTCTCAACATCCAGCCCCCACCAACCCCCACAAGTCCCAGTCCTGCATGTGCCAGGGTCATGGCTGGGTCCAGCCCCACCAACCCCCACAAGTTCAGCCCTCAGAGACCCTCCAACCACCCACCCTCATGGAGCCAAGGCAGTGGACGAAATGCAGCAGGTGGTCCTGCCTTCCACAAGGGTCAGATGGGCTGGACCCCAGCCCGGAGCTTCTGGGATGGCAAGGCTCCGACTCTGCCCCACCTGTACCCACTGGGGGCCTGGCAGGTGGGGATGAGCATAGAGGTCCTCATACCCCCCACCCTGTGCCCCGAGAGCCTGAGGCAACACAACCCTGCCCTGGGTGGCCATTCCCACCTCCAGGCTGATGAGGGGTCCCAGGGTCAGAGCCCAGCCAGTTCCAGCACGCTGACTGCCGTCCAGTACTGGCATTCCCTGCAGACCTGGCCAGGGTGCTCTTGTATTGCTGGCCAAGACGGACACTCATTCCCTGGAGGTCAGGAGCTAGCCACAGCTGCCCTGCCCAGGGCACCCGGTCCTGCTCTGTGCAGCTCCAAGCAACAAGACCCCACTGCAGGCAGCAGAGGGGTGGGGGGTCTGAATGGGCCAGCTGGGACACAAGGGTGCATGTTGACAGTGTGTCCACTGGGGTGACCAGCCGTGGCCAAGGCCCCTTTCAGAGGACATGCACTGAACACTGCTGCATGCATACCCAGTGACAGACCCCTCCATCCCTACCAGGCTGGGAGGCGGTCAGGACCTTAGGAGGCCTTACAGCCACAGCCAACCTGGCCAGAGGGTCCTGGGGCCCCCAGCACCTCCTGGGTCGGACCACCGTCCACTCTGCCTGGGCCCCCACCTTTCCCTTACCAGCTCGGGTCCCCGCTGGCCGGCGCGTCCTCCCTCCCTCAGGCTGCTGGGCAGTCTCAGCGACTCGCTGAAGAGACGCCGAAAATAACCCCGGCACAAGTGCTCGCACTCTGGCGACAGGTGCGTTTCTAAGTTAGACCACACACGTGTCCCGCCGGCACTGGGGGCACACACCCGCAGCCCTGCTGCCTGTCTCGGGTCCAGGCCAGGCAAGGGGGACCCCTGCCGAAGCCCCCGCAACCACCTTCCTTTCAGTCGGAGGTTCTGTGAACAATGCCCTGGAGCCAGATTGATGTCAGCCCCAGCACTGAAGACCACACAGTCACTAGTGCCAGGGGCCTGCACCGCCCCCTCAAGGGACTGACCCCGCCGAGCATGGCCCAAGGGCTTCTGAGTGCTGGCCACCTGCTTCCAGCTGGGAGTGTGGACAGCAACATCCCCTAGGTGTGCAGTGGGCACCACAACTCTGTCTGGCCTGTCATCCATGCTGGCACCCAGTGCCTGTCTGTCCACCTGCCCTGTCCACCTGCCGGGGCAGAGCTTGGGGGTCCTGTCGGGGAGTGGTGGGTCAGGGGTTGGGCTCGGGGGTCCTGTCGGGGAGTGGTGGGTCAGGGGTTGGGCTCGGGGGTCCTGTCGGAGGCCTGGCCCCTGTTCGGCTGTCTACTTACACAGGCAGACCATTGACCACTTTAAGCAGCCATGGAAGTGGCCATGGGGCGGGGAGGTCGCAGGCCCGTCCTCTCCATCTGTGAGCAAAAGGAGAAGAGCAGCGGTCAGCAAGGGCCGCTCTGCCTGCCTGGGGCCTCGGCCTCCTCTCTGTGAGGTGACAGGGGAGCACCCAGGAGGTCCACAGGACTGCACATTGGTCCTGGGGCTCATGTCCCAGGGGCCTCCGGCAGGAAGACAACTCATTTGAGCTGGACGGGCAGTTCTGAGCAGGGAGCGGGGGAGTCCCAGCAAGGGGTGTCCAGGACAGCTGCGGCCTCAGCCCTTGTGTGCTCCCACCCACAATGGCCAGGCTGAGCCCCGGATCCTCCCTGTACTACCTTCCTCTAGGGCCATGCCGTGGCTTAGCTCCAACGTGAATCTGTGCCCAATGCGGCCCCTGCCCAGGGACACCACAGCCCTCATGTCCAGGTCAAGGTCAGCCTCCATCCCCCAGGAGACTCCAGAGCTTGGCGGGGCAAGCAGCTGAGCAGCGGGGCCACCCCAGGCTGCTGACAGCTGCAGTTGCTGTTAACCCCTTGCTCACAGCAACCTGAGGCCAGCCCTCCAGATGTGACCAGGGCAGTCTGCTTCCCAAGCTCCTGTGCCTCAGATGGTGCCAGGCCTGCAACCCTGAGACAAGACTCAGGCTAAGGGGCATCCCAGCTGTCCTGCCAGCCTGGCCTCTGTCCTGCCTGGGGGTGGGCAGCTGATCATGGTTGCCTGGAGCAGGGGGACCACACCTGCAGAGCCTCTGAAAACAGGCACCCCTCAGGTTTTGAGGATGGTTCAGAGCCCAGCCAGCAGCCTATCTGTCCTCCTGCTGGCAGCTGGCCATGCAGGAGTAGTGGACGACACAGCCCACGCAGCCCAGTGGGCAGTGGGATGGCACAAAAGAATGACAGCCTTCACCAGGGGCAGCAGGCCCCGGCCTGCTCTGGCCGCCACATCAGGAAGCGGCTTGGCCCAGTCCCCAAGGAGGTGCAATCCCAGCTCTAGGGGTAGCCCAGCTCTGCCTGGACACAGCCCAGCCTGGACAAGGGACGGCCCAGCTCTGCCTGGACGTGGCCCAGCCTGGACAAGGGATGGCCCAGCTCTGCCTGGACGTGGCCCAGCCTGGACGGGGATGGCCCAGCTCCATCTGGACGTGGCCCAGCCTGGACGGGGATGGCCCAGCTCTGTCAGGGGATGGCCCAGCTCCATCTGGACACAACCCAGCCTGCATGGGGGACGGCTCAGCCTCAACAGCCACTGAAGTTTATCTCACACAGTGGCTCACACATGCCTAGCACCCTCTGCAAAGCTGCCATGGAGGGCAGTGCCAGCTTCTTAACGCCCAGGAACACAGGGGCCTGGCCAGGCCCACAGCCCTCCAGGACCCCTGCAGGGAGGGATCCTGCAAACCTCAAGGCAGAGTCCCCACCAGACACAGGCCAAGCCTCCGCCTACCCCCTATGCCAGCCCTCCAAGGTCACAGCATCAAAAGGGGCAGGCCCTGGGTGCCCGGGACTAGGTCAGCCAGCTGCTGGCTCAGGGCCAGAGGCCCAGCAAGACACAGGCGAAAGCCGAGGCCAGGGCAGACACAGCCCAGCCTGGTCCTGAGTCAGCTGGACTCCCAGCAGCCCATGCGGTCCATTTCTCACCCTCAAGCCCTGCAGCCCCTCCTAGTCCCTCTCTGGGCCCCATGTGCCCCTACCCTTTTGAGCCCCAAGAGTGACGAGAGAACAGGTACTCGGGCCAGTGCTCACACCAAGCTGGTCAGTAGCCACACTGGAGCCGGCCAGCGAGATTCTGCTGACAACCCACCCTGTCCAAACTGGGCTCTGGACCCCACGGAGGTACTGAACCACCAGGGCAGGCAGCCCCGCAAGGCTCCCCAAAGCACCGTCCCCTCCGCCCTGGCCTCGCTGCTTACCCGTGTGAGGTGTGAAGGACTGGGGGCGTGTGGCGCCCTGAGTGGCAGCGGGAGGTGGAGCCGGCACGCTGGGGGGTGTGCACCGGGGCTGCGTCTTCACCTCGGCCGGGGAGTCAGGCATCGTGGCAGCCTTCTTCCTGTCCACTGCAGGAAAAGGGGCAGAGGTGGGCTGAGGGCATGCGGGGACCACTGGGTGGCATTCACAGGACAGAGACTCTTGGGCAGGACGGGCAGCAGGCACCTGTTCACACTCTTCCACCCAGGAGACACACGATCAGTTGAGGCTGGGGACACGTCCATCTCAGATACTGCAGCTGAAAATCCAGTGAGGCCAGGGACCTTCTGGTCAGCCCTGCCTGCACAGGGACCCAGTATGGAACTCAATAGGCCCCATGGGGACCTAGGAGAGGGCTTAGCCAGGCCCTAGGAGGGCAGGGCGGGGGGTGTGGGAAGCAGCCTGGCCCTGCAGCACCTGCCGTCCCCTCGGCTGCCCCTCCTGCTGTGCCCCAGCCTGTGCAGAGCCTGATTGCTGGGCACATGTGCGGCCACAGCTGTCGGTGCCCGTCAGCACCCCGCCCGGTGCAGGCCATGGCTAGACCCTGACACAACCAAAGAAGGCAACCAGAAAGAGGCTGGTGCTCGCCGGCCCCGGCTGCCCTTGGGCCAGGGCCGCGAGCAGCTCAAGTGCAGAAGGCCAGCGGCCTGGCAGAGGTGGCAGCAACGCAGAGAACACGGAGTGGGGCCTGTGTGTTGGGGCTCTTGCCGCGACCCTGCCAGGCCACACCCACAGCCACACAGCTGACTCCCACGCATCCTCCCCTAGGCCAACAAGGTAGGTCCCAGGGCCTTAGATGGGCCACAGGCAGGAGCCACCATGCTGCTGCCGGCCTAGATCTTGAGGCCCAAAGAAACTGAGGGACCTGCCTGAGGCCGCACAGCAAGGAGACGGTGCTGAGGCCAGGACAGGCAGTGGCTCCCCAGGGCTCCAGGCCCTGGTGTCACTGGCACCTTCTCTTTTAAGAGCCCAGGGGACTCACCAGGGGCCCACAGGGGCAGCAAGCCTGGGAGTCGAGGACCCACAGGACTTGGTGTCTTTCCCAGGTCCAGCCTGCTGCCCAGGACTTTGGAGGGGAACTCCTGAGGCTGCAGCCCTTGCCCAGCCTGCTCCTGGCTGCATGTCCTTGGAAGGGGGTTCAGTCCACCCCTCGAAACCTCCCCTCCTTGGTAAATGGGGAGACATGAGGCAAGGCTGGAGTCAGCAGACAGAGGGGGGAGGTTGGCATGGGGGGGCTAGGCAGCATGGGCCTGGGGAAGAGGAGCAGGGTTGAGAGCTGGCCTTGGGTCACTTACCACAGACATGGGGTGAGGGGGTGGCACAGCTCCATCCCCTGTGGCTGAGAGGGGAAAATAGGCAGGGCAGCTGAACCCCAGGGCTGGGTCCCCAAACCTTCCTCCTTGCTTTCCCTTACACACTGCCGCCTTGCTGGGGTGGGAGCCAGTCCCAGGGGGCAAGGGAGGGGGGGTGAAGGGCTGGTGGTCATCCTCCCCATGCCAAGTGTGGAAAGCCAAGGGCGGGGAGCTCTAGGCCAGGCCTCAGTCGGCACCTGGGAGACCCTTGCCCACAGTCGGTGGCACCCCAAGAACAGCCCCCTCCTGGAATGTGAGGTGGGGGTGGTGCCCTGGTGGAGCCCACCCCTCCCAGCTCTATAGACCCCCAAGCGGTAAACAGCATGTCAGTGTGCAGCATTAGCGTGCCAGGACCCAGGCCCAAGGACACCCTCTGAGCATTCCAAACCCACCCTGGCTCAGAACAGGACCTGGGCCTCAGTTTTGGGCATCGGGGTCACCCAGCATGCCAACCAGCCTCCAGACTGGACGGTGGCTTGGAGCCACCTGCAGGGGTCCGGCAGTGTCTCAGCACCACCTCCCCAGGACTGGTGGGGCCCCTTCCTCAGCACCCTGACCTGAGCCCATGAGCCATGCATCATCCGCCAGGGCCTGGCTCAGTGCTGGGCACCCTGAGGTCAGTGTGCAGACACTAGGGTCCTACTGAGTGGCCACCCCCACAGAAGGTGGCCAGGGTGTAATTAGCTCCAATCTTTCTCAGAGAACAGGGACCAGAACAGAGCCCCCAGCCCCAGGGCCAAGGCAGGATCATGTGTCCAGTCTACAAGAGGTGGCTAGGGTTGACACCAGCTTGCAAGGGGTCAGACTCGGAGCGGGGTGGGCGCTGGGTCCGTCCCAGGTTCGCATACCTGGACAACTGCTCCCTTCCTGGGGCTGGCTTGGAACAGCAGGCCAAAGAGCCCCAGGACAACCTGGCCTGGCCTCTCCCACACCCTCCACACCACTGAGGATCTGGTACCTGAGGGTCAGGGGTGACCCTGACAGCACATGGACCTGGGGCTTAACAAGGGGACTGCTTGGACAGGGCCCAGCAGGTGATAGATGGACCTAGTGCCTCCTGGGGCTGTGGCTGGCGGCCCAGGTCTTGGTACCTGTCAGGTGCCTGCCCTAGGTCTGCAAGGCCACTACCTTCTCAGCACCAGAGTCGAGCTCACAAGGTCCCTCCCTGACTCCACTTCCAGCCAGCACCTGCAGCGCTCAGCTGTCCCCAGGACAGAGTCCAAACAGGCACTTGGTGCTTAGTGTGGGGTGAGCTGTCCCCCGACCACCCAAGCTGCCCAGCTCACCCAGGCTGGGCGTGTGTCCAGCCTTGCTTGGTCCAGCGAGCAGAGACATGGGGTGACCAGGCGAGCAAGTCCCTCCACCCCTAAATGCTGCCAACTCACAGAGCTGGACCTAGGACCCAGCTCAGCACAGCTGGAAGGCACAAGAGACTGACAGGTGGCAACCGGAAGGCCAGTGGTGGGGGTAGGGCAGCCTCACCCCTGATCCATGCTCCTGTGGGTGGGGAGCTCCTCATCAGAGCAGCGCCACCCCACCTCTCGGCATCTATTCCAGCAGACCATGGAGCAGGTCTCTGTCTTCCTGGACAGAAGACGCCAGCACGATGACCCAGCAGAGGGCCACAGGCACCCCTCACGAGTTCAAACACAGGGTCCAAGAAGAGCAGTGCCTATGCCTGCTGACTCAAACGTCATCAGGGGCCAGCCACACCCGTGAGCTGCCTGGAGCCAAAAGAGAGCCAGCTGGACACGGAAGACACATGAAGGCCGCAGCTGTGTCTGATGGCACAGTGGGACACGGGCATGGGCTCTTGAGTCGGCTCGGGAGTCGGCCTGGGGACGGCAGGAGAGTGTAGGGCCCAGAGCCGGCCCAGCTGGAGGCGGCCTCACTGCTGCATGTGTGTGCAGCCCCTCCCAGCGGCTAGGACCACAGCTGTGTTGGCAGGGCTTGGGGGGAAGAGGCTAGCTCGCTGTGGCTCCCTGGGCATCCCCATCTATGCTCGCTGGACCAAGCATGGCCCCGGGAACCACCTAACTGCCACCTACCTCACTGCCACCTACCTACCTCACTGCCACCTTACCTCACTGCCACCCACCTCACTGCCACCACTGAGCAGCGACTGACGTGGTAGGTGGCACAACTCGAGACTCAACACGAACAGACGTGTGGAGGAGGCAGTGCCCTGGGCTGTGGCCTCCCAGTGAGAGGCGTGCCTGTGCCTGCTTTTCTGCAGCGCAGTCTGGGTGAGCGAGTGCCCGGAGACACAGGACCGTTTTGCTGCAGGCCCCAGGGCAGCCCTCTGGAGCCTGGGCTGAGCCGGCAACTCTCAGGGGCTGGGGCAGAACTCTTCCAACTCTACCCAGGCCCAGATGGGCCCCAGATGTCCAGGGCCTGCTGGCCCGCAGAGGAAGCACATTCCTTGCCCAGCTGCTGCAGCCGCGCTGCCAGCAACTCCCTAGAGCTGTGGGGGAGGCAGCTCTGCCATCTGTGCCGCTGGCCGGGGCCACGGGAGGATGGGCGTCCTCACCCGCAGTCCTGGCATGCTGGGGGCTCAGGGACATCAGATCCCACCCCTCCCCCCACGCACACTGGTCACCAAGGCCAGGTCTGCGGCCCAGCCCAGCTCTGAATGTGCACAGCGGCAACAGCTAATGGGGGGCATGGCATCAGAGATGGCAGATTGTGGGTGCACGGATGGACTGATGGTTGGGTCGATGAGTAAATGGACGGACAGACAGGCAAGGGAGTGGGGAATAGGTGGACAGCCACAAGGTGGCTGGGCACATGGGTACGTGGACAAGAGGGTGCTGGGACAGGCAAGTGGATGGTGGGTGGCTGCAAGCTGAGGATGGCAGCCCTAGGTCTCCCTGGCAAGACCCTCACCCCCCTGGCCACTCCTGTCCTGCTCAAGGGCAGTGCGGCTGCCTCCTCCTTCCATCACTTGTCTGCTGAGGCTGCCGGAAAGGCCAGACCCCACAGGTCAGGTAGGTGGTGCAGCTGGAAGGGCCTGGCTCCTGGCTGGGGGTGGTTCCTCGCCTGCATGCGGCCACTTGGGAAAGCACCCAGTGGTGCACAGCCCACAGCTGCGTTCCGCAGGGAGCCAATGGTGAGAGACAGAACGGTGTAGCTATGTACTGTGCATGCGTGTGTGTGTGTGAGCAGGTGACCGCAGGAACACTGACACACCCCGGACCATTTCTGGTGCGGAGTGAGGAGGGGAGGAGCTGGGCGTCCACCCAGGGCTGAGAGCTCCAAGTGAACCCCATAACACACGTGTTATGCACACGTGCCACACACATACGTGGAGAGTCCACGGCTCCCCGCGGCTCTAGGGACTGGGAACAGGGTCCCCTCCATGATACAGTGAACCAGGCCCCACCCCTGGCCTGAGGGATCCCCAGTCCTCTCCTTGGGAGGGGCAGGGCAGGAAATAAAACAGATTTCACAAGCCGCCTCTACCATTGTTTATGTAAACAGGTAAATTGTTTCCTGCCTCAATTAAAAACATCTGCCACATAAATGAATACCAATTAACTCATCCTGTTTTTAATTACTCTGTTAATTACACGCAGGCAGCAGGAAGAAGGGCCCTCGCCTCCCCGCCCACAGAGCTGCTGACAGGCGTATGGCAACGCGTGTGTGGCAGGGGCCCAGTGGCCACTCCTCCAGGACTCCTACAGCCCCTGGGCCACCCATCCTGGACCCCTGATCCTGCTGGCCCCTCCTCACTTCCTCCTCCACCTACGTCCAGCTGAGCAAACGTCCAGTGGAGAAAGGACGCTTGAGTGGCCCCGCCCACTTGAGTGGCCCCGCCCACTCCTGAGTGTCACGTGACTGCTTCCATTCCAAGGTCAAGTCCCAGTGAAGCCGCTTCAGCAGCAGCCAGCCCTCCCCACAGCCCTATAGGGAGAGACAGAATGTCAGTGACAGCACAAAGCCCATTTCACAGACGGGAAAACCAAGGCTCAGGAGGGCACACAGCTGGCCTCGAGCCAACCGCCCACTCCACGGGTACCCCCCGGCAGGATACGTGTGACCAGAGGTGCCTCCTCCCCACACCACATTCTCCTCTCCAAGGCCATGGAATGCACACTCCAGGGGAGACCCTGATCCCAGACCAAGGAGTGCCCAGCCCCCAGGGCACTTCCTATCCCCATCAGGCGGGCAGGCGGGTGGGAGTGGGACTGATGTCATCCTAGCAGAGGTGGCAGCTGCTACAGGGAAACAGGCGCGCAGCCCCTCCCCAACAGAACCTTCTGAATGTTTTGACTCAGGGCTTTGAAGGGCTCTAGGACAGGGCCTGAGCGGCCCTCACAGAAACTCCCGCCCCATTCTACAACAGGCAAAATAGAGGGTGCCAGGGACCCCAACGCCTGAGCCAGCTCTCGCTGCCTCCAGTGGGTGGGGGCAGGGCAAACCCTGCTGTCACCTCCCAGCCTCCCCAGGCCACCCAGCAGCTTACCCAGGGCCAGCATGCTACAGGTCACTGTGCGCCCCCCAGGGGGCAGCATCTGCTTGGTCGGTGTCAATCGTGGCGAGCTGAGGGGACAACCAAGTGTCCACTCGAGCCTGGGTGCTCAGCCTAGCATGAGGAACAGGCTGTCCCCCACCTCCAGGCCAGGCAGGCCTCATTGAGGCTGGGACGTGTGGGCAGCCACAGCAGAGGGCAGGCAGTGAGCAGGGGGCACCGAGCAGCCGGCATGGATCGCATACAGGTGGGGCTCCCAGCCAGCGGCCTGGGTGGCCCCTCCTGGCCTGTCCTGATGGAGCCTGTCTCCACCAGGACCACCTTATCCCTACCCCCCACCCCATATGAGCCTCACTCCTGAGCACACAGAAAGCTTGGAGCCACAACTCCTACCCACACCCTTCCCCACAGCCTGGCCCAGCACCCAGACCCCCACGGGTGCCAGCAGGGGTCAGCTCTCTCCCATGCCCGGCCCACCCCTGGCTCCCTGCCCGGTGACATCTGGCTCGCGGCTGCCAGCTCCACAGTGCACAAGTGTGAGCCACTGTTTTACTGTCCCAGGAAACACCGCGTCCTCACAGCCAGGCGGGCAGCTCCCAGCCCCCACACAGCTCTCCCGCCACAGGAGCCGTCCCCTTTCTCAGCAGGCACTGTACCCCCTGCTCCTGCCTCTGTGGGGCAACAGGTCTCGAACCTCTGCTGCTGGCTGTGTGCTGGCCGGCTGGCCCTCCAGGGTATGGGGGTGGAGCTGCAGCTGCTTGCTGCCCACTTGGCACTTTGAACTCACTGGGCCTTGGCCTCCCCACCTGGGCAATGGGACAGCAGCAATAGTGCTGCATCATGGCTGGCACTGGCTGGCCCTGCGTGACTGGGTATGCAACAGGTGCTGCACCCCGAGCTCAGGACAGCCCCTCCCCCGCCTGCCTCGACCTGGACGCCCCACAGTGACAACACAAGTGGGGCAGCTGGCATCAGGCTGACCGCGGGCCACAGTGACCCAGATGAGCCCTCTGTTCCGAAGGAACGGCGGGTGCACAGCATGCTCAGTACGCTGGGCCCCAGCGTGTGTGAGTGTGTGTATGCGTGTACGCACCAAGCGCCAGCACGCCGCAGCTGCTCCCAGGTCCGAAGGGAAGTTCAGACCTGGGGTGGGGCTCCGCCACCCTCTGCAGCCCTGGGGCCAAGGGCTGAGGACCATAGCTGGCCGGTGTCCCCACGGCTCTGTATAGCAGGTGACATGGTGTGGACACTTACCCAAGCGGGCCATCACGGCTTTTCCTGGACTGGGTGACCCAGGAAGCCCTGTGTTCCCAGGCCAGCCCACCTGCCCTTCCTTTGACCCTCATCACCCCACACTCTGGCAGCGCCCCCTGAGATTCCTCCCAGCTGTGTCCACGGTCTGGCCTCAGGGCCAGGAGGGGTGGCCACCCTGCCAGCAGCCCCAACAGCCCCGCTTTTTTAGGCTTGGTGCCACAGGCCAGTGGTTGTAGGGCCTGTAGGGTCAGTTGTGTGAGAGCTGGGGCCCCTGTCCACTCCGCCGGAGCACCACCACCCCTCTCTGAGCATGTCTCGAACTACCCCAGGGCTGTCCTGTCTTGCCCTGCCCCGCCTGGGCCAGGCATGGCCTGTGTCTCCCGCTGGTGAGGCTGGACGCTTCAGCTCAGTGCGCCTGCTTGGGGTGGGGGCACAGCATTGTCCTGACCTACCCAAGTTTCTCAAATCTCTAAGCAGCTTGCAAAGACGACGCCCCCATCCATCCCGTGGCCGGTCAAGCCTGGCCGCCCTGGGAGCCCGAGTCAGAGGAGGAAGTCCACGCTCGGACAAACATAATGAGGCGACATCCTGGCCACTCTGGTGTCCTGCAGCACAAGACTGCTTGCAAAGGAAATATTTTCTCGTGGACTGAGGTCAGCTGGGCCCTCGGGGTGCCTGCTGGCAGCTTTATCTGGGGGCCCAGGGGTCTGCACCTTCACGGCTGCCACCACCCACCGCCAGGGTTCCTGGGAGGCAAGAGCCTCAGCCTGGATGCCTCTTGCCGCGCCTCAGTCGGGTCCATCTGTCCACGCTCGCCGGCACCGCCCCTTCCCGCGCCCACAGCCGGACGCGCCGCCCCTGGGAGCCCCGGGCAGTGCCGGGCAGCGCTCCCCTGCCCAGCCTTGAATCGAAGCACTGTCCCGATGGCGGCCCCGGGGATCACAACAAGAGGCGCAAGGGGCAGGGGTCGCTCCACACCCTCGCCGTTGCTCCGCCCCCGGTCCCTGTCACTCGGTTGGGGTCCCTGCTAGGAACCCGCCCCTCGGCGTGCAGCTCCCACCCCAAGTTCAACGGCGCCAGGGACGCTCCATGCGGCTGGTCTCCACCCTGGAGGGTGGACGCCTGGCCGCGCGGGCTCCAACTTTGCAAAGTCGGGGCACTTACGATGCTCTGGTCGGGCGGCAAGCTCCTGGCGCGGCTTCTCCCAGCTCCGTCTCCTCCACCGCAACTCGGGCGATCGGCGTGCCGGACTCAAGCGCGCGACGGAGCCGGGGCGCGCGGGGCGGCCGCCTGGCCCATGCCCCGGCACGGCTCGGGCCGTCCGCGCGGGAACAAAGCGCGCACTCCGCCCCGGGCGGACTCCGGGAGGCCGCGCCGCTCCAGTCGCCGCGCAGTCGGCGCGCGGGCGCCGGGTTCCGGGGCCGCGCGCTCGCCCGAGAGCCTCACGGGGCCCCGCGGCCCCCGCCCCGCGCGCTCCGCCTCCTGCCCCCCGCCGCCGCCGCGCCACCTGCCTTCTGCTCGGCGCCCATCGCGCCGGGCTCCGCCCCGGGGTGCCGGCTGCCGGAGAGGCTCCCGCGCTCGGTGCGGGTTGGCTCGGAGAGGGGCTCCACGCGCCGCCGCCCCGCCGCGCTCGGCCGGGTCCTGGGAAGCGGCCCGGGCCGTGAGCAGCTGAGTGCGCTGGGCGGCGGCTTCTGCGGGGCGCGGGGTCCGCGGAGCCAGGCGCACACAGCCGCGCTGCGCCCACCCCTCGCCGGCGCGCACGCCCACCCCGAGCCGCGCCGCCCTCGGAGCCGCCGCGTCTGACCCGCGGGCCGGGCGCGTCCTCCGGTCCCCGGCGCGCTCGCCCGGCAGAGGGCGCGCCCTGCCCGATGCGCTCAGCCTCCGGTCCGGCGCCGGGGCGGGGCTCCTGGCTCCCTCTCTTTGCATCTGTTTTGCATCCATTTGCATCCCATTCATTTTTCAAGTCAGCCTGCGGGACCGCCCCCACCTTCTCTTCCCCGAAGACCCCCGCCCCTGGTCCCTGGCCTCGAGGTCCAGCGTGGCCTGCTGAACCCCTTGTATCCAGGCCAAGGTGACGATCTCCCAAGGCATGGGGTGCAGGCCAGGGGTCACTGCTATCCCTGGAGCCGGGGCCGCCTCTAAGTATTGCTGGGGTCTGCTCCTTCTGCCCCCGGCCTCTCGCGGGGACCCTTGCCCAGGGCAGGGCATGGACAGGCAGCCCCTTGGCCGGCGGCTTCTGGGGCCCTGCCCAGCCTCAGGTGGCACCTGTACTGCTCTCCTGTCTTCCACTTTGAGCTCCTTTTTGGCCGGCCCCATGCCCCCTCCCACCGAGCCACTCAAACGCCACGCTGAGAGTCCAGTCCACCATGGCAGGGCTCCCCACCACTTTGGCCTCCTAACCTGACTTGCCAGCTGCGGTCCTCCCCCGCACCGGGCTGCAGCGTTAGAGCAGCCACGGATCCCGCGACTGCGGTGAGGAGTTGACCCCACCCAGGGATGAGCGCAAGACTCCCCGCCTCCCCTGCTGACCACCATACATGTGGTCCAGAGGACTGCCCTCCTGTGAAACCCAGCGCACAGCAAACACAGAGGAACCAGAGAACGCTGCAGCCGTGCTGCTGGCCCCTGGGCCCACAGCTGTGTGCACATGTTTGACAACACTGGGAGCAGCTAGGCAACCTCCAGCGTGTGGACACGTGGACATGCGGTCCACAGGTGTCACTTGGCACTGAGACCAAGCTGCTGGCAAGCCGGAGCCCAGGTTAGCACCTCTCGGTCAGGAGTGGAGAGCTCACTGCCCAGCTCCCAGCCCAGAGGCCCACGGAGAGGCCTAATGGCACTAGGACTGGGATGCGATTCCTTAAGATGTGTGCTTGTTGGGCCTGGCGGCATGGCCTAGTGGCTAAAGTCCTCACCTTGAACGCCCTGGGATCCCATATGGGCGCCGGTTCTGATCCCGGCAGCTCCACTTCCCATCCAGCTCCCTGCTTGTGGCCTGGGAAAGCAGTCGAGGACGGCCCAATGCATTGGGACCCTGCACCCACGTGAGAGACCCGGAAGAGGTTCCAGGTTCCCGGCTTTGGATCGGCGCGCACCGGCCCGTTGCGGCTCACTTGGGGAGTGAAACATCTGATGGAAGATCTTCCTCTCTGTCTCTTCTCCTCTCTGTATATCTGAGTTTGTAATAAAAATAAATCTTTAAAAAAAAAAAAGATGTGTGCTTGTTGGCTTTTATTTTATCTGAGACAGAGCTCTCTCCGATCTGCTGGGTCACTCCGCAAAAGCCCCCAACAGGCATGGCTGGGCTGGAGCCAGAAGCCTGGGGCTCACTGTGGGTCTCACACATGGGAGACAGGGACCCGGCATTTGAGCCATTGCCTGTCCCGGCTGTCTTTCAGGCCAGCGTCAGAGAGGAGCTGAACCGGAAGCAGAGCGACACTCGAGCCAGGCACCCCGCGGGGCATGTGCGTAGCCCAAGGCCTGGGTGCACCCTCAGGCAACCCTGGTATAAACTGGTGAGGATGCTTCCCTGTGCCCCTCCACTTCTCTGCCCCTCCTTTCTGGTGGACTTTCCTGTAACACCCAAACTGCCCTTTGAATAGGGGCAGGGGGAGATGTGCCAGCCTCCTGGGTCCCCCACTGGAGTCCCAGGCCCCGCATCCTGACCCATGTGTCCCCAGGGAGGCAGCAAGTGAAACACCAGGTCCCTGCTACCTGTGGACGAGGCCTGGGGCTTTTGGTTGGTGACCCAGGCCAGGGGCTCTCTCTCTCAAGCAGACAGAACTGAAAACCCCTTGAAGTCCAGGAGACAGACAGACGCACAGCTGTGGGCCTGACTGGTGCAGTTGGTGCCAGCTCACAGGTTTCGGGGATTGCGAAACACAGCAAAGTGTCCCTGCCTGGAAAGATGGACGGGCCAACGCTGCCCGCGGGCAAGTGTTGCTCATCGCTGCTGGTGTTGGGGTCCATTCTGCTAGCAAGTGCCCCTGGTTTTGTGTGAGAAATAAGCAGATGGAAGCTGGGTTCCCACAGTGCCCCTGAGCGTTGGGCACCCAGAACCACATGGTGACAATGGCAGAGCCGTCCACCCCGGCTCCCAGAGCTCCACCAAGGGCCCTGGAAAGTCCCCAGAACCTAGCGTTGGGGGCTGGGTGTTTGTGGGTATGGCGGGCAGCACAGAGGTAGGGTGCCCCAGCCTGCGAGGGTGACCTGAAGCCCCAGGCACCTTTGAAAACAGCTTCTCCTGCGGCTTTTCAAGGTCATTATTGAGAACCTCAACATTGCTCTAGCAGTCTGTTCTCAGGGAGTCAGTCCGCGGTGTGGCTCTGAGGACGGAAGTAGAAGGTGTGCGTACCCTGGCCCCACACACACCAAGTGCCCACCCCGCAACCAGACAGGAGGTCCAGCCCTGCCGCCACGCTCCAGGCCAGACAGCCGCCTCTCACTGCCACAGAGTCCCTGCCTGGGGTTCCCGCCCACCAGGGTGCCGAGGCCAGGGACTCCAGGAAGCACCCACACTTTTGCTGTCTCCCCATCTTTCACCCGTGTCCATCAAGTTTCCCCTGGTGATCTTGTTTTATCTTCGATTTTTTAAAAACCAAGAATTGAGATTGCCATGACAGAGGTCACTGTCTGACCTGCTGCTGACCCAGTGCTGGGCCGGTGACCTCTATAGCCACTCACTGCTCTCTGCCCAGGAACCCAGCAGCCCCTGACACAGAGCTGCTCCAACATCCAAGCCCCGAGAGTGTGGGCAATGAGGCTGGGAGCAGCCAAGGAGCTGGCCACGCTACAGGAGACTAGAGGGCCCCCAACTTGGGACAGCACTCCCTGACCCCACCCCAACAGCCCCCACCTAGTCACTCTCCTGGGACAATGCAAGGCCCAGTCTGCATGTGTCTGGGTCCACCCTGCCCTCCTGTTCACCTGGAGGTCACTGCCATGTGGAAGCCTGAGCCGCGACAACCTGAAGCCCAGGCCATAGTCCACTGTGTGTCACTTTCCCCAGAGTTGGTGGCCAAAGTGGCTCCTGGGAAGATGCCTGCAGGGGCACGCTCCCCCATCTGGCCTTGGGGCCTTGGCTTTGGCAGAAGGCTTCAAGCTCTGCAGTGCGGTTGGACTGCTAGGCAGAACAGCTGGACGCTGCTGTTCAGTGCTCTCTGACGGGGTTGGAAGGCAGCCAGGACCACGACTTCAGCAGAACTTACAAGCTGGGTCAGAGGTCACAGGGATTGTGGATGCACCAAAGCCTGAGGAGGCCAATGTTAGGGTGTCCCCTCCCTGGCCCCTTGCTGCAGCCCATGTCTGAGACACCCAGGTCCAGCCCTGCCACAAGGATTCAGGGCAACCCTCACTCCACAGGGCCCGTTCACTCCACAGAACAAGGACCCTAGGGAGGGCACCAGTCCCTGCCAGTCCTGGGCCACAGAGTCAGTGTCTCCCGGCACAGGTCACACAGGTGGACTGCAGGGTGTGGGCAGGGAGGACGCAGAATGACCACGCCCCAGGCTGCCAGGGAGAAGCTGCGGCCAGGCACGAGGGTGGGAAGGGGAAGTATTCCCTGGGGGCGGGGCCCCTCAGAACCACGGTGGGCAACGGCCTCTGACCTTCCTGTTTCTGGGGCCTGCCGGCTGTGCACACATGGACAGTGGGGTAGGGGACGGAGCTGGTCCCCCTGTCCTAGGCCCTGCCCCTGCTCCATCACATCCCTGTTTCTGGTCTGGCTCCTGCGCTGGGGTCACTCTCAGGTCTGTCTACACTGGCTGTGTTCAGGAAGAAACCTCAATGACCCTGAGCTCCACTAGCCCCACTGCCCCCAATTTCCTGGCCAGCGTTTCCTGTGCACCTGCCACCTGGCACACACACCTGTGCACCTGCCTGTCCTGTGATCCAGGGACCCACGCTGGGCTGGGCTGCAGCTCTTCCCTACCACGAAGTCTCCCCTTCCCCTCAGCAGGATCTGCTCACATGCCCCTGGCCCCTGACAGACTCTGTGGGTCACGCCATGGTGCCCAGGTAATCTGATCGCAGAACCAATGGCTTAGTGGGGCAGGTCATGCCCTGGGCTGCTGGGCCAGGAAAAGTGGTGAGGAGGGGAGGAGCCGTCAAAGCCACCTGCAGGCGAGAGGCCAAAGCCTGGTGGAGGCACCTGGCCCTGCAGACATCCGTGGCTGCTCCACGCCCAACCCTTCTCCCTGCCCTCTCTCCTGGGAGTGGGAACCACAGGAGCCACCCTGCTGCACCCTTGCACCAGCCCTGGCCCATGTGAGCTGTGGGCCCACCCCACCCTGACGCAGAGGCTTTGGGATTACTGCCTGACCAACCCTTCAGTCCCAGGGCAAGGCCCCAGGCCAGAAAGTGTACCTGGCGGCCACTCTGGTCCCGTGATTGACTGTTGTCTGGGAGCAAGCCTTGAGGGGCTAGCGCAGCAGGGAAGGGAACCTGGGCTGGGACGCAGGGGAGGTGCCTGACCCACGTCATGCATACCTGTGCACCTTGTCCACCCGGGAACCCTGAGGCCTGGCTGGTGCAGGGCATGTAGAGCACAGGGCACAGGGCCCGTGGAGCTGCTGCCTTCCCATTTCACAGAGAAACATACTGGGGCTGACTCCCAGAGCCCCTGACCCTGTGTCCACATGCACAGGTGACCGTCAAGGACGGGTAGTGCCACGATGGGGAGGTGGGACCACCCATGCACTGAGCATCTCAGTCTCTGCTGGGGACCTCCTGGGGAGTCCGATCATCTCAAGACGCCCTACACACATGTGTCCTGGCTGTGTAGTGCTCCCTGCCCACACATGTTCTAGAACTCCTGCCCCCTGTCTGGGCCTGGATTACTTTGGGGTGATGCCTGAGGAGGCAGGACCCCCAACACCCTCCTGGCTGAGCTCAGCAGGGCTCAGAGCCAGGTATGTGCTACAGCTGCCCACGGTGGCTGGGACAGTAGGGAGAGGGGGAGGCCAGACTGCTTGCACCAGCTGCCCCTGGATCCCGGGCGGAGTGCGGGAAGCACCTGGCCCTTTCGGTTTCCGACAGGAAGCCCCGACCTCCCAGCCCAGCTGTGTTGTCTGCCCTGGTAGCCCTCCCTTCACGGGAGACCCTGGGGCAGCCCCTAGAGTCCCAGGCTGCACAGCCATGGGGGCCCCCTCTGCCTCTGGGGGGCTGGGGTGAGGAGCATTGGGGTGGAGGGTATGGCTGGCAGGGTCAGAGAAGGGGCTGAGCTGGCCCACAGCAGGGATGCCGTCCCCTTGGAGACCACAGACCTGGGCCTGCCTCGCTGACCTGTCTGGGCTGTGAGAGTAGGGCAAGAGCACCCATGGGTGCTCAGGACTCGGGGGAGGGAGTGCTGGGAACCTTATTTCTTGCCTGCACAGTGTGGTGTCTTGGCCTCTGACTTGTGAACCTGACCCTGACCCCACCCCACTTCATCCGGGCGGGAAGGAGCCTGGACCGCTACCCCCAGCCCCACGGAACTGTGTAAAGTGTGGGGCTGGGCAGGGGACAGAAGAACAGTGCCACTCCTGGTCACCACGCTAGGGTGAGGCTGTGAGAGCTCCCGTGACAGGGAAAAGCTTCTTCCCTACTCCCACCCAGCAGGTGGGGCAGCAGCCCCTCACCACGCTGTCCCGAGCCCTCTGGGTGCTGAGTCCAGCTCCTGCCTGCAGAAGCCTGCAGTCCCCCAGGGGGGGAGGGGCACTGCTGAGCCAGCTGGGGCAGGCGGTTCACACCCTGGCCCTCAGCCTCCTGCTGGCCTGGCCATGTCTGCCCAGCTCTCCTCCTGTGCAGCAGGTGCCTGCTCAGTCCACGTGGCCCACGCTTCCTTGTAGCCTAGGACAGCACTGCGGGACAACGCCAGCGCCCTCTGCAACCAGCAGGGCCCCTAGTGAGGGGTCTGCTGAGGGACCGGGGCACCAGCCAGGCTCCAGGCAGAGGACAATGCCACCTTCCCCCCACCCTGGGTCTTCAGGCCAGACACTCGCCCAAGAGTCCCTCCTTGTGCAGCCCCCTACCCTCCCAGACCTCACTTTCCCGTCCACAAGGGCTCTGCCTGGGCTTCCCCAGGTGGTAACTTCCACAATTGCACATCCACCTGAGAGTCCTCGCAACCTGGTGTGGCCACCCAAACAAGTGCCCGGGCAGAGCCTGGTGACTGGGAAGAGGAGCTCCCTCAACTCCGGCCACACCCCACCTCTGAGCGCCCACTGCCCCTGAGCGAAGCCAAAAGGCCAACCAGGTCACGGCTACCCATCTCTGTCAGCCTCACATGTGGCCCAGCCCATGCCACTGCCTGGCCTGAGGCCTCCATGGCCACCCCTGCCCTGGCAGGCTGGTAGCCCCAGCGGGCTGCTCGTACCCAGGTTGGGTGCAGCCGCCAAGTCTGCTGGGAGCAGCAGGTTTCTGACAGCTGGGGAGACCGAGGTCACTTTGGAGGCAGGGCAAGTTGCTGACCCCTCCTGGCCAGCCTTCCCTAGTCCCTGAAGTGGGATTTGCTCAGGGAAATGGTCTCCGTGCAGAGCCAGAAGTGATGCCCAGGCCCCATGCTGGCATGAGCCGGAGGCACAGCAGATCCCATGTGGCTGAGCTCCCAGCTGGAGGCTCCCATGGGCCCCGAGGCTTTGGGCAGCCTGGAGCGTGGGCTGGGCAGTGGGCGGGTGACCTGTAGCTCTGACATCCTGGAGTCCTTGATGAGGCCCTTGCCACGTGGGTTGGGGATGTCATGGGAAGGGCCTGGCCATGGGGAAACTGAGCATTCAGGCTTCCTGTGGCCCCTACCTGCTGTCTGGCAGGGGTCTGTCATGGACGAGGGGGGGGCACCTGGAGCCAGCACCCTCTCCTCAGTCCTCAGTTTCCCCATCCACGCTGTCTGGAAACCTTGCCCTGTGCCCCCTCCACACACACCCCAACACCCCCTAACTGTCCATGCCGCTAGCATCTGCCTCAGGCAGGGTCAAAATGCCAGCCCAGCACCTGCCAGCCTTATCATGCCACCTGCCTCAGCTGCAAGGGACGGTCCCCCCAGGGAGGCCCTGCTGAGCTGTGAGGTGAGTCAATGGGATTGCTGTCGGATGTGGGGCAGCTGGTGGCTCAGCAACGGCACGTTCCCACCCCCAGCCCCTTACCTGGGCCGCCCTTCCTGGGACCTGCAGGCTCCGAGCAGCCAGTGGACTCCAGGAGCCCTGGAGAAGGTACCCTGGACATGGAGCCGGAACGGGAGCCCAAGACCGTCCTGGCTGTCTGTCCCACAGCCGGGGCGCCTGTGGCCTCTGCGACCTGGAGGAGCAGTACAGGGCCAGGGCCAGCTGGGGGGCTTCAGAGCCCCCACAAGGCTCCAGACCCTTCCTGATGCTGCTGCCTGCAGACCTGGGCAGCCGGCCCTGGGGAAGGGGCGGGCGGCCACGGGAGCTCATGTGATGGGGTGGGTGGGGAAGTCACCCTAGGCCTGCAGGGGCGAGGCAGCCAGCTGTGTCGCCGCGATAGGGTGGCGGGGGCTGGGGGCTGCAGCTGCACCCGCGACTTCCCTGACAGGAACCATCTGGGGCCCTGCCCTGCCTGGCTCCCCTCTGCCTTGCACCGGCTTCCCAACAACTTCCTCCTGCCTGGCCTGGGCAAAGCCGCCCCAAGCCAGCTCCCGGACCCTGAGGGCAGGTGGGCGGCACCAGGGGCATTGTCCACTCTGGCCTGTCCGGCCACCCACCAGGGTGTGGTGCTTCTTCCCGCCTGTTTGGTCTGGGAATCTGTCCTTTCCACAGCCAGGCTCTGTGGACATCAGAGTGTAGCCCTCACCCCTGCCCAGGACTCTGCAGGGGTCTCCCTGCCTCTGGATCCAGGGACTTCACTCCTGGGCAAGTGTATCATGTGCCACTGGGCTAGCTGGCCAGGGGCCTTCCAGAGACTACTGGCTACATGTATCGGAAACCCCAGGGGACCAGGCCTACTGCTGCATAGCTGGGCCACTCTCCTCAGGAGCCTGGGACTTTTGTAGGGAAAAGGATGGCTCTCCCCCTGCTAGTCTGAGGGAATGCAAATGCTTCCTTGGGGCAGGACTGGGTTCTAGGGGTACCCACAAATAGCCAGGGAGACACTGCAGACGCCACAAGAGAAGGCTCTGAGCAGAGGACACCCATGTCATGGGAGGCCGAGGGCATGGCCAGCGGCTGCACGAGCAGGGGAGGTGCTGGCGGCTTCCTAGACACTTTTCTGGGGACGAGTTGTGGCCAGAGGCACATGCTCTGACCAGGCCAGGGATCTGGGGCTGTGGATGGCTGTGCCTCTGGGTCGCCTGGTTTACTCTGAAAGTCACCCCGAAGACTCAGGCAGCTCTCATCGTAGCCCACCCCCTCCCCAGAAGATGGGGGTCCCTCTGGGTCGGGGTGAGTTTGGCAAGGGTCAGCCCTGGGTTCAGGTCACCTGTGCAGGGAAGGGCCCCGCCTGGCTGCACTCCCCCACCGCCAGTGTAGAGTTCTCTTGATGATGAATGCTTGGTCAACCAGGGTCACCCTGTGCTCCTGGTTTCCCCACAGCCATTTCGGGGCTTCCTCCTCCACCCTCGTGATCCTTGTGGGCCTGGGGAGAAGGCCCCCATGGGGGCAGGGCAGGACTGCCTTGTAGCCTCACAGCCAGGACAGGGAGAGGTTTCTGGAGACACAGCCCCCCTCCTCAGCCCTGAAGGCAGCTGGACAGGACCCTGCAGGGGAGGTATGCAGCCCATCCCAACCCCCCCCCCCCGCAGATGTTACGGAGGCTGCACCTGCTTGGCTCCCCTCCCCCTCGCCATAGCTGCCCCCTCCAAAATGGGACACTTCCCCAGGGGCCCTGAGCTGCCCACACGGCCTGCCCACATGCCTGGCCTGCCCGGCCTGGCTCACTGATCTGTGGGTCTGATAGGGGTGGGGCTGGGAAGAGAAGAAAGTTGCTCGACTGCTCCCCTAGGCTGGGCAGTTGGTGCTTGTGGGGAAGCAGACGTTGATTGCGGCTTTGTGAGCTGGGCGGGGCGGGAGATAAGGAGCTGGGGGAAGCGGCTGCAGGGGCAGGAGGTAGAGGGGGCCGGGATGCCGCCTGCCCCTGCCCTGTTCCTTTCCCACTTCCCCAGAGCCTCTGTTCCTGCCTCCTGGGAGCCACAGGAGGTGGCAGGAGATGTATGGGACTGTGGTCCAGCAGGAGGGCTTGAAGCTGGTCACTCTCCAGGGATGATGTGGGACAGTGTCACAGCAAGTGGCACTGGGTGGGGTACTTGAGGCAGGAGATTCTGTTTTTGCCTCCTCTCCTCGCATGTAGAAACATCCCATTCCTTCTGTGGTGTGGCTGCTGGCTGGCCGGCTGGGTGGACGGGTGGGTAGGTGGAAGCAGGTGTGTGGCTGAGGCAAGGAAGGTGGAGGGACGGATGGCAGATGGGCAGATGGGTAGGTGGCAGTGGACCGGCACTGTGACCTCTCATGCCGAGCTGCTGAATGGAGGAGGGGAATGTCTTGGCCAGAAGCTCAGGGGACGGAAGTTGCAGGGCAGCCCAGAGAAGGCTGGGTGTGAAACAGGCAACTGAGCAAGAGGAAGCCATTATCTTTGACCTCTGCTTTCTGGGCTGGAAGCAGTGGGCAAAGGAGGAAGGTGCTTGGGATGTGTGGGTGGGGCCCGCCAGGAGGTGGCTGCCCCCCACATCCAGCCCCCTGCTCTGGGCATTGAGGAGGCCTCGACAGCATGGCAGGGGCGTTCCAGCCTGTTGGTTGTGCCCAGCTGCTGGTGGGCAAGGGGCAAACAGCCCATGGGTGTGTCCTGCCCTCTGGTTGGATGAGCAGGGCCAGAGCTTGGGGACCGGAGCCCTGAGATGAGAGGGGTACACCCTGGGCCTACTGGGGGCTCCCCACCGCCATGGTGGACCCTCTAGTCTTGGAGTCTGACAAATTGGTCCCTGGACGTCAGACCACCCAGATGGAGGGCAGGGGTGGGGGCTGCGGACCTGGGGTCTCATGTCCTTGCTCCTCAACTGCCCTGGGCAGTCAGGGCCAGGCTTGAGTGCCTACTGTCAGCACAGGAAACTGAGGCTCCCGGAGGACAGGCCAACCTCTGCGTGACCCAGCCCCCCCGGGAGCCCCAGGCCCCAGGTGCTGCAGAGGGGGAAAGCCCCTCCCAAGGCCACTTTCCCTCTGCGGAGCTCTGTGGTGCAGGGGGCAGGGTGGGCCAGTTTCTCTCTGACTCAGCCCCCGGGGCTTTCACACCGGTCTGCCGTGGGCCTGTCTGCAGGTGCTGGAGGTCTCTCCCGCCCATTTCAGCATGGGCTTCCCTGTGCTGCACAGTCCAGCCAAAGGCAGGGAGCCTATGACCTATACTTCTCCCCACATCACCTTGGGGGCTCATGCCCTGGATCCCACCACCCCATTTAAGGTGTTCTGAAATGTTCTGAAACGGAACCCAGAGACTGAGGTAAGATTTTCCCAGTAAGCAGCACCGTCTCCACCAGGGAAGTGGCAGCAGCTGGCACCTGCCATGTGCAGCAGCATCAGGGCCCCAGCATCCATGGGGAGGCCCTTCTGGGGTCACTGCTGGCCCCCACCCTGGATAGCAGGTGCAGACCAAGTCCACAGCAAATCCCTGTCAGGCCTCCTAGACCCATCCACAAGTTTCTTAGACAACAAGGGATAAGCGGGCACTGGCGGCTTATAGAACCACCCAGGCCCAGGGGATAAGGACATTGTAGGGAGAGAGAAGAGCCAGGAACTAGATGGTGGACAACAGTGTCCAGTTTTCCCAGATGAAATCATGGTCACTCAGGTGGCTACAAGAGCTCAGGTACACATGACCTCCATGTGAATATGATTGCTGCTCTCAGTGGAGCGGCCCTGGTGGAGTGGTCTCGGTGGAGTGGCCCTGGTGGAGTGGTCTCGGTGGAGTGGCCCTGGTGGAGTGGTCTCGGTGGAGTGGTCTCGGTGGAGTGGCCCTGATGGAGTCGTCTCGGTGGAGCGGCCCCGGTGGAGCGGCCCCGGTGGAGCGGCCCCGGTGGAGTGGTCTCGGTGGAGTGGTCTCGGTGGAGTGGTCTTGGTGGAGTGGCCCTGATGGAGTCGTCTCGGTGGAGCGGCCCCGGTGGAGCGGTCTCGGTGGAGCGGCCCCGGTGGAGCGGCCCCGGTGGAGCGGTCTCGGTGGAGCGGCCCTGGTGGAGCGGCCCCGGTGGAGCGGTCTCGGTGGAGCGGCCCCGGTGGAGCGGCCCCGGTGGAGCGGTCTCGGTGGAGTGGTCTCGGTGGAGCGGCCCCGGTGGAGCGGCCCCGGTGGAGCGGCCTCGGTGGAGTGGCCTCAGTGGAGTGGCCCCAGTGGAGTGGCCTCGGTGGAGTGGTCTCGGTGGAGCGGCCCCGGTGGAGCGGCCCCGGTGGAGTGGTCTCGGTGGAGTGGCCCCGGTGGAGTGGTCTCGGTGGAGCGGCCCCGGTGGAGCGGCCTCAGTGGAGTGGTCTCGGTGGAGTGGCCTCGGTGGAGTGGTCTCGGTGGAGCGGCCCCGGTGGAGCGGCCTCGGTGGAGCGGCCCCGGTGGAGTGGCCTCGGTGGAGTGGTCTCGGTGGAGTGGCCCCGGTGGAGTGGTCTCGGTGGAGCGGCCCTGGTGGAGCGGCCCTGGTGGAGTGGCCTCGGTGGAGTGGTCTCGGTGGAGTGGCCCCGGTGGAGTGGCCTCGGTGGAGCGGCCCTGGTGGAGCGGCCCTGGTGGAGTGGCCCCGGTGGAGTGGCCTCGGTGGAGTGGTCTCGGTGGAGTGGCCCCGGTGGAGTGGTCTCGATGAACTGATAGTGTCACTGTGAGTGATCTCAGCTGGTGTGTGTCCAAGATAAATAAAAAATGGTTTTTGTTTATATTTCATTTTTTAAAGCTATGTTTGTCACCATCTACAAGTCCAGGGTCTTTTGGCTGCCACTGCCTCAAGGGTGCCTGGGCCAAGGTGTTCTGGCTGCTGCACCTCTGCCGGGGCTTTGTTTTTTTTTTTTTTTCTAAGATTTATTTGTTTTTATTACAACGTCAGATATACAGAGAGGAGGAGAGACAGAGAGGAAGATCTTCTGTCCGATGGTTCTCCCCAAGTGAGCGCAACGGCCGGTGCTGCACCGATCCGATGCCGGGAACCAGGAATCTCTTCCGGGTCTCCCACACGGGTGCATTGTCCCAAAGCTTTGGGCCATCCTCAACTGCTTTCCCAGGCCACAAGCAGGGAGCTGGATGGGAAGTGGAGCCACCGGGATCAGAACCGGTGCCCATATGGGATCCTGGCGCATTCAAGGCGAGGACTTTAGCCACTAGGCCATGCCGCCGGGCCTGGCTTTGGGGTTTTGAAGTCCCTTCGCTGATCACACAGACCTGGTCCCCTTCTCCCCAGGAGTTCCTCCTGGACCATCACTTGCTGATGTTTCTGGCTGAAATTGGAGCTCCTGTGTCGGCCTTGCAGGCAGTGGTCCCTGGACAAGGGCTCTGTCCCCTGCCACACCTGGGCAGGGGCTGCTGGCCCCTGGGCCCCTCTGGGTCACTCCACTGAGGCAGTGGGAGGCAGCCCAGCCACATCCAGGCCACACATTATCTTGGTTCCTGAGAACTTGCCCTGGCGGGACCCCAAGGTGGCCCTGGAGAGTCTGGGCCCCTGGGTGGGGCTTTCCTGTCTCTGGCAGTGGCACACAGCAGCCTCAGCTACGGCTCCTGCCATCTGGCCTCATCCCACTTTCCTGAATTTTATCTGTAGGACCCAGCCTGGCCAGCCATTATCACTGCTAGACCAAGGGGTCCCAGTGATGGGCGCCTCTCTGCCACTTCCGTCCCTGGCCCACCCAAGTTGCTCACAGCAGCCCTGCCTCGCTCCTTCAGGACCCCGAGCCCCTCTCCTCTGCCAGTCTGCGTCTCCCACCCAGAGAGGTGTTTGTGCTCACACCTGCGCTCCATGTAGGTTCACGTTGGCCCCCTGACACTAACCGAATCCAAAAATATGAGGCCAGGGCCCATCTGTCGGTGACTGAGGAGCACAGATGTGCTGTGGGTTTCTGAGCCGTCAGACAGGGCTGTGAGAAGCAGCACCTGCTGTCCCACCCCCCGCCCTGACAGGGGCAACCCCACCCCCAGCAGACAGGCAGCCAGGCCCCTTGCCACCAGCTCCTGCTATGAGCCAGTCTTTGGATCTTGGCTGGCCACAGTCGAGTGAGGGGGCATGGCCACCCAAGGCCTTTGCATTGGCCTCTCTTGGAGGACCCCGTCAACCCCAACACCTTGGATCTCGCTCAGGCGCACAGCTCCATCCACTTTG
Organism: Ochotona princeps; assembly: GCF_030435755.1. Taxonomy (NCBI): domain Eukaryota; kingdom Metazoa; phylum Chordata; class Mammalia; order Lagomorpha; family Ochotonidae; genus Ochotona; species Ochotona princeps. The sequence continues at coordinate 531,822 of NC_080847.1, read as the reverse complement.
TGAGACACTAGCTTGCAGCCTCGCCTGCCCCCTGCCCCGCTGTCATTGGACAGCAGCAATGGCAGATCACAGGATTGTGACTCAAGGTTGGGGTTGGACGGTGGCCACAGTCACAGAGCACCTGGCCCAGGCTGGGACCGAGGTTCGGGGTGCTCCCTGGGTGACCAGCCCTGTCCCTTGCTACTATCAGGTGCCCCGTCCGGCTGTGGCACCAGCAGTTTCAGTGTGGCCAGGACCCACACAGAGAAGACATCACCCCAGGGAGGGGGTGGGGACAGCAGTGGCCCTGTATGTGCAGAGAAATGGGTACAGCAGAAACCCCGCATGGGCAGAGGTGGTGATGTCACGGTTGGCCCCCAGCCAACTCCTATTGGCAGCCTCCTGAGAGTCCCCCTCCAGCCCCTGACCCATTCAGAGAGCCACTGGCTGTGGCCGAGACTCCCCACAAATGCTTACTTGAGCTGCTCACCCTTCCATCCTGCGTGAGGACTACACCCGTGTCCCCTCTACTGGTGGGCAGTGGTCACCTCCAGCCTGGACGAGGCCTCCCCTTGTCCAGGCCTATATCCGACCTTCACCGCTGCCACCCGGCTATACCAGGTCTGCAGCTGCCTCGTGTCTCCCCTGACCCAGCAGCCATCTTCCGCTAGGCCACCACAGAGCCTCCTGATGTCCACGCTGGCCCAGACAGAGGGGTAAAGGGTACCCTCTGCATACAGAACCTGCCACTAACCCGAAGCCCTCATCTTGGCCAGATGAACCCAGTCTCACCTCAGCACCCATATGAACCCCTCAGTCTCAACTCAGTCTCTCACCTCAGTGCCTACGTGAACCCCTCTGTCTCACCTCAGCACCTACATGAACCCCTCAGTCTCACCTCAGTCTCTCCTCAGTGCCTACATGAACCCCTCACTCTCACCTCAGCACCTACGTGAACCCCTTAGTCTCACCTCAGTCTCTCCTCAGTGCCTACATGAACCCCTCACTCTCACCTCAGCACCTACATGAACCCCTCAGTCTCACCTCAGTCTCTCCTCAGTGCCTACATGAACCCCTCACTCTCACCTCAGCACCTACATGAACCCCTCAGTCTCACCTCAGTCTCTCCTCAGTGCCTACATGAACCCCTCAGTCTCACCTCAGCGTCAATGTGAACCCCTCAGTCTCACCTCAGCGCCTACATGAACCCCTCAGTCTCACCTCAGCGTCAATGTGAACCCCTCAGTCTCACCTCAGCGCCTACATGAACCCCTCAGTCTCACCTCAGCACCTACATGAACCCCTCAGTCTCACCTCAGTGCCTACATGAACCCCTCAGTATCACCTCAGCACCAATGTGAACCCCTCAGTCTCACCTCAGCGCCCATGTGAACCCCTCTGTCTCACCTCAGCACCTACATGAACCCCTCAGTCTCACCTCAGAACCCACGTGAACCCCTCAGTCTCTCACCATTGGACCAGTCGAGCACCCCTGCTCTTTTCCCTGGCACATCTTGGTGAGGATAACTCTGTATCCAGGTGTCTGAGACTTGTCCATGGCAGTGGTGGAGGCTGGTGCAGCCCATAGAGGGACCTGAGCCCATACTGACGTGTGTCCTGGGCCCCCCTGCCTGGACGTGTACATCTTCCCCAGGCCTCTGACAGACCTGTCCCTGCCCATCCAGCTGGCCTAGTGGGCCATCCCGGGACCATGTTGGGGCCACGGCTGGGTGCTGTTGCCCAGGCCTCGCTCAGCTCCTGAGCCACTGCCCCTGCTGGGTCTCAGTAGAAACCTGTGGCTGCCCACTCTCGTCTGCCTCTGTGGAGATCCGGCTGGTGGCTGACATTGGGCCACAACCTGGCCATGCCCCTGCCACTTCCATGTGACATTACCCCCGCCATCCCCTAGAATGTGGTAGCTAAGCTGCGACACGCATGATGGGCACAGACACCATGACGGATGGCAGAACAACGAGTGTCTGGCCGCTGAGTGAGGGGTGGAGGCGCACGCGGCCCCAGAGCTTCAGGCCAGGGCGGCCAGAGTGAGGACAGTGGGCGCGGTGACAGCTGGAGCATGTGGGACCCTGCAGGTCCTGTGAGCGGGAGGCCAGGGGCTAGCAGCATGCCAGACAGCCAGGCTGAGAGGCAAGGACCTCAATGGGGCCCTGGTGAGAGACAAGGTGGTCAGAGCCGGCCACACAGAGGGCAGAGCGGAAAGGCAAGCCACTGTGGGCGGCGTGGCCAGGAGGGTGGGAGGCGGGGCTAGGCTAGTTGCCCACCTGGCTGCAGGACGGAGGTGTGACCTGGGTTTGGGAAGCAGAGTGGCGAAGGCTGATATCAAGGTTAGGCCTAGCGTCTGGGGGGAACAGGATGGGTTTTGGGAGCCCCGGAGAGGGGGTGTTCAGAGGCCTGGCTGGGCCCCCTGGTGGCTGCAGCTGTGCCCGCCCATGGTTCGGGCCCTGTGTGTGCCAGCTGGGAAGATTTGGCTTCAGAGCTGGTGCCACCTGCGATAGGAGACAGGTGAGCAGCTGCCCCCCCCCGCCCTCCAGCATGTGGCACCAGCTGGTCGGCCGGGCAGACCAGCTCTTGTGTCCCCCCAGCAGAGCAAGCAGCCAGGGGAGGCGCTGTGGCTTCCTGCTGCCCCCATGCCACAGTCCTGTAGGTCTCACCAAGCTGCTCCTGCTGGGGGACCCCCAGCACAGCAGGACTTCCTGGGGCTCACGGCTCCTCTGAACAGAGCTGGGTTTCCGTGACAGCAGCAGCAGAGTCCACACTGCCACCTCAGGCCAACCCAGGCGGCCGTGGGTTAGGCGGCGGTGTTCCAGGTTGTGGTCCTGGGGCCTCCTGCGTGTCTGGCCACCTTTTGAGGGCTGCTGCACCTGGTGCTTGAGCTGCAGGTCACGGCTGCTGGGACCCGTGGGGTCATGGCTTTCCCCCAGCCTAGAGCCTGTCCTTCCCTGGAACAGCTGTGGCCTCCCTGTGCGGCTGGTGGACCTTGGCCAGACACTGGCCAACGGAAAGGGACACTAGTGGTGGAAGAGCTGTGTGGGTGCAGGCCTAGAAAGTGCCCAGGATTTGGGCTTGAGTGGGGCCAGCCGGAGCCAGGATAGACTCATGTAGCCATTGGGAGTGGGTGGGCACTGGACTCAGGCTAGGTACTGGGTTGGGGGTGACTAGTGCCCTTCTGACAAGTCCCCGCCTCGGGTGGAGGGAAGGGTTGCAGGGGCCCAGGCCTCTGGGTAGGTTTGGCTACACAAATCAGGATCTTCAGGGCTGGGAGGGTGGAGCCCAGCAGGTAGGGGTGTGCTCTGGCTCAACCTCCACTCCCATAATATGTGCAGGGGTACAGCACCGGGGGCTTCCAGGACGAGAGGCTGTTTTCCAAGTGCCTGCCCTGCCCTATGTCTCCCTTTTGACTGAACAACCCCTCCTGAGGTGCCTCCTGGGGGGCAAAGGCCTGGGGATAGAGCAGGCTGGGCATCACCAGCTGTGCTTGTGAGCACACATGCCTGGTGACTCGGGCGGCTCCACGCATGCTGGGATGTGGGCTGGCCCTCTGCCCCCACGGCCACTCCACGCAGCCCCTCTCCGCTCTCCTTCCGAGCTGCTGGTGGGTTTAGGGGTCTCTTGGATGAATCTTGCAGGGCTACCAGTCAGCTGCTGCTGGGGGCTGCAGGTTCAAAACCAGATAGTTGGGGTAGGTGCTGTGGCCCACAGGTCAGAGAGCTGGTTCAAGTCCCTGCTGACACACCAGGGAAAGCAGCCAAGGATGGCCAAGTCCCTGGCGCCCTGCAACCTGGGTGGAGCTCCTGGCTCCAGTCTGGCCCAGCCCTACCTGTTGCTGCCACTTAGGGAACGTCAATGAATGGAAGATTCCACTCCACCCCAACTCTCTCTCTTTGTTCCGCCTTTCAAATAAACAATCTAAACACAACGGTAAGCTTTCTAAAAAGCCAGGGACCTGGAGCTGCCTGGCTCCTGGAAGGGGCTCAAGCTGCTGCCTTCACAGACATGGGAGACAAGAGGCAAGGGCAGCTTGGGCTCTGCCAGAAGCACGACAGGGCAGCCTGGTCACCCAGACCCTTCCTGAGCGCTCCACTGTCCTCCCTTCTGCTCTTGGTTAGAGCCGCCGGCCAGGCACAAGGCGGGGAGGACAGATAAACCCTGGGAATCTCGGCTTCCCTGTCCATGCCTGCATGGGGAAGATAAGCTGCCAGCCCCTCCTCGCCAGCACATCACCAGCCCTGGTCCCCGCCGCACCTGTGGCCCCTCCACCCACGCAGCCTGGCCACAGGGCGCTGTGAGCGACCTGGGTTTGGCCTGCCGCATAGGAAGACAGAGTTGACGACAGACAAATGGGAACATCCAGGCAGCAACTTCTTCAGATTACCAAGCAAGCTGGGGCGGGGCGGGAGCGCAGCTGTAGCGGCTGATAAGAGCCTGGCTGCCTGCACCCACAAGATAAAGCCACGTCCTGAATCCCAGACACAGACCACGGCTGCCATAGCGGCCCTCACCCAGACCTCTTTAATCCGTTGTGGGCGCTCAGGCCCTCCCCGCCAACCCGTGCTGTGTTCCCAGCTTTTCGGGGGCAGGAGAGGGCTGGTGGGGAATCTGCTGCCCAAGGCCCAGGCAGGCCAGGCTCCTTTCATGCCCTCCTCAGCCCATGCCAATGCTGGTGCCTGCCCCGTGAGCAGAGCTGAAGCCTGGGCAGTGTCCACAGTGACATGAATTCAGGGACCCTCTGAGGACACCTGGCTGGGACTGGGGGAGGTTGCAGAGCCCCTGCTCACAGGCACGTGTTGTGGGGCACACAGTCCCTCCCTGAACCCCCTTAAAGCATACCTGAGTGCAGGGAGCCCCAGGGGTGAGCTGGCAGGGGTGGGGTCCTGTGTGGGCACTGAGGTTGGACTGTGTGGTACGTCAGTGAGGAGATGCTGGAGGATGCCGGGCCAGATGGGGCTTCTGAGTTAGGGACCTGCCTGCTCGGTGGGCCTGGGAGTCAGGCACCCTACACGCAGGGGTGGGCAGGGTCACCTTCCTGCTTCCACCACTGCACAGTGGGACTCAGGGGCCAGGGCAGTGCTATCTTAGGGCCCCGCGTGTGGTATGGCCAGGCACAGCCACCCAGGGAATACAGCCTCCCAGGATCAGCTTCCTCCAGGATCTGCCCTGCAGCCCTTTGGTGAGGCTGTGCCCAGCTTCAGCAGGTGCGCCCACGGGTGGCAGTGAACTCCTGCCAGGGAGCCTAAGGCTATACGGGAAACTGCTTTGCAGCACCTTGAGGTCCAGTGCCTCCCAGCCCCAGCACGGTGGCAGCAGCGTCCACCCACCGCCTGAGACCTCTCTCATGCTGTTGCTCGAAAGGAGGGACAGCTCAGTTACTGTGCTGGAAGGAGGTGAGGGTGCCCTGCAGCCATTCTGCCCTGCCCAGGCCTGGGGTCAGCAGCCCAGGGCCCAGACCTGGAGCTTCCCAGCTCAGGTTCCTTGGCAGTGAGGAGCTCCCAGGGAGGCTGTGTCCAGGGACCACTGAACTGGGGGCGGCTGGTAAGGGCTACATGACCAGAGGGAGGGAAGACCCAGCCCCACCCCACCCAGGGACTCAGGTCTGGTCACAGCACACTCACACCGCCATACGCACACACACAGAGGCGTCTGCCTGGTGTGCCCTGCAGGGCAGTGTCACCTCGCATGGCCATCCTAGTCCCTCGGGAGTCTGCTCACTCCCCTGGGGGAGCGCCCCAGGCTGCAGAAGCTTGTACCCCCGAGATCTGCCCGCCACCGAGGACCACTCGTGGCCAGGGTCATCTTCTCATCTTCCGAGAGGCAGCAAGATGGAAGGAGTGGGTGCTGAGTCACTTCCCGAATGGCCACATGGGTCGCCCTCAGGAAGGCAGGATCCGTGCCTGAGAACGTCCTTCATTGTCTGTGGCCATGGGGGCCCAGAGGCTGGCGAGCCTTGGGTGCCGCAAGTATCAAGTAGGCTGCGCAGGGTGCCTCCTGGGAGCAGAGAGAGCACGGGGGAGGCTGTGGGGCTGTGGGACAGCAGGGCTGAGGGGCTGAGGGGCTGCGGGGGGCCGTGGGGTTGAAGGGTAGAAGTCAGACGCAGGCATGTGTGCTTGGGGACGTCGAGGGCAACATGGGCCGTGCTTGAACGTGCTTACGCACTGCCACGGACTCAAAAACAGAGGGGTTTAAATTATTTATTAACAATTATGACTAATTCTACATTTATTAGAGCCTGCCCTTCCCTGGGTCACCGTGCCCACAAGGCTGCAGTGCCCCACGCATACAGGTGATGGGCGTCATGCATGGGCATGTGCCACAGGCACCGTGGTGGGTGTACTCTGCTGCACCCTTGGGCCACTGCACCCCCGCACCCAGGACTGCTGTACCCTGGAGCCATTGCACTCCTGCACTCCTACAACCCAGGGTGCTATATCACTGCACTCTGGCACCCTGGGTTCACTGTGCCTCTGCATACCTGCATTCTGGAACTGCTGTATTCTTGTGCCCCTGCAACCTGGGTGCTGTGCCCCTACACCCCAGGACCGCTGCATAGTGGCAGGGCTGACACCATAGTGGCCTGGCCCACACACATCATGCTCACACAAGGCGTGCCGCACTGGCTGCCTGAGGCGGGCAAGCAGCAGTCTCCCCCACATCCCTCCCATGAAGCCAGGCGAGCACCCACAGCTGCGAGGAGGGTGGAGCACTGAGGGGCGAGGGTGCGGCAGATGCGGCATAATTAGTCGGGAAAATTATGAAATTAATTTGTGGTTCAGAGCACGCTTCAGTGGTGAGGGAGAACTGGGCTGCAGTCTGCTGCTGTGCAGACAGGCACACACGGCACGTCCACACAGCACGTCCACACGGTGTGTCCACATGGCACGTTCATACGTCAATTCACAGCACGTCCACACAGCATGTCCACATGCACGTTCACATAGCATGTTCACACAGCACGTCCACACGGTGTGTTCAGACGGCACATTCACACAACACATTCACACAGTCTCCACACAGCACGTTCACATGGCATGTCCATACAGCACGTCCACACACAGCACGTCCATACAGCACATCCACACAGCATATTCACATGGCACGTCCACATGGCATGTTTGCACAGAACGTCCACACACAGCACGTCCACACACAACACTTGTCCAGCACACAGGATAGTGCACACATGTGTGTGTCATGGTGTTCACGGTACATGTGCATACAGGACACATGCGGGGACCCCCACACAGTAGCTCATGTGCACCCCATCTGCCAGGTCTGGTGGGGGAGACTGGCATGGTAAAAACGGGGTTCCTGTCCAACACCACAGTTTCTAGGTGGGCAGAGAGGCTCATGGCCCCGGTATCAGGTGTGCTCGGGACCCTGGCCTGGGTCCTCCCAGCGGTCCCCTGTGCATTGGCCACTCCACTAGCAGGTGCACAGTGTATGCTGAGGTGGGGGAGTGGGAGTTGGAGCTGCCACTCTCTTCCCAGCAGTGGCCAAGGCTCGGAGCTGTCCAGTGTGGCTCCTGTATTACATGGAGTGACCCAGCCCATGTGGGACTGGGCAGGATTCCCCAGCCTGGTGCTGTGTGAAGGCCATGGGGCTTATGGGTCCGGAGCCAAGGCTGTCCAGGTCTGTGTCTGGGACGAACCAGAGAAGCGGACTCTGGTCCCTGGCCCGACTCGCTCTAAGGTGCTGAACTGGCCAGCGCTGGACTTGAGAACAGAGCAAGCACTCAGCGCCTGGCCCAGCCTGGTCTCTGCTGGGCACCTGTGCTGGGAACCTGGAGTCTGCTTCCTGAATAGCAGGCTTTGTGGGACACAGGTCCCCAACCTGCCTTGTGCCTTCTCTCCAGCCTGCTCAGATACTCAGGATGTGAACAGGGCTCAGGCCATAACAAGGCCTGGGGGATGGGCAGTGTGACACGGCTGACCAGCAGACCGAGGGACGGGCAGCGTCCTGTGGCTGGCCACCATGGTTGCCATCCTTCATAAGGGACTGTGCAGATGGGCTGCTCTGCTGTCTGCTGGGTGCACACCGGCTGGCCTTGGGGCCCCAGGGCACTGGTGTGGCGTACACACACTTGTGTCCCTGGGCTGTTCCCAGCAGCCTCCCAGGGGCTCCTGGATCGCCGAGGCTCCTCCATTTGTGTGCAGCACGTACCGGCAAGAAGTCATTTACTTGGAAGGAATTAAAAGTTCATTTTAATCACGCGCACGCTGCAATATGCAAATGAGGAGTGCATTATCTAGACAGCCATGGAGAAAGAGCTGCAATCAATGCTTAACCCCAGCTGTGCCGGCTCCTCCCCTGCCCTGGGTCCTCAGCCCCTAGTCAGGTCCCTCTGACCTCTCCTGATTCCTGCTGCCTCTGAGGATGATCCGGTGTCCTGCGGGGCAGGTGACAGGGCCCCTGGCTCCCCCTGGTCCCCCAGCGGCTCTCTATGCTGGGTGTCCAGCCCATCCAAGGTTTTGAGGTCCCCAGTCTGCAGCTGGACTTGGCATGCAGTGGGCTGAGCCGACAGCCAGGCCAGCAGGCAGCCGGGTGGGTGAGTCACCCCCAGGCCACCTAGCACCCACAGCTCCCAGCAAGAGGGGCATGACTGGGGGGCCAGAGCAAGCTGGTCCTGTCTCCCAGACCCCACTTGCAGCATCCACAGGCCTGCCCCCATGTTCTGACCCCAAGCCTAGCCCCGGCCTGCTCATATGAGCCATGGACTTCAGGAATGAGGCCCAGGGCTTCATAGCAGCCCTGCACGACAGGCTACCCTGTAGGTTGGCAGCTGCCTGCCTGGGGCCTGGGAGACTTGAAGTCCCTGGGTCATGGGAGGCATGTCATGTGGTGCCTGCATCCAGCCCCGGATGCCCTGCCGCTGTGCTCCCACTGGAAGTCTCGGGGCCAGGAGCTGGGCAGACCCCAAAAGGGCTGACCCTGGCCACTGGGCGTGCCTGGTGGGCATGGCAGTTGGCTGGGCAGTGGCCCTGGTTCGGGGGAGGCTGCTTGGGGTCCCAGGCTGCTGAGAGGACCTGCATTAGGGTGTTGTTGTGACCCAAGAGGCACTGTTGCTGTGCCAGCACCACTCTGGTCCTTGTCAGGGCCCTATGGGGGCACTGTGTACGGCTTCTCTGTCCTGCAGGATGTGGCCCCTGAGTTCGGCCCTTGCAGCTCCGACGCAGGCTGGTTGGTGGGAACAGGTGCTTGCCTTGGTCACAGCTGTGCCTCTGAGACTGCTCAGGCCCTCAAACCCACCCAAGCTGGACATGCCCTGACCCCAGGCACTTCCTCTCAGAGTCACATGCTGGCCCTGAAGCATGCATCCATCCAGGGGACCAAGCAGTGCTCTGGGGCCCTGACCTTGCTGCTTGCACTGGCCGCCCGACTGAAGCACAGGCTCCTGGCCCGGGCGGAAGTGGACAGGGGGATCCCCTACACCTGACCCTGCCCTAGGCTGGATGGCTCTGCCAAGGAGGGCTGTGGGACAGATGGAAAAGCAGGGGAGGACTCGGGGGTTAGAGAGCCCTGGAGTCAGTGGAGGGGGGGTCCAGCCAGTGGGGCCAGAACAGTCCCCTGGCTCCTGCACACCCTTGCAGGGAGCAGGAAAGAGTTAAGGTGCCTCTGGGCACCCAGAGGCTGTGCCGTGTTCCTTGGCTGAATCAATATGCAAATTCCTCCACCCCTCCGCTCCCTTCCCCTGCCATGAAATTAGCGAGGTGGAATGCTTGAGCTAATTACCCATTCAGATGAGCTGAGCGGCGGGCACGCTGGGCTGGGGGCTGGTACCTCTGCAGCAGATGTGAGGCGGCTGAGGCAGTACCCAATGAGCCCCCTCAGCCTCAGGGAGGGAAGACCCAGACCCACCTTAACAAATAAGAACTCCTCCCCCACCAGGGTGGTGGCAGGGAATGGGCAGTGGCATGAGCCTCTGGGCAGTGGGGGTGGACAGTAAGGGAAGCAGGATCAAGCTTACCTGGCCCCAGGGTGGACGGGGTGACAGCAGCAGGCAGGCCCTGGGGCCCGCACGGATCCTGGAAGCCAACTGTCCATCTGCCTGTCCATCTCAGGACCATCACAAGAGAACGAGGAGAAGCTGGGGCAAGGTGGATGACTGAGCTGACTGGACAGGGCTGGAGGACAGACGGGAGGAGGGGACACTGGAATGCATGGGGCACTCAGTGGGGCCGGGTGGTGAGTGAGACAGGGAAGGGACCTGGGTCCCTGGAGTCCAGACCACGCTGAGCAGCACGGGGAGAAGGGGCCCATGCCGCCAAGTCTGCAGCTGGGCCTGGGGCAGGACGACGGACCTCATTTGTTCTGCTGAGTGTGTTCACTGGAACATGGCATGCAGCTCATTTCCTTTTTAGCAGTGCAGGGGCCTGGGAGAGGGTCCCCACTTCTGTCTGCTGGTCTTGCTGGGGACCAACGCAGGGCCTCCCCCCACCCCCCGTCCAAGCTGCCTGTATTTCCACAAGTGGGGACCTCAGGGCAGGTAGGGTACCACCTTCTGTCCTTGCTGCTATAGTTGGCAGCCACCAAGGTCTGGCTGGCTAGGGCAGGCAGGTCTCCACCAAGAGGCCCCGGAGCCAGGAGAGAGCACACTGGCTGCCCCTTGGCCTGCCCCCAGAGCAGGGGGCTTGACTGAGCAGGGGAAGAACCCAGAGGGGGCAACCCTCAGTGTCCAGTGGCCTCGCCCTCAGCTCCTTTCAGTTCCTCCACACCCCAAGCAGGACCAGGTGCTGTGTGGGGCTGGCAGGAGTTGCCACCCTCCCCCGCCCCCAGGAGCAGGGACCCAAGGAAGGATCTGGCTGTTGTGGGAGACTGGGCTGGAGTTGTCTGAGTTTCTTGGGGCCGCAGGGCCGTGTCTACCCAGGTTTGGCCACAAGTATGAGCTGCTCATCCCTCCCCACTTCAGAGCCAGGTCCCAGGCGTGAGCTATCGGGCCAGCGTGGGAGCTGAGAGGGGTCCGAGTGCCTGGCTTTCACGGGGGGCGGGGGACTATGCTGCGTGCATGGTGTCTCCATGAATATTTCATCAGGGGCCACGTGGTGCCCAGAACATCTGGCAGAGGCTCGGGGGAGGCTGGAGCCAGCGGGAAGCAAAGGCTGTGAATTAGGTGGGGGTAGGGGGAAGCAGTGGACGGGCAGGTGGGGTGGGACTTCAAGCTGGGAGGAACCAGGAGTGTCTGCACTCCAACTTGGTGGGGACAGGAGCCATGCAGGTTGGGGAGCCCAGGGTCCCCACATTGCTGCAGGCAGAACTGTCAGGCAGAGCTGCCTGCAGCTCCTGCCAGCTGCTGGGCCAACCTCGCTCGGGGAGAGGGTGTAGCGTCGGGGATCTGGCCCAGGGAGGGCTGGGTTGGCTGGGCAGTAGAGACCACACCAGGAGCCCAGCTGGGTCTGTACTGCCTGCTCCTCCCTGCTAGGGCCCACCCGGGGACAACTATCCAGACCTGCAGCAGAGCTACAGACCCCAAACCCAATTCATTCTGCTGAGGCTGGGATGCCGCAGTGCCCAGGGCCCTCCAGGTGCCCTCCAGTCCTCAGGGTCCTCGTCAAAGCCTGACAGGTGGGCAGCAGGGACCAGGCTGGTTCCCAGGCCCCTCTTCACTGTACATCCTCGGGGCTTCTCCTCCCAGCCCCTCCTCACCATCCAAGGCACATCCTCAGAGTCTCTCCCGCCTCCATGCCCCCGGCTCTGAGACCCTGTGTCCATCTCAGCCCCACACTGCCATGACCCCCACAGCACCTATTCCCTCATTTTGGCACCTTTCTGGACCACCCAGTGTGGCCGCAGTGCCTGAGGGGAGAATTATGGGTCTACCAGGGAAGACACCAGCTGATCTGAGCTTCAGAGCAGGTGCACACCCGTTCGGGCAGTACCAGCTCTATGCCCAGCTGTGGGCCCCTCCCTGCCCAGCCACCTGCCGCTCAAGCCCCTTTCTGGGGGGACACTTGGCATCTGTCCCACCTGTCCATGCTCAAGCTCTGAGGTGCCAGGCAGTGGAGGGAGGAGGAGGAATGTGAATCTAAAACCCTCCCAGGGACAAAAGGGGGTGTTGGGAGGGGGCACCAGTGGGATCGGGGCACCATGGGAAAGTGAAGCAGACGGGGTGCAGCTGCCTCATGGACACCCGCAGGACCCCTGCCCATGCAACCCAGAAATCCCCTCCCCTCTTGCCAGGCCCAGCTGGCAGGGTTGAGAGAGTGGGAGGCTGGAAAGAGGGTGTCTGTGAGTCCAGATTCAGTAGGATCCAGACCCAGCTGGCATAGCTCTCTCCCACCCCAAAAGCCACCATTGTGCTGCAGAGTCCCCACCTGGGCAAGCCAACCCAAGCCCAGGCGACCCCACAAGGCACCCCCATGCCAGCCAGCCCAGCGTCCCTCCGCGGGCACAGTGCCTGCGCTGTTCATGACATTCTTGGTGGGCTGTGCAGTGGCACATGTCCACCAACTCGGCTCACCCACCCCTCACCTCGGCTGCCTCCTGGTGCTTCTGGGGTGCCCACGGAGCCAGTGCGGAGGGGACTTGGCGCGGCTACGCCCTGCCCACCTCCCACAGCTGAGCATGGTCATGCTCATCTTCTGTGTGGGCAGAGCCAGGCTGGGGTTGGCAGAGCAGGGGCTCCGTCCCTTCCCGTCCCCATCCATTCCCCTCTGACGTAGGCACCAGGAAGGATGGGCAGGAGGCAGAGCCTCGTCATGTTTCCCAGCCTCCTGATTGGGTATGCCCTGTGCCACCCAGGCCCCCTGCCAGGTCCCCTCCGCCACACCTGCTCCCAGCATGCCTTGGAGAGTGTGTGCTGGTTAAGAGCCAGTTCGAGACCTGTGCTGCAAGGAGGATGCCGCTGGCCATCTCGACCCCAACCCCAGGGCACAGGATGGACGCTGCCGGCCTCTCTCATTGTCCTTTGCCAGTATGGCCTCATGCCAGGATCCCCGTCTCAACTGCCAAGCGCACGTGGCAACTCCTGAGTTGCTTTGCTGGTGGAGACAGACTTGGCAGTCATGTAGTGTCCACTGTCTGCGTGTCGAGGATGGAGCTGGGCCCCGTGACACGGCCCGCTCTGTGCTGCCTCCCAACCCCCACTGCTCGGCTGGGCTGAGCAGCTGGTGGGGCCTGGGGAGGGGCTGGGCCAGGGGGGCTCTGGCTCAAAGCCCACTCCAGTCTGCCAGCCTCTGCCTGTGACTTGGAGGGAGGCCGAGGCCTTGGTCTGGGGGTCACTGCTCGGGTTCTGTGCCAGCAGATGGGGAGGCCTGGCCTACCGTAGGTTCTGCCCACTGGACATGTCAGTCTGTGTGCCTCTTGGGTACTCCACCATCCCCTGTGCCTCATTCCTGGTGTTGGTTCTGAGGCACACAGGTAAGCCCGCTGGCTGAGGAGGAAGCAGTTTAGGGCCTGGCTTAGTTAGCCGTGGGGTCTGTTAGGTGCTCTGACGACCTGACATGAGGTCAGGACTCCCACTGGGGGGTGGGTGGGATGTGGGATGGGGACAGGCCAGGGTTCCCCCGCGAGGCCAGGTCAAGGCTAGGGCCAGGCCAGGACACCCTCATGAGGCTGAGTCAGCATGAGGTTCAAGGCAGCTATGACCCGTGGGAGAAGTCGCCTGTGCGCAGGTCTGCCCACCTGGGGCTCTGTCAGTCACCCTGATGGATGGACTGAGTCAGGTACCCCTGGGCTGGGTAAGTTAGCCATTCCAGGGCCTGGAGGCCAGGGCAAGATATCCCCTACATCCTGAACTGCCTACCCCCTCTGGGCAGAAGTCTCCCATAATACACAGAGAGTCTCCCATAATACCCACACAGAGACCCTGAGAGGCCCCAGGCAACCCGCAGCTTCAGAGCCTTTGAGGCCCTGTCCCTTGGAGGACACTGGGCAGCTTCCTGCGGGCACCGAGGGCTCTGGATGCTCAGGGTCCAGGGAGAGCACGCTGAGGACCACCACATGCGACCAGGCGTGGGCTCTGAGCTGAACACCTCCACGCGAGTCCAGGTGCGAGTTCTGCACCAGGCACATATGGGCACCTCAGATGTGTGGGTCTGAGTGCTACTGGGTGCATGTGTGTGAACCCACGGGCACCCATGTAATCTAATTGACCAGTGTGTGGAGGAGTCCTGTGGGCTCTCGGCCTCCTGCGTGCCCATGCATCCATCCTGCCTGTTTTCAGAAACTCCCTGCCCGTTCTCTGCTGTTTTCTCGTTGGACGTCTGTTGCTTTCTTGAGAACTGGGAACTTGGTTGATGTGGCTGCTCTTCTGTCGGGGACAGCCTATGGCCTGGCAGGTAGGATGCAGCTGGGTCCAGGCTTGCCCGGCTTCCCAACACAGCTTTCTCCAGGGTGTGCCTGAAGCTGCCCATGGTGGAGGCGGGGCGCGAGGTCCCAGCCCAGTGGACGTGTGGGACCAAGCAGAGATGACCTGGCCCTCACTCTTGCTTCCTCTCACATGAGGAAAGAGATCCTGAGGGTGGGTGAGGGAGAGGTGTGGAGAGGTCTGAGCAACTGGTGCTGGGAGAACCCCCGGCCTTCCTGGGAGGTGGACGTACCTCAGGTGGCAGCTTGTAGAGGAGGGAGGGCGTGTCGCCTCCCCCAGGATGGAGCAGTGTGGTCATCCCCAAAGCAGACTTCCTTTCCTTGGGACAGAGTCAGATGCGGCTGACCCCACTTCTGCTGACTTTACAAATGTCAGCACAGGGTGGCCTGTGACCTTGGTGGGACCCTAATGTGGTGGTTATTATTTTTTTTTTAGGATTTATTTACCTTTATTGGAAGGACAGATTAACACAAAGAAAGAAACAGCAAAAAATCTTCCATCCTCTGATTGATTCCCCAAGTGGCCGCAACAGCCAAAGCTGAGCTGATCTGAAGCCAGGAGCCAGGAGCTTCTTCAAGGTCTTCCATGTGGGTGCGGGGTCTCAAGGCTTTGGGCCTTCCTCTACTGCTTTCCCAGGCCACAAACAGGGAGCTGAATGGGAAGTGGAGCAACTGGGACATGAACTGGCATCCATATGGGATCCCGGCACCTGCAAGTTGAGGATTTAACAACTGAGCCATCGTACTGGGCCCAATGTGGTGTTGATTTCAAAAGCAGAGTAAAGGGGGTCAGTAGGTAAAGCTAGTACCTATGGTACCAGCATCCCACATCAGCACAGGTTAGAATCCTGGCTGCTACACTTCCACCCAGCTCCTTGCTATAGCCTGGGAAAGCAGAGGATGGACTTAGTCCTACGACCCCTATACCACGTGGGAGCCCAGGGGGACCTAGTCCTGTGACCCCTGCACCACGTGGGAGCCCAGTAGGAGCTCCTGGCTTTGGCCTGGCACAACCACAGTCACATCTCTCTTGGACTCTGAACTTTAATAAGGAAAACTGGAGGGTGGTCTCCTTGGCCTCCTCCTTGCCCCAGGTCACCTTTCCTGTGCCCTCAGCTTGCTTGGCTCTCTTACTTTAAAAGGTTTGCTTTTGTTTGAAAGGCGGTCACAGAGTACCGGGTTATTCTCAGCCTTCTCCAGGAGGCCCCACCCTATCTGCAACCCATGCAGACTAGGATCTTCTGGAAATATGGAAGCAAAAATCCCCCCACAAAAACTGGGATCTGGGAGCCAGGGGCACCAGCCAGGTCCAGCGGGTAGAGCCATTGCCACTGACTCCCAGAGCGCTGGTGTTGGGAACTGGTGTCGAATCTCAGCCCTCCACATGGATCAGGGAACCTCGTGTAGACCAGAGCACCCCATGTGAGGCAGGGCACCCCATGTGGGGAAGGACATCCCATATGGGGCAGAGCACCCTGTGTGGGGCAGGGCACCCTGTGTGGGGTAGGGCACCCCATGTGGGGAAGGACACCCTGTATGGGGCAGAGCACCCTGTGTGGGGCAGGGCACCTCATGGCTCCTGACTCCCCGTATGGGGCAGGGCACCCTGTGTGGGGTAGGGCATCCCAGTGGGGCAGGGCACTGCCATGTGGGGCAGGACACCCTGTGTGGGGGCAGGGCACTCCCGTGTGGGGCAGGACACCCCGTGTGGGGCTGGACACTTCCAGGTAGACCTGGGCACCCATATGGGGCAGGGTGCCAGGCTCCACTCTGCTCCCTGTCCCTATCTTGGTGACAAAGACACACATGCAGCACAGAGGAGGAGGCACCAGAGTGCTAGAGCTGTGGGCGCGTCAGACGAAGACTGGAAGGCCTCAAGGCTGGACCTCGTGGCTTGTGTCCCATGAGGAACTCAGGAGACATCTGCAGTCGCGACCAGCCTGCTGGGGCTGCTCCTGTGCCCGGCCTGGCTGCAGCGGCCGAGCAGCTGCCTTCTGTGCTTTCTTCCTCGGTGCTGCCTTCTGAAGCCTCCTTACACACACTCCTGCAGGAGCACAGCCCTGAGCCACGTGCCTGGTTGGGTGAGGTTCTGAGACCCCCAGCCCTCAAGAGGCTGCAAGAACACGGGCAGCCTGAGGGGTGGTGAGAGAGCCGGGGAGCAGTCCTCGAGCCTTGGAAGGCTGGGGTGGGGGGTCCAGCATCGTGAGGGAAGAGGGAGGGGCCCGCAGGAATCCTGGGAGTCCCGCAGATTGTGGTTAACCTTGTGCTACAGCCTCCATGACAGTGGCCAGCAGGGGTTCACAGCCAGTGCTGGACATGGTGGTCCTGAGCTTAAGGGAGGCCATGACTCAACACTGTCCCTGGCCACTGTAGGATGACCTTGGCCCCTTGCCCTCTTTGGAGGCCTGACCAGGCCCGAGCAGGTGTCTGTGCCTCTTGAGCCAGCCTCAGCTGGTTACTACAGGGCTTGACTGGCCCTGGTCAGACTCCCGGTTAAGGGTCAGCCTCAGCTGGTCACCACAGGGCCTGGCCTGCCTGACCATATCAGTCCCTAGATAAAGGCCAGCTGAAGGCTGCCCTAACCTGGTCCCTATGGGGCCTCAGCCCCTGCTCATCCTCTCCCACCACCTTCTGTCCACACCAGCCAGGGGGCTCCTGGGCAGGAGTGAGGGGTCTCACCTCTCTGCTCTGGGTGGTGCCTTTCTCAGCCTGGATCTCTGGGTCCTTGTGCACAGCCTGGCTGCCCCAAGCACAGCATGGGCCTGGCTCCAACAGGCAACCCTGGGGATTCCCTTGGCAGCTCCAGGCCCTGTCTTGGGTGTCCAAGAGTCCTCAGCGATGAGGTGTGTAGGGAGATTCAGCACAGCCATGCCCCAGGTGAGATGGGGCCAGAGCAGACCCAAGGAAAGAGGAAGAGGACGGGGCAGCCCATGGGGGTTTCCCAGCCGCACAGCTGCCACTTTTGAAAACATGGGGGACTTGAGATTGGGGCCGGACTCCTGGTCTCCCAGCACCCACAGGCCTATGGGAAGGGAGCCCACCCTCAAGCCCCGCCCCTGGTCTCCCCCAGTACCCTCAGAGCTGTTGGAGCCTGGCCATATTCCAGCTGCTCCCAGGCTGGCCTGCCTACCCTGCTCCATGCGGAGGTGGGGACCAGGTGACTCATGGCTCCATCCCCAGGTCCCCCAGCAGGTCCCAGCCAGGGTAGGGCAGGCCAGGGCAGTGGAGGCTGCTGTGCTTTCTAGGAACCTCATTCTGGCTTCTTTCCTCCTGTGGCTGTGTGTGCCATGTGCCACGTCAGTCCACTAGGACACGAATGCAAGCAGAGACTTTCTTTCACCATGATTTCTTGGGGCCCTCAGAGCCAACTCTAATGGGGACCCCAACCAGCACTGTAGGGCTCCAAGGGGGCCCAGGTTTCTGGATGCTGGTGGGGCCTAGCTGTGCAGAGCCCAAGCGTGCAGTGCGTGGGCGCCAGGATGCTCCACCCCCAGCACTGGTGCTGCCCACCCAGAGCACTGGGAAGTGAAACTGCTCCACCTGTACTGGCCGTAGGGCCAGGGTCCAGCAAATGGCCATCTGGCAGGTCCCACCTGCTGATTTACACCCACTCAGCCGTGTGTGTGGGAGGAGGTGGCTGCAGGACGAGGTCCATCAGAGGCCATGGGGGCAGCCATGCCAGGCCCTGACTGTGCAGGGCCGAGGGGGAGGTCCTCCTGGGAAGACCACATCCCTGCAGTAGCTGCCGTGGAGCTCTGTTCTCAGACAGCAGCCTGGGTGTTGAGGGTGGCCATGACCCCATTCCTCAGTGCCCATGGCTAGGAGGTGGACGCTGCACTCCAGCCTGCACTGGCCATGACCTCACAAGGTGCTGCTGGCTCTCTGGGTGGCACTCCACAGGACATGTTCCTGCCCGGCCCCCATGCTCCCAGTGTGTGTAGGGGGTATCTGGGGTTCCAGGTGGACTCAGGCCAGGCTGGCAGGGTCTCACATGTGGCCCAGTCCAGGACTTCTCAAGCTGGGTCCCCATCTGTACAGTGTTGCAAGAACCCCCATGGTGGCCCCCGTGGATCCTGTGACTCAGTCCTGCCCCCTGCCCCCGGCAACGTCACCTGGAACAAGTGAATGTCGACTTCTGTGGTCAAAGATGAACTTTATAGAGGAAGGGTGTGTTAAAAAAAAATAGTGGGGATTCAGACTCAGAATGGCAGCCAGGGCCAAGCTGGATGTTGGGGTTGGCGGAGAAATGGGCTCCAGGTCCCAAAGAATGGAGTGGCTCCACTCTGCTGCCCCGTGCAGGGGCCACATCCTGGTCTCCCAAGGCACGGGCACACAGCTGAGTGGGAGGAGCTGTGGAGGAGAGTCCCTGCCTTGCTGCCATCCCAAGACCTGCTGAGGGCATGGCCGGCTCTGACCAGGAGGGTGGCCATACTGCCCTCACTGTTGGGCCTGACCCCCAGGAGCAGACGTGGCCTGGCTGGCTGCCCAGGGGCGGGCACACTGCCGCCCCCATCTGCACCACCCACAAATGTTTGCAGAGTGGCCGTGGGCAAGCTGCCGGACGCTCCCAGGCCTCGGTCCCCAGCTGTCAGGCTGTATCCTGCGCTAGCTGGAGCTCCTGACAGGCTGGCGCTGGGGGCCTTCCTGAGTTGTTGGGGAGGGTCCTCATAGGGTCTGCTGCTGTCTGCTGACCCCCCTGTATGCGAGGTGTCTGCCAACGAAGGGCCTGAGCTGTGCTTCCTGCCGGCACACATGTGGCCAGAAGCCTGGGCACCAGCACGCCCTGCTGCTCCGGCTCTTGTTTGTACAGTGAGCTGCGCACAGCCGCTGAGCCTGGGCCTTGCACTCTCCTTCCCGCAGGTCCCTCCCCCTGTCGGAGGCACTTGCCACTTGCACAACCCCAAGGACTGGCCATGACAGGCACCTGGGAAGACCTAGAGGTGGTGGGAGGGTGACCCATCCGGGCTTGTAGCCCCCTGGGCTGTGAGAATCCGTCACAAGGAGAAGGACCAGGGAAAAGCCATAGCCCAGATTCCGTCCCAGGGGTCCTCCCGGCTCCTACCCGCCTGAGCTCAAGGGACCCCTCAGCTGATTCCTGTTGACACTGCAGTGAAAGGTGACTGTACTCCTGGAAGTCTGGAATCTCCAAAGAAACACCTGCACCCTGTTACGAGCAAAGCTCCTGTTTCCTGGAAGACCAGGAGGCAGGCAGGAGATAGGGACAACCTTGGAGTTTTTGGATTTACGGAAAAGACGGCTACCTTTGAGGTATGCTCTTTGATTACTGTCTTCATTGAAGTGATATGATCAGGACCCCCAAGCCTATACTGTAAATTCCTGTCACATGCTGTTTTGTGTCACTGCCAGCCCCTAATCATGTACTCGCTCACTGTCACGTGGCTTTTGATTCTCTTACTATAAAAACCTCATGATTATTTCATTCGGGGCGCTTCTTGCTTATGGCAAGAGGTTGCCCCTTGGACTAGACATCAAAATTATCTCACTCGCCTTGGACTCTCGCTTGGATTCGTTGAACCCCAACACTGCAGCCAGAAGACACTACTGTGGTGGCCACACACAGAGTTGCCTCACTGCCTCCTGTGTGGCGAGTGCTGGGGCAAGGCCCAGGGCAGCCTGCCACGCACTTGTCTGTGGGGTGCACAGGTGCTGGGAGCACTTGTCTGACCGGTCAGACTGCCCTTAGGCCCGACCACCTGCAGCAGGCAGTCCCAGCTCTAGGTTTTTAGGTGCATTAATGTCATTTTGAGTCAATGCCGAACCATGGAAATAGTTCTCCAGTTGTGAGGAAACTTTGTTGCTATTAGTATTCATTTTCACCGCATTACAGAGAAGGAGGGACAAGGAGCTCTTCCATTCACTCACTGGCTCCAGCAGGCAGGGCTGTGCCAGCCGCAGGTCTCCTGGGGGTCCCTCGCCTTCAGCTTGGGGGGCAGCAAGCTTCTCCTGAGGGTCCACAGGGGCTGCTGGCCCCGTGCCACCCCACAGCGTGCACCGTGTCCCCAAGGCCGAGTGACCAGGCCAGGCCTACGGTGCGGAGAGCGCGCCAGGCAGCAGGCAGGGGCGGTCGGGCTTGCCGAGTGGGCCCCGGTCAGCAACCGGGGACGCCCGAGGCCCGGCGCCCGCACTCCGAGAGCTGGACCGCAGAGCCGGCGCGGAACCGGCCGCCGCGGTGCGCCGTGCTCAGGGGACGCTCTTGGGTGACGGACCACTGCGCTGGGGGACGCGATGAGGCGACGGACGCGGTTCCGGTCCGACCCGTGGACCTTCCCGGCCGGCAGCAGCGGGCGAGGACACGAAGACCTCCTGGTCGAGGTAGAAACTGCAGGTCCGCCCTGCGATCCGGGCGGAAGAACGCTGAGCCTGCGGGACCCAGGGCGAGAGGGCGGCTGGCCGCCGCGGGGCCTTCCCCGACGAGCCAACCCTGACACCCCCTCACACTGTGGTCCCCTCCCCGTTCCCCTCCCCTGACGCCCCCAACCCTGACAGACACCCCCAACCCTGACACCCCCTAACCCTGAGGTCCCCTCTCCTGTTCCCTGTCACCCTGACACCCCCTCACACTGAGGTCCCCTCTCCTGTCCCCCGTCACCCTGAAGCCCCTCCCCCTCCTCTGACGCCCCTCCCCTGACGCCCCCAACCCTGACACCACCTAACCCTGAGGTCCCCTCTCCTGTCCCCCGTCACCCTGACACCCCCTCCCCTGAGGTCTCCTCGTCTGACGCCCCCTAACTCTGACACCCCCACACTGATGCCCCCAACCCTGAGGTTCCCTCCCCCAAAGCCGCTCTTCTGACGCCCACATGCCTGGTTCCTGGTTCCCACGCCAACTCTCTTCCCTGGGGTGGGTGCCATGTGGATAGTTAGGGGTTTGCCTACAAGGGAGGTTGTGAGAATGGGGGTGGAGTGGGGCCTGGGGGGCACGGAGGATCTGACATGATGATTGTCACACAGGGTTCCCAGGCTTAGTGGGTACATTGACCCCACTCCTCACTGCATCCGTCACTGAGAGCAAGGCAAGGCTCGCCCCCTTTGGTGTACCAGGTCCCCTGGAGACAGCAAGCAGTGCCTGGTGGGACACCAGTGACCTGACCTGTCCTCTGCTTCTGGGCACCCAGGGGGCCGTGCTGACACCTCCAGGCCTCAGCGCAGTGCACGGCGTGCCTTCTCGTGGCCAGTGGTCAACACAGGAGGATCATGTGGCCTGGCAGAGAGTCACGGTGACAGCCTCCACGAACAGGGGTCTGGTCCCTGGGCAGAAACAGCTGCCTCCAGCGAGGCGGAGGGTCCTGTCACAGTGCCCCTGGGAGTGCTGGCTGACCATTCCCATTGCTTTTTTTTTTTAAAGATTTATTCATTTTTTATTACAGCCAGATATACACAGAGGAGGAGAGACAGAGAGGAAGATCTTCCGTCCGATGATTCACTCCCCAAGCGAGCCGCAACGGGTCAATGCACGCCGATCCGAAGCCGGGAACCTGGAACCCCCTCCGGGTCTCCCACGCGGGTGCAGGGTCCCGATGCATTGGGCCGTCCTCGACTGCTTTCCCAGGCCACAGGCAGGGAGCTGGATGGGAAGTGGGGCTGCCGGGATTAGAACCGGCGCCCATATGGGATCCCGGGGCATTCAAGGCGAGGCCTTTAGCCACTAGGCCACGCCGCCGGGCCCGTTCCCATTGTTTTATGCTTATGTTTTTTTGAGGGGAGAAAGGCAGGGTTACTGGGTTTAAAATATTTTTTATTTATTTGCAAGAGAGTTACAAGGGCAGAAGGAGACACAAAGAAAGAGGTCTTCGTCTGCTAGTTCATTCCCCACATGACTACAGTGGTCGGGGCTGGGACAGACTGAAGCCAGAAGCTCCATCGGGTCTCCCACATGGGTGCGTGGGCCCAGGGACTTGGGCCGTCCTCTGCTGCCCTCCCAGGCCACAAGCAGAGCGCTGGGTCAGAGGAGGAGCGTGAGGACTTGGACCAATGCTCTGATGGGGGAGCTGGACCCCTTGCAGTGCCTTGTGGGCTGGCAGGAGAGTTGCTGTTGGGGCAGAATCAACTTGCCTGCTTGGTGCCCATGCCTGTGGCTTGGGTTTGTTCTGCAGTGCCTGACAGGCTCCCTGGGTACGTACTGTCTTCAGGTATCCCTGCTTGGTCAGCTCTCCTTGTGCTAAGCCAGGGCGAGGCAGCTGGGGCAAAGGTCACGCAGATAGCAGCTGCACCCCACCTGCAGGAGGTGCCCAGAAGCCACAGGTTGGTGGGACCACGTCCTCACCCTAGAGGGGCGTCCCTACAGCAGCGTGGCAGGGAGGGTCGGGTGGGGCCTCAGCAGCTGCCAGGTTGACCCACCTGACAAACCCTGACGAGAGTGTGGTGGGCCCACTGCTGCAGGCCTTCCACTGGGGCTTTGCGGGGCAGTTCTGGTCTTTGTTCCTGTGGCCTCCTGCTAAGCTTGGATTCTGATAGGCTGTGACTGCTGTCACTCCAGCTGTGTTCCAAAGACCAACCTACCTGCTCTCCTTGGAGCCTTGTTATTCCCGCCGCCTTGAACCATCAATTCCCAAGGGCCTGTGATGTGGAACCTGGAACACAGGCACTTGGCCGACAGGAATGTGGTGACAGGAACTTGGGGTAGGCACATGAGGGCAGGCATGTGGGGACAGGTCCGTGTAGGACCGGGGTGTGGGGACAGGAACTTGGGGTAGGCACATGAAGGCAGGCACGTGGGGACAGGCTGGTGTAGCACTGACTGGCCCCAATGGCCTGTAGCCATGCTGTGTACTGGTTGCCCTGGACATTCCTCTGAGTAGTTCAGACAAGCCCAAGGCATGTAAAGGTTTCATCTGAGTTGACTTTGGATTGTTATGCTAATTTGGTGCTTCTTGGTTTTCCCTGCTTTGTACCAGTGCTTGGGTTGTTGTGTTATAGTCCTGCGTCTGATGCGAGGGGCTGGGAAGCCCAGCAGCTGCACTCCTGGACTTCTGCCAGGGCAGCACTGGCCGTTGTGTTTGGAGATGTTATTCTGTGATTCAAAGTTCAGCTTCATCTGCTTATTTGAAAGTTTAGAATTTTATTTTTATTTTTGATGTTTACATAGTTGATCAAGGCAGGAGGGGTTGGCCCACTTCACCTCAGCATTTGCCAGCAGGTGCCATAGCCTGGCCTGGCTTGGTCCACACCCAGTTCCTGCAGGTGCCATAGCCTGGCCTGGCTTGGTCCACACCCAGTTCCAGCTCATACTGGAATGAAGACTTATGAGAAAGGTCTTCCATGCACTGGTTCACTGAGCTGATCCAAAGCCAGGAGTCAGGAGCTCCTTCCTGGTCCTACATGTGGTTTGCACATCTTGGGCCATCTTCCACTGCTTTCCCAGGCCATAACCAAAGAGCTGGATGAGAAGTGGAGCAGCCAGGACATGAACTGGTGCCCATATGGGATAGTGGCACTTGGAGATGGAGGATGAGCCAGTTGATCCATGCGCTGGCCCTGGAAGGGTGTTTTGGTTCAAGATTTACAGAGTGACAAAGAGGGAGCTGGGGCAGGGAGAGCTCTTCCAACTGCTGGGTCACTCCTCAAGTGGCCGCAGTAGCCAGCTGTGGGCTACCCTGGGCTCTCCTCATGCCTGCCCCCTGGATGGCAGGACCCGCACCCCTGGGATGCCTACCGTTCCCCTCTCAGGTGCATCAGCAGGGAGCTGGACCAGAAGCTGTGCAGCCAGGTCTCTAGGCAACCTCACAAGTGGTGTGTTAACAGGCTGTGCTACAAACGCTGACCCCTGGAAGTTTTGTTGTCATTTTTAAAGATTTGTTTATTTTATTTGAAATGAAGACAGGGAGTCAGATCTGTGGGTCCACTCCCCAAGTGGCTGCAATGGTCAGGGTGGGGCCAGGATGGAGTCTGGAGACAGGAGCCACATCCAGGTCCCCCACATGGTCACAAGAGCCCAAGCACTTGGGCCACCAACGAGGAACTAGATCAGACGTGGAGCAGCCAGGACTCAAACTGGAGCTCATAGGGGATTAGTGCCTCATTTAGCAGCTGCTGAGTCTGTTGCTGGTCCTTCCTGGAAGGGGTTTCAAGTCTTGCACTGAGGCCTGCCAGGACAAGACCATGAGGCCACTAACTCCTGTGTCCTTCCTTTGGCCCCCAGGCAACTCAGGGATGTTTGCCGGCACAATGTTGCCCTACAGAGCACTACCCTCCCGACGCTTGCTGTGTGTGCTGACCTCCTGCCGACCAGCTCCTGAGACACACGTGGCCCTGGGGGCCCCTTCAGACAGAACAACCCCTGTGTTTACACGAGCACTGCTCTTTAGGGACAGAACTGCCCTGGTGGACCAGCACGGCCGCCACACCTACAGAGACCTGTACCGCCGCAGCCTCCAGCTGTCCCAGGAGCTGTGCAGACTCCGCGGCAGCCAGGATCTACGGGAAGAGCGCGTGTCCTTCCTCTGCTCCAATGACGCCTCCTATGTGGTGGCTCAGTGGGCCTCATGGATGAGTGGTGGCATTGCTGTTCCCCTCTACCGGAAGCACCCTGCAGCCCAGCTGGAGTACTACATCCAGGACTCACAGAGCTCCGTGGTGGTGGCCAGCCCAGAGCACATGGAGCTCCTGAGCCCGGTGGCCAGGAAGCTGGGGATCCCGCTGCTGCCCCTCTTGGGCTCCATGCACACTGGGATAGCAGAGGGGACAGCAGAGGAGCAGGTGCAGGCACGGGAGTGGAGACATCGTGGCGCCATGATCATGTACACCAGCGGGACCACCGGGAAGCCCAAGGGAGTGCTTCTCACCCACAGCAATCTCCAGGCCATGGTGAATCTTGGTGGGCTCGGCACACCTTCTCGCTCTCATGGGTCCTGGTGTCTCTCATAGCCACTCACTGGGCTGGCGTGTCCGTTCCTGTTCTGTGAGGTCATCCAAGACTGCATGGCCCACTAGGTCCTACGTAATGGGGCTGGCAGTCAGAGGTCCGGGATGTGGGCCACGTCAGGGGTGGGGTGAAGCTCCTGAGTGTCAGGGCTGGTGGGTGGGGTCCCTCAGACACCAGCTGCATCTCCAGGGCTGGCACGGTGCCTGCACTTGCACAGAGCAGCTGGTACTAGACAGTTCCTTTGAGCAGGAGCAGTGATTGGGCCCTGTTTAGGGGTCACAGGAAGCTGGAGTGGGTCCCTGCTCTGCCTTGCAGGTGAGCGGCCTAGTGCGCTCGTGGGCCTGGACTAGAGACGACGTCCTGCTGCATGTCCTCCCGCTGCACCACATGCACGGGGTGGTCAACAAGCTGCTCTGTCCACTGTGGGTGGGAGCCACCTGTGTGATGCTGCCGGACTTCAGCGCCCAGCAGGTGAGTACAGCAGGCCTGACACACCTCTCTCTGGCCTGTCCCGTGTGACGCTGGTCGCAGGCGTGTGGATCACAGCGGCCCACGTGCTCCCAGTCTGTCCTGGTGGTGCTCATGACTGTTTGCCAGTGGCTCTTGAAGGCTGCCTGCCCCTGCCAGCTGCTGGGTACAGCTGCCATTCCAAGGATGGCTCTGCTGCTGTGGGCCTGTCCTCCCACCACACCCCATTGTTTAGAACTGGGGGATCTCCACTCTCAGACCCAGATCAGCCTCTCCCACAGAGTCCCTGCCACACGGGGGCTGTTGCTCAGCTGTGGCACCAGCTCCCACCCCGTCCAGCATGGACAGCTGGACGCCTGGCCAGCTGACTGCGCTTCCCACGGAACAGCATGTAGAGCATGGTGGGTGATGTCGTCACAGAGGGACCGGCAAAGCGTGGTGGATGATGTCATCCCAGAGGGACTGGCAGAGCATGGTGGGTGATGTCATCTCAGAGGGACCGGCAGAGCATGGTGGGTGATGTCATCACAGAGTGTGTGTGGGTGATGTCATCCCAGAGGGACCCGCAGAGCGTGGTGGATGATGTCATCACAGAGGAACCTTGCAGAACTGGCTCTGTGCTTCCCCGCTGGCAGGAAGACAGTGCGGAGCCCTACCTGTCCTCTGTGGCCACTCATGCACCTAATGTCATGTACTTCTAGAATCCCAGTGTGCATCCAGGCATGGGCCAAGTGCCCCGGCAGGGGCTCAGTGTCCATGTGCACTGTAGTCGGGTGAGCACTGTGTGACAACAGTTCGTGGGCTGCAGAAGGGACCAAGGGTGGCGCGACCAGCAGGAGCCACATGGCGTCCCTCTCCCTGCAGCCCTAGGTCACGCCACAAAGACAGCTTGTGTGCGTGCAGAAGGCTTTAACCTGCACCCTGCAATAACTGGGGCACAGAGAGCTGTGGGCAGGGCCCTGGCGCCTGTTGTCTGAAGTGTTTGTGTCCTTCAGGACAAAGGTCCCGCGGGAGGACAAGCTCTCTTCCATCACGTGGATGGACAGGATCCAACGCTCTCTACAGACCCAACAGCTGCTCTAGGTTCTGTGTGGGTCTATCTGGGTCTGTCCTGGTCCATCCTGCTCTGTCCTGGTCCATCCTGCTCTGCCCTGCTCTGTCCTGGTGTGTCCTGCTCTGTCTTGGTCCATCCTGCTCTGTCCTGCTCTGTCCTGCTCTGTCCTGGTTATCCTGGTCCATCCTGCTCTGTCCTGGTCCATCCTGCTCTGCCCTGCTCTGTCCTTCTCTGTCCTGGTGTGTCCTGGTCCATCCTGCTTTGCCCTGCTCTGTCCTGGTGTGTCCTGGTGTGTCCTGGTCTGTCCTGGTGTGTCCTGGTCTGTCCTGGTGTGTCCTGGTCTGCCCTGCTCTGTCCTGGTCCATCCTGCTCTGCCCTGCTCTGTCCTGGTGTGTCCTGCTCTTTCCAGGCCTGTCCTGCTTTGTCCTGGGGCTGTCCCTGTGATCTGCCCCTGGACTCACTCCTGTGTCTGTGCTCACTGCTGTGACCCTGAGAAGCAGGACAGCATGGGCTGCATTGTTGCTCATGTCCATCTCTCAGGGCTTCAGTGTTAGCTGTCCTGGTGGGCCTTGGGCCCCTCCCCTGGGCACAATAAATGGACGCCTGTCTCCCTCTGCCTGTTCCCCCTCCCAGGCCCTGGTGCCCATGGGAGCTAACACTTCGTCCTGTGAAGAATTATGGAGAGGAAGCTCTGCTGGGGGCAGCGTGTGGTCAGTTCTGCCCCGCAGTGGCTCATGCAGGCCTGTCCTCATAGGTCTCTGGGTGATCTGGGGCAGTGCATAGTTGGTTTTGCCCCGCAGTGGCTCTTGCAGGCCTGTCCTCCTTGTAGGTCTGGGAGCAGTTCTTGGGTGCCGAGACCCCGAAGATTACTGTGTTCATGGCTGTGCCCACCATCTACAGCAAGCTGCTGGATTATTACGACACACACTTCACCCAGCCGCATGTCCGTGACTTTGTGCGTGCCGTGTGCAAGGATAGCATCAGGTAGAGTGGGGCCCACTTCTGCCCGGGGGTCCTCACGGTGTGTCTGTGTGTGTGATGTCCCTGCCATGTGCCTACCTGACCCATCTGTCGACCCAGGAGGGTCACTGGATGAGGATGAGCCGGGAGGCCTCTCTGCCCTGTGTCCTGTGGACGCATGTCATTTGCCTCTCCCCTCAGCTGTCATATTGCCTGGCCTACTGGGCGAGGGCTCCTCTCCCTGGCCACCTGCCTCCCTGCCTTTCAGTGGTGTAAGGCGTGCTGTCCCTGAGGACCCATGGCTCCCTCTGGACAGCAAGTGGGCGAGCATGTGGTACAGCGGCCCTGGATGGGCTGAAACCCACTCTGTGGGGCAGGCAGGCATGGCGCCCTGGCCACTGACTCCCTCCCTCGTGGGATGCACACTCCTTTGGACCAGCTCCTCCTGCTGAGCTGGGCCAGGCCCTGACAGGAGGGAGACAGCAGGGTAGGAGAGAGCATCAGCTGTGGGGGACGTGCCCTGCACCCCGGCTGTAGGTGTCTCAGGGTGGCTGCACCTCCTGCACGACCTGCACATGGCATTGGGGCCACTTCAGGGAGCCCCCAAACCCTGAAAAAATCTGTTCCTGGGGAGCCCCATGGGTTCCCCCAGAAAATGTTTACACAGTGATCATATGGGGTCTCTGTGTGTGCCACAGGCTGATGGTGTCTGGCTCTGCTGCTCTGCCCATCCCTGTGCTAGAGAAGTGGAGACACGTCACGGGCCACACCTTGTTGGAGCGCTATGGCATGACTGAGATTGGCATGGCCCTGTCCAACCCTCTGGCCATGGACGGTCGCATGCCAGGTATGTACCAGCTACACCCTCATGTGCTCTCTGCAATCCTGCTTTCCCTGGCCCAGACCAGGCAGGGGATGCTTTCCTGTGATGGCATAGGGCACTGAGCTGGTGAGGCCTGTTCCTGACAGGGTGGACCCGTGGAAGCTTCAGCAGACAGAGCAGGTACAGCAGGTGGGGGATTGCTATGTACAGATGGTGTGCGCTCTGTGCTGCGTGCAGGTGGTATGTACTCTGTGTGCTGTGTGCTGTGTGCAGGTGGTGTGTGCTGTGTGTGCTGCGTGCAGGTGGTGTGTACTGTGTGCTGTGTGCAGGTGGTGTGTACTGTGTGCTGCGTGCAGGTGGTGTGTACTGTGTGCTGCGTGCAGGTGGTGTGTACTGTGTGTGCTGTGTGCAGGTGGTGTATACTGTGTGCTGTGTGCAGGTGGTGTGTACTGTGTGTGCTGTGTGCTGTGTGCAGGTGGTGTGTACTGTGTGTGCTGTGTGCAGGTGGTGTGTACTGTGTGTGCTGTGTTCAGGTGGTGTGTATTGTGTATTGTGTGCTGTGTGCAGGTGGTGTGTACTGTGTGTGCTGTGTACTGTGTGCTATGTGTGCAGGTGCTGTGTGCTGTGTGCTGTGTGCAGGTGGTGTGTACTGTGTGCTGTGTGCAGGTGGTGTGTACTGTGCGTGCTGTGTGCAGGTGGTATGTACTGTGTGTGCTGTGTGCAGGTGGTGTGTACTGTGTGTGCTGTGTGCTGCGTACAGGTGGTGTGTACTGTGTGTGCTGTGTGCAGGTGGTGTGTATTGTGTGCTGTGTGCAGGTGGTGTGTACTGTGTGTGCTGTGTGCAGGTGATATGTGCTGTGTGCAGGTGGTGTGTACTGTGTTCTGTGTGCAGGTGGTGTGTACTGTGTGCTGTGTGCAGGTGGTGTGTGCTGTGTTCTGTGTGCAGGTGGTGTGTGCTGTATGCTGTGTGCAGGTGGTGTGTACTGTGTGTGCTGTGTGCAGGTGGTGTGTGCTGTGTGCAGGTGGTGTACACTGTGGGGGGCGCCGCTGTGCAGCAGTCTACAGGTGACAGGCATGTGCTTTTCTGTTGCACAGTAAGGCTCCCGGGTGATGCAGGTGAGAGTGGGTCATATGCGTGCGTGGTGCCTGTATGCAGTAGGTGGTGTGGGTCTGGACCGTCCCCACCACTGTGGGTGATCGCTGGCTCCCCACTGGAATCAGGATGCCTGGCCATGGTCCCTCTCCTAGCAGCCCTATGCCCTAGGCTGCGTGTTGCGCCCTGCCTCTTGGTTGATTTCTGCCCCGACTCTGCAGTGGTGCTTTCTGTCTAGGTTTGTACAGTTCTGGACATAGGGTCCTTATCAGGTTTTAGTTACTTGCCCTCTGTCACTCTGCCTTTCATAAGAAAGGGGTGAGCCTTGGGGTTCAGCGCATTAGGACTCTGCCTGGGCACTTGTACATCATGGCAGGGTTCCTGGCATCAAAGGCTTGCCAGCTGCAGCTCCCTGCACCCAAAGATAGCAGGATGGCTCAGTATCTGCTCCCTGCCCCAGTGTGCGGACCTGAGTGGTACTGCTGCCTCCTGGCCGTGACCTGGCCGTGACTTGGCCGCAGCTGTGACAAGCAGTTTGGGAAGGAGCTGGGCTGGAAGAGCTCACTCAGTCTCTGTGTCACTCTGCATTTGAAATAAATTAAATAAGCATTCTTTTTTAAAAAATAAGATATATTTACTTATTTGAAAGTCAGGGGCCCGACATTGCAGCCTAGTGTCTAAAGTCCTTGCCCTACATGCATCTGTATCCCATATGGGCACCACTTCATATCCCACCTGCTCCACTTCCCATCCAGCTCCCTGCTTGTGGGCTGGGAAAGCAGTTGAGGACAGCCCAAAGTCTTGGGACCCTGCACCCGCGTGGGAGACCCGGAAGAGCTCCTGGCTCCTGGCTTCGGATCGGCTCTAGCTGTTGTGACCACTTGGGAAGTGACCAGTGTATGAAAGATCTTTATCCCTCCTTCTCTCTGTAAATTTGCCTTTCTAATAAAAATAATAAACCTTTAAAAAAGAGAGAGAGAGAGAGAAAGGAAGGAAGGAAGTCAGGGTTGGGCCCAGCACGATGGTCCAATGGCTAAATCCTCACCTTATGTGCACTGGGATCGCATATGGGCACCGGTTCATGTCTGGGCAGCTCCACTTCCCATCCAGCTCCCTGCTTGTGGGCTGGGAAAACAGTCGAGAATGGCCCAAAGCCTTGGGACCCTGCACTTGTGTGGGAAACCTAGAAAAAGCTCCTGGCTCCTGGCTTCGGATCAGCTCAGCTCCAGCCATTGGGCCACTTGGACAGTGAACCAGCAGGTGGAATATTTCTCTGTCTGTCTCTCCTCCTCTCTGTATATCTGCCTTTCCAATAAAAAGAAATGAGTCTTTGAAAAAGGTGAAGGAGAGGAAGAGAGGGTTACACAGAGTCCCACTGGTTTACCCCTTCCAGGGTCCCATGTCGGTGCAGGCCAAGTAGAGGCAGCCTCCATTGCCTTAACAGGCTGTTCGCAGGGAGCCAGGTTGAAAATGGAGCAGCCGGGACACAAGCCAGAGCTGACGTGGAATGCTGGCGTGCTGGCGGCAGCTTAACCCGCTGCACCCAGCTGCACCCAGCTGCACCCAGCTGAGGGCCTGGACATACATTTAGGCCGTGTCTTCTGCCTGCGTGGACCCCAGCTTGAGAGCCATTTCTGAGAAGCCCCTCTGTCACCCAGGCCTCTGAGACTCTGTCAGCTGAAGAGGATGTACAAGGCCAGGCCAGCCTGTGTGCCACACAGGGCGGGGTCAGCTCAGAGTCTCATGCTGCAGGTGGCTGCAGCAGCTGGACATTGCTGGCCTGTCCCTCTGGCACAGAGCCAGAGGCTGACGTGGCTTGTCTGGAAAGTGCCAACAGCAAGATAGTCCTGTGGAGGAGAGACAGTGCATGTCTCCTGCCTGCTGCTCGCCACCTGCATGGCTGGCTGTGTTGGCCATGCTCTGGTGGCTGCCGTGGGTCCAAGCTCTCATCATCACCATGTCCCCTTGTGCCCTGAGGCCTGGGAGTGTGGCCGAGCCTGCAAGCCTGGGCAGCAGCAGGCAGCGCTGTCTGGGTGGAGGGCTTGGACTGGGGTCTAACAGCTGGAAGCAGTCTAGGCTGCTGGACCCAGCAGGGGCAGAGGACACAGGGCGGGCCAGGGTGGGCCAGGGTGGGTAGGAAGCAAGCCACCAAAGAGGACACCACAGCATGTGGCCATGTGAGTGGAAAAGAAGGACTAGGGGCATAGGGGCATGCTAGGGAGGCCAGAGAGGAGGAGGTGAGTGAGTGAGGGGATGGCTGTGTGCCTGGGGCGGTGCCAGGGGAAGTGAGTGAGTGAGGGGATGGCTGTGAGCCTGGGGCGGTGCCAGGGGAAGTGAGTGAGTGAGGGGATGGCTGTGTGCCTGGGGCGGTGCCAGGGGAAGTGAGTGAGTGAGGGGATGGCTGTGTGCCTGGGGCCACCGGTGCCAGGGGAAGTGAGTGAGTGAGGGGATGGCTGTGTGCCTGGGGCGGTGCCAGGGGAAGTGAGTGAGTGAGGGGATGGCTGTGAGCCTGAGGCAGTGCCTGGGGAGGTCAGTGGCGGTAGGGACAGCTGTGGGCCTTGGGCAGTGCCGGGGGAAGTGAATGGTGGTGGGGACAGCTCTGGGTACCCGGTGTTTGATAAGATAACAGTACATGTGGTGTGTGCGTCAGACACCAGAACTGCAGGTCGAAGCAGGTGGCTGTAGTGTGGATTCCATCTCTGTGTGTAATTAGGAGCCAGAGGGGTGGTGGGTGAGTGGCTTTGCAGGCATGCCTGGAGTAGACAGCCCTTGCTAGGCTGCGTTCAGGAGGCTGGGTGATGTCTGGAGCCCATCCCCTGGGCCACTGTCCTTGAAGATGTGCACTCTGGGGCAGACACCCAGGGCCGGGAGCTCCAAGTCCACGCACAGTGAGCCTCCCAGCTAGAGCTGCTAGTCGGGGGACAGTGCCCTCAGCTGTACTATGGTCATGCTTGTGCTGGCCCTGACCACCCATGAACCAGAGCTGTGGGCAGAGCCGGGTAGAACGCTCTGCATGGGCCCACCATCTGGGTCCCGCCCCCTCCAGGCTGAGCAAAGCGTGGAGTCTCATGCATGAGCTGCAGCACAGGACACTGTCCACCAACCCTGGGGACCCCGCTGACCATGTGAGCCCACACAGCACAGGACACTGTCCACCAGCCCTGGGGACCCCACTGACCATGTGAGCCCACACAGCACAGGACACTGTCCACCAGCCCTGGGGACCCCGCTGACCATGTGAGCCCACACAGCACAGGACACTGTCCACCAACCCTGGGGACCCCCACTACCCATGTGAGCCCACACAGCACAGGACACTGTCCACCAGTCCTGGGGACCCCGCTGCCTGTGTGAGCCCACCTTGTTGGGCTGTTCATCACAGGGAGTGCCTGTGCCAGTGAGACTGGTACCCACGTGACCCTGCCCACACCCACCTCATGTGCTCCCTCGTGAGTCCTAGTGCTGGGCTGTCCTGTGGCATTCTCCCTGATGCCCGCCTCTCTGCCCTGGCTGTCCTGTGCAGGCTCGGTGGGGACCCCGCTGCCTGGAGTGGAGGTGCGCATTGTTTCAGAGAGTCCACAGGAGGGCCGGCCCCATGCCGTCTACGCACAGGGGGATGAGCGGCAGACCCAGGTATGCTGTGGGCAGGGATGCTGCTGGGGACGTTCCACGGGCACCTGCCCTATGTGCTGGCATGGAGAGGAGTCATGTAACTCTGTCCTGTTGCCAGGGGCTTGGCCTGCATCCTCCCCGGGGCTGTGTCTGTGGGCAAGTCTGCTGGCCTCCCTGAAGGAGAAGCGGGCATGGACAGCAAAGCTACTGTGGGCCAGGCCTGGCGGGACCCTGGCCTCCATTCTGTGTCCCGCTGACCTGGTGGCCGTCCATATTCCCTGAGCTCGGAGTCCAGAGTGTCCTGGGATGGAGATACAATGTCCACACAAGTGTGCTGTGCACTCAGGAGGCCTCCTGCCTGCCCACCTGTGGGCTGAGGGCCAGCACCACCTGCTGTGCCTCAGCGCGCACGTGTGAGTGGTTGCAACAACCCAAACTGAGCCAATTTGAAGCCGGGAGCCAGGAACTTCTTCTGGGTCTCCCACACGGGGGCAGGGTCCCAAGGCCTTGGGCCGTCCTCAACTGCTTTCCCAGGTCATAAGCAGGGAACTAGAAGGAAAGTGGAGCAGCCCGGACACAGACTGGCACCCAAATGGGATCCTGGCATTTACAAAGTGAGGATTTAGCCACTGAGCTGTGGCACCAGCCCAACACACACTTTTGTTCCCTGGGATCCTCCCTGCTAGGTGTTGCTGAAGCTCAAAACACTCTTGAGGTCCCTGACGGAGTGCCGCGGGACAGCTTTGCTAAAACAGCGGCTCCACCTGTGTGTTGCTGACGCCTCACTACCTGCTGTCTCCCCCACCTTCTTGCCTGGCTCTGGCCCCTTCTGTCCCTGAGCTGTTGACCACACCTTGTGTGTCAACCTGACCGCCTCCCCCAGTTGTCAGGACCACCTCCTCCCCAGGGGTCTCTGCCCCGCGTGCTGGACCCACAGGGGTGGGGAGAGACTCTGGGTGCCTGTGTTTCCCTGGCACAGTTCTGCTGGATATGGCCCTGATGTCAGAAGAAGGGTGGGGAGCACTTCTGCCCAGCCCTGGCACCTGTCATGGCCCTGTCCCCCCGGCCACACATCTGCAGAGAATCCTCCCTGCCACTGTGCTCAGGAGGAAAGACATGGAAACCCAGCTGCAGGCACCTGGGCAGTCGGGGCTGCTGCCTGCTTAGGCCTGGACACACTGTGGTCTCTCGAAAGGCAAGCCCTTGCTCAGACATCCAGGTGGGGGCACCTGGGCCTGCTGGCACCAGTTCTTGGGCATGCACAGCCCAGGTGGCCGTCTGCGTACTTGTGGGGCTGCCTACAGCACCAGCGCCTCTCTGGGAGCCCGTGGAACAGGCAGGGAGGAAGGAGCCATGCTTGTACACGGTGCGTGTTCAGGGTACTCAGTGCGCATGTGCCCCTGATGTGGACAGATTGTACCATGAAGGTCTTCACTCAGGGAGATTCAGCCCTGAGAGCTCAGGGTTCAATGTCAGGAGGGGTTTGGTGTGCCCAGGGGCACTGAAGGCCTGGCTCCCCAGCTTGCACAGGGCCCCTGCCTGTTCCTGACTCAGGGCCTGTGTGCACACCCCGGGGGTCCTCCTGGACAGTCCAGTGCTGACTGCCCCCAGCCGTGCGAGCTGTGGCCGGCACAGACCCTGTGCGCACTCCCCAGCGCCTCTCTGGGAGCCCGTCTTCACTCCGCCTGGTTACATGTGAACCGGAGCCGTGTGGGTGCTTGCCATGGCTTCCCAACTCTTCCCACTGTCAGCATACACTAAGAGCGACACTGCCCCCTGGCCGTGGGCTTGGTATCACTGTGCTGTTCTCAGGCCAGACCTGTACTCCCCAGGCTTGGACTTGTCCCTTCTGCCCAGGGGGTACTTGGCTGCAATTCTCTCAGACCCTGCTTGAGAGCCCCACCCTGCCCTGTGCAGCTTGCAAGCCCTGGGGCCTCACTGCCATGGCTTCGGCGCTGGCTTCCGGGCAGCCAGAGGGAGGGAGGAGCTGTGTGGGTGACACGCAACGCGCCCCTGTGCCCACCCTGACAGGAAGGGGCTGGAGCCCAGCACCCATGCGGGACACACAGTGCTCATGGCTGCTCCTTGCACAGAAGCACCCATGTCTCATGGTTGGTCTGGCCACGGCTGCCAGTGGCCGGCCTCCCCGGGGCGCATGTTTCAGGGAAGGATGTAAAGTCTGCTGCTTTGCAGGAATCCCTGAGTCTCCTGGGAGATCTTCCTGGATGCCAACTTCCCCCTCCGTGAGCTGTGGCTTCCCAGCCGGCTCTTCCCGCAGACCTTGCCACCGCAGCAGGCGGTGTGTCTGTCGACTTGTTTTATTTTTGAATTGCTCACTTGCACGAGAGCCAGCCGCCCGCCAGTGACAGTGGGCCTTCCAGCAGCTAAGTGGCCGCACAGCTGCACGGCAGCGCTCGGGTCGGGCCTTTGTGCAGGGCTTGTGCGTGTGGGCTGAGTGGGTGGCCGGCAGGTGGCCCGGGAACCACTTCTCTGTTTTCATTTCCTCGCTGTGTCCCGTTGTGTGTCCACACGCAAGCTGTCACAGCGTACAGCAGGCTGCTCCTTGCTGCCCCTCCCCCACCGCCATCTGTCGCTGTGCTGTCAGCTGCGGCACCTGGCTCGCAGCGGGCTCGGGGGCCCTGGAGGCCAGGCTGGAACGGCAACACCGTGCCCACAGGTGATGGGCAAGGCAGAGGGCATGACTGTGTGTCTCCCTTCTCTGCGGAGGGCCAGCGAGGAGGTGGGGGCCCTGAGTGTTGGCTGCGTGGCCTCCCCCCGGGCCTTGTGGCTGGGCCCTGTGACACATGCTGATTCATCTAGGCTTTCTTCAGGACATGGAGACATGGGGCCTGTCACTGGCCCTGGGTCCTCTCTGATCTTCAAAGACTTGGGCAGCTGCACCACAGCCAGTTCTAGAAAGAAGCGTGGCTGTCCCAACAGAGCCTAGCCCCCCCACCCACCCATGGGCCTGTTCTACCTGGTGTTCTGTGTGGCCTCCTCCAGACAGAAGACACAGAAAAGCCCTGGGGAAGATTGAGTTCTAACACTACCAACCACTGAGGCGTGGAGGGGATGTGGCTCAGCAAAGTTGACCCTGGGGAAGCTGCTTACCTGGGACAGGCTGAAGGGGCGGGCTGGGAGTCCCTGGGAGAAACCTTTGTTTCAGGTTTTAGACTTCTTTGTTGAGGCCTGCCTGGGTCTGGGTGAGTGTCCTCCACGCGGGGCTGTCGTCTGTGATGACAACGCCATCTGCTGGAGGTGGGCACTGCCCGGAGCCCATGTCCCATCCAGAGCCGGCCTTGGCGTCCTGGCTGCTGCAGTTCCCTGGCATGCCGAGCCCGGACCTGCTGCCCTCGAGACCCCCACAAGACCTGTTGGGGGGGCTCATGCTCACACGTCAATGGGGATGGACAGTGCTGGCATGGGTTGAAAGGGTCTTGAATGTTGCGAG
Source organism: Ochotona princeps (assembly GCF_030435755.1). NCBI lineage: Eukaryota > Metazoa > Chordata > Mammalia > Lagomorpha > Ochotonidae > Ochotona > Ochotona princeps. The sequence goes on along the minus strand of NC_080847.1, from coordinate 495,187 downwards.
GCTCGTTTCTGCACTCTCCTGTCCTTCTCTGTCCTCCCACCTGCCATGGCCGAGCTGGATGCAGCTCCTTCTGAACATTCAGTAGTACACTAGCCACTCTGTGTCCCTGTGGCTTCAGGTAGGAGCTGGCAGGGCCAGGCTGCTGAACCTGAGGCTCCTTGTGAAAGGAGCAGGGCTGAGCCAACATGGTAAGCCCAGTGTCTGCGGACTGCTCCATGTGACGGACCCAGCACTTATGTGGGTAGGCTCAGTGCTTCTCCCTAAACTTCAATTTCGTAGCTCAAGGCAGCTCTTCCACACCGCAGGAGATAAATTATGGCATTTGTTGCAGCAAGCTACCTTTGCCACAGCGCACTAGGTCCTGTCTAGTGTGTGTGGGCCCCACCTGCCCGTCTCCCATAGTGCACTAGGTCCTGTATAGCCTGCATAGAGCCCCGCCTGCCCATCTCCCACCTCATTTGACATATTCTGAAACTCTCTTGTGCAGTGACCTGTGTCCCGGGGGACCCCTGTGTCTGGGGCTATTCCCCAATGACAGCGCAGGAGTCTCCGCCTGCAACCCTCTGTTCCCGCTTATTCTTCCTGCCTCGTGTCATTGGCGTGTTGAGCAGTAAACGCACATGGTCGGTTCCTGTGGAGTTAATGTGGGAGGTACTGTTCAGTCTTCTCATGAATGGCTTTGTGTTGCTGGGGATGCACTGAAAGCATTGAAGTGTGTGCTGGCTCCTCTAGTGTAGTGGCCAGGCACCTGCCCTTCAGACAGTGGGCGGCTGCTGCGTGTCCTCAGAGCTGGCCATGGGGCTCTGGGTGGGCACAGGCCATGACCTGGCTGTGGGCTGTCCAAGGAGGCCCCTCTCACCTGTAGCCATTGAGGTTTTGACCCATCAGAGAAATTTTTTTAAAGATTTATTTATTTTTATAGCAAAGTCAGATATATGGAGAGGAGGAGAGACAGAGAGGAAGATCTTCCGTCCAGTGGTTCACTCCCCAAGTGACCACAACGTTCGGTGCTGTGCTGATCCGAAGCCAGCAGCCAGGAACTTCTTCCAGGTCTCCCACACGAGTGCAGGATCCCAAGGCTTTGGGCTGTCCTCAGCTGCTTTCCCAGGCCACAGGCAGGGAGCTGGATGAGAAGTGGAGCTGCTGGGATTAGAACTGGTGCCCATATGGGATCCCGACGTGTTCAAGACGAGGACTTTAGCTGCTAGGCCACAGCGCTGGGCCCCATCAGAGAATTTTTTAAAGTTCATGGAAAAATGGCATGGAGAGCTCAGTTAATTTTTGTAATCCATGTGTAATCTTCCATGTTCTATGTGTGTGAGAGAAAGATCCAAGACCCCATGAGATCTGTGACTGTGGTGTGTGTGTGTGGGGGGGGGAGAGAGAGAGAGAGAGAAAGATCCAAGACCCCATGAGGTCTGTGACTCTGTGTATGTGTGTGTGTGTGTGTGTGTGTATGACCCAGGACCCATGAGCCGTGTGACTGTGTGTGTGTGTGAGACCCAGGACCGCATGAACTTCATGACTGTTTGTATGACCCAGGACCCAATGTCTCCATGACTGTGTGTGAGGGAGGGGCCCGTGAGCTTCATGACTTTCTGTGTGTGTGTGTGTGTGTGTGTGTGTGTGTGTGTGTGTGTGTGTAGTTTGCTCCCTGTTGTCTGGGGACTCAGTGCACTGAAGTTACTTTTCTCAGTCCCTGGTGCTGGCGTGTGACCCCAGGCAAGGTCACATCTGCTGGGAGGGAGCTCCTTAGGCTGCGTGTGTAGTCAGGCTGTGCGCTGTTCCAGGGGTCAGCGGTGGCAGGCAGCCTGGTGGCAGTGTCCTCAGCCAGTGCTCCAGATGTTGGCTGTTGCTGCAGCTGCTTTGTCTGTTTCTAGTTGCCAGTTGGTTCTGCACCACTTCCTTTCTGTCTGGTAGACATTTTGTGGAAATTGTCTTACCCCAGATCTACAAGCAGCGAATTCTCCAGTTGTTTATGTTGCTTTGTCTTTGTCCCTGGAGAACGTGTCAGGAGCTCACCCTTCAGTGAGGCGGTCCCCGTTGGGTGGCCCAGGTGTTTCACAGGTGTGGGTGCTGAGCCTGCTGGCGTTCCTGTTCCGTGCACCTGCTTATGCTCTCCAGGTCATGGGTTCAGGGTCTTGGCTCTGTTGCCAGAAGGACTTCAGGCAGGAGTGACTGACAGTGAAGGGAGAACATGTGCTCAAGGAACAAGTGTGGACAGATCTAGAACCTTCCAGCAAGGCCCTACCCTAATGCCTGACAAGGGGGCAGAGTTCAGGGTGGAACTGAGTATCAGCTGTTGCCTGCCCTCCTAGGAGTCCCAGATGTGTCACTTGCCTGGTGCTTGATGGGGGTAGCGCCCCAAAGCCATCTGAGAGACACAAACTACACGAGCTGCTGCCCCCGTATTGGACGTTTCCTGCTGTTGTTGGCCTCATAGTGGAGCTAGGCAGGGCCTGGTACTGTCAGTCACATGGAGGCCACTTTGTTGCACCAACTGGGGCTGTCCTGTTAGGACACACCACCACAGGGGCCGACCTGAGCTGTCCTGCCAGGGGCCATGCTGCCCTGTGCACTGCCCAGGCCTTCCACACAGGGCCACGCTGCTCCGTGGCCTGGTGAGCACTGCCCAGGCCTGCCACACAGGGCCACGCTGCTCCGTGGCCTGGCCAGCGCTGCCCAGGCCTGCCACACAGGGCCACGCTGCTCCGTGGCCTGGCCAGCGCTGCCCAGGCCTGCCACACAGGGCCACGCTGCTCCGTGGCCTGGTGAGCACTGCCCAGGCCTGCCACACAGGGCCACGCTGCTCCATGGCCTGGTGAGCACTGCCCAGGCCTGCCACACAGGGCCACGCTGCTCCGTGGCCTGGCCAGCGCTGCCCTGCCTCAGCTGTCCTCTACTCTCTGCCTCTCCATGTTGTGTCCGCAGGGGCTACCTGCTCGCGTTCTGCCCTCATACTCTGACCTCTGTTAACAAAGCTCGTCCACAGTCCCACTTGACTCTGTCTTGTGTCTTCCACCTATGTGCTTAGTGGCCCCTGCCCACATGCCGCCCAGTGGCTGAGCCTGCACTGAGTCAGGCACATCCTCCTGAGTGGCGCCCCCTGGTTGCTCACCTACCCAGTGAACTCATGTGTTCTGTGTCAGTTGTGGTGTCAGGCATCAGTAAAGTTGACGTTTTGATGTTAGCCACATTCATTAGTTGGCCAATTAAACCTGCTATTTCTAGCTGCCTTCAGTGGTATCCACTTCATTGCTGGGCTTGTTTTTTAAATGAACTTCTTTGAAAGTCTGGCAGCCTGTATTGTAGCACAGTGCATGAAGCTGCCACGTGGGATGCCAGTATCCGTCTAGGTACCAGTGTACATCCGGCTGCTCCAAGACCAGTTCAGCTGGGAAAGCGTTATACAATGACACCCACATAGGAGACCAAGCAGGAGCTGCTGGCTTCAGATTGGCTCAGCTCTGGCTGTTACAGCCGATTGGGGAATAGAAGGTTGATCCCTCTCTCCCTGCCTTTTTTTTTATTAAGATTTTAAAATTTTTTTATTGGAAAGGCAGATTTATTAAGAGAAGGAGAGGCAAAGAAAAGGATCTTCTATCCACTGGTTCACTCCCCAAATGGTCACAATGGCCAGAGCTGAGCCGATCTGAAGCCAGGAGCCAGGAGCTCTTCCAGGTCTCCTACACAATACGGAGTCCCAAGGCTTTGGACCGTCCTCGAATGCTTTCCCAGGCCACAAGCAGGGAGCTGGATGGGAAGTGGAGCTGCCAGGACACAAACCAGCACCCATATGGGATCCCAGCACTCACAAGATAAGGATTAGCTAAGAGCCTTCACACCAGGCGCTCCCTGCCTTTGTCACTTGGACTTTCTTATTGTATTTATTTGAAAGAGCAGCAGAGCCTGTGACAAACCTGGCTCTTCGTCCACTGGTTCATTTTTCAAGTGCCTGCCAGGAGCCAGGAGCCAGGAGTCAGGAGCCAGCAGCCAGGATCTTGGTCGGGTCTCCCATCTGGGTGGCCGGATTGGTGCACTTCTTCACCCTTGTGTCTCAGGCGCATGAACAGGAACACTGCATAGGCAGCAAAGGTGGGGCCAGTGCCCCAAGAAGCGGCTGTCTTCACCGACTGTGCCACACCCCTCCCAAGTGTTGGTTCTTGTTTAAGCTCTTGTCTTGACATATGTACCCATCCCACTAGTGTGCCAGCCCTGGCCAGTTCACCCAGAGCATGAACACTTTGTGGATGGCTGTGGGGACTCCTGGGACATCCCAGCTGAGCCTCTAGCCTTAGGGCCTGCCTGCCATCCACGACTGCAGGTGGGGTCGTCACCACCCAGGTGCTCCATGACCCAGTGTGACTCCATTTTCTTTCCCAGTATCAGATTATTGAGTTGTAGTTTGATGGTTTCAAAGGTCCCTGACTCCTGACAGTGAGAGGATGAGACGTCCCCCTCCAATGTGGCTGGTGGGCAGTGGGAAGGCCTTATAAGGCGGGGCCTGCGGGGTCCAGGCTCAGTTCTTCTTTGACCTTGTGCAGTGACCAGTGGTCCAGAAGCTTTGGCCACGCCTGCTCTGGTCCACGGTCCTCTGTTCTGGTGCTGCAGGAAGTCCAGCCCATTCATGGGGACATGACCGGGGGAGCAGCCCTCACACCCCCTGCGCCCAAGGCTTGCTGGGTTGCCCAACCTCTGGCCACCCACTTGCTCCTGTGGCTTCTGTCTTCTGTCACCTGGAGCACCTGTGAGGTTGGGCATTCTAAGCAGAGTCATCCTCCAGGAGGGCTCGGCATCTGCCCCTCCCCTGGGCTCCACAGTCCATGGTGTCTTGAGACATCTGCAAGTGGTCGGCCAGCTCTGCTCCAGGAGGCAGGGGCCTGCGGAGAAGGCAGGAGCATGATGCAAGGTTAGCGTGTCCTAGCCAGCTAGGGTACAATCGAGGCTGCACAGCTGGGTGGCCTGGCAGGAGCAGAGGTTTGCCTGCCATGACCCTGCCCCTCCCCCACTCCACAGGTGACCCCTGGCTTTGAGGAGAAGGAAGGGGAGCTGCTGGTCCGGGGACCCTCCGTGTTTCGAGAATACTGGAACAAACCGGAAGAAACGAGAAGCGCGTTCACCTTGGATGGCTGGTTTAAGACAGGTGGGTCCCAGCTCCACAGGCCTGGGGATGAGCTGGGGTCACAGGGCCCAGTGCCCCCAGAATGTTTCCCAAACTTGGAGAGTGGAGGCCAGGGTCTGGCCCGGCACCGACTTGGCTTGCCTTGCCCTCTGCAGGGGGCGCTATCACCCTTGTCCTGCAGGGGGCTGCACCCAGGTGCTGGCCCTGTGGGCTCCCCTTGCGGGACTTCCTGGCTATCCAACAGGCTCCTGCTGCCTGCAGATGACCAGTGGGCACCCTTAAAGACTGTGTCCCCCTGCCCTCACCCAGCCCTTCTCCCTGTCACCCTGGGACTGGACATCTTGCCATGAAGTGGTTCATCTGCTGTTGGGGCAAGGGTCTCCTGAGGGGCAACAGACCAGGAAGGCAGCTGGCCCTTCCTCCTGGGACCCCTCCTGCGCCGCTAGCCCTAGGCCCTGCAGCTGCTGAGGCCATGCAATTCTTCTTCGTTTTTTTTAAAGATTTATTTATTTTTATTGGAAAGTCAGATATACAGAGCAGGAGAGACAGAGAGGAAGATCTTCCATCCAATGGTTCACTGCCCAAGTGCCTCAGTGGCTGGAGCTAAGCTGATCCGAAGCCGGGAGCCAGGAGCCAGGAGCTCTTCCGGGTCTCCCACACGGGTACAGGGTCCCAAGGCTTTGGGCCGTCTTCGACTGCTTTCCCAGGCCACAAGCAGGGAGCTGGATGGGAAGTGGGGCTGCCGGGATTAGAACCGGCACCCACATGGGATCCCGGTGCGTGCAAGGCGAGGACTTTAACCACTAGGCCACGCTGCGGGGCCTGAGGCCATGCACTTCTGTTTGCATTCTTCTGGTTGACTCACTGTGTGTCTGTCCTGAGGTGTGTTAGTCTGTAAGAGTCCTAGGTTGTATGTCCCAAAGAGAAGGGCTCTTTCCTTCAGTGCCTGACAGGCTACTCATGAGCGGACAGGTCCGAATGAGGCCCAGCCACGACTGTGCACACTACCGTGACGTGGTGGGGTGTAGGGGAGACATTGAGAGCAGAGGTGATGTTACGAGTGGTCACAGGAGCAGGCTGGGGGCAGTCTGTGAGGTCACCGGCTGGTGTGGTCTGTGTGAGGTCAGAGGGACAAGCTGGTGTGCTCTGTGAGGTCACAGGGACAGGCTGGTGTGGTCTGAGGTCACAGGACAGGCTGCTGTGCCCGTGAGGTCACCGTCTGGTGTGGTCTGTGTGAGGTCTCAGGCTGGTGTGCTCTGTGAGGTCACAGGACAGGCTGGTTTGATGTATTGCAGGACCTTCCCAGTTGCAGGGCTCTGCTCTTGGGCCTTGGCTATGGCTGGCAGCCCGTACCTGGGGAGGTGGGGTGTCAGCTGCCTGTGAGCTGCCCTCTGAGGAAGACAGAGCTGGAATGTCTCCCTGCTGTAGCCATGGGGCTGGCCTTGCTGCGCATAGTTGCTGCTGTGATCCCCTCACGTTCCCCTGCTCATGCTTGTTCTAGAACCAGGATTGGAAGTGGCCACATCCCTTCAGACAGGAAGGTCTTGCTGATACCCTGGTGTTTATGCGGGCAGAGGGCAGGGCATGCCAGCCAGCAACTGGGTGTCATGTTCCGGAGGTGTGCCCACCCACACACTAGAGGCTGGCTGCCCTATGCAGCCCCCAGGTCAGCCCCCAGGTCAGCCCCCAGGTCAGCCCCCGACTGTGAACCCAGTCCCGGGGAGTGCAGCTGTGCCGCAGTCCCACACTGGGTCGCTGTGTGGCCAACTCCATTGGTTCTTCAATCAGAGATAAAACTCCAGGGTTTCTTTAACAGCAGACAGTAAAACCGTGTTGGGGCGGCAGTATCTGGTGCGGGAGGTGTGTCCAGAGCCATCTGCAGTTGCAAGGAGGAACACATGCTGATGATCCATCAGAGGCCACAAAAATAGGAGGGGAAGGGGCATGGGCGAGGGTCTTCATGGGCAGTGAGCGACAGGGGCGGCAACATGGCATAGCAGGGAGCAAACCAGGAGTAAGGGAGGGGTTAACTCTGCCCCTGCTGCCCCTCGTAGTAACCAGGAGTGAGGGGTCTGACTTCACCCCTGCTGCCCCTTGTAGTAACCAGGAGTGAGGGGTCTGACCTCACCCCTGCTGCCCCTCATAATAACCAGGAGTGAGGGGTCTGACCTTACCCCTGACTTGGTCCGGGCACTGGGCTCTCACGGCGGCCCCCTGCTGACTCGGTCCAGGCACTGGGCTCTCATGGCAGCCCCGTGATAACTTGGTCAGGGCACTGGGCTCTCATGGCTGTCACGGGGCAGTGACCAGATCACTCTGTGCAGGTGACACTGCCGTGTTTAAGGACGGCAGGTACTGGATCCGTGGCCGCACCTCAGTGGACATCCTCAAGAGCGGAGGCTACAAGGTCAGCGCCCTGGAGGTGGAGCGGCACCTGCTGGCCCACCCCAGCATCAGAGGTGAGCCCCTCACGCCCTGCCCCTGCGGCTTCACGGTGGGCAGCTCCCCTGGTCCACCTCAGCTTGGCAGAAACACACCTGCTGCTGCTCCTGCCCGCCAGTCTGGCTTCGAGACTGGGCTCTGATGCCCACAGCTCTGGTTGCCCACAGCTCTGATCCTGATGTATGTGAGTCCTTTTCTGCTCAACACACCCATTCTACCAGGGCAGCTAGCAGGACGTTCTGTGGCCAAGCGCTCAGGGGCCTGCCAGAGACCAGCTCCAGCGGAGTTTGGAACTCGCAAAGGGTGCGTGGATGAGGCGCGAAGAAAGAGACGGACCACCAGGATTCCTTGATCGTAGTGGACAATGCGAGAAAGCTGTCCGCTTTATTTATACAGAACCAGTCAAACTCTGACTCAGACTTTTTACGTCATGATCAAGTGGGTGTTTCTAAGGATAATTCTGCCATTTGTTTCACCTAAGGCAAGCTATCAATTAGTAACACATTCCTCTTGAATCAGCTAAGGGAGGAAATGTATCACAGGAGGCAGGACCCAAAGATCAAAGGAAGAGGGAAAGAATGGGTTTCCCCTCCACCTGGAGACTAGCACCCTTGATTAGCATAGGATGGATGGGGGACAAAAACCGTAAACATAGGATCCCACCGATTGTGGGCAGAACACCCTTGACTAGTAAATGGTCAATAGGGGAGGAAGATCCTAAGCATAGGTTCCTGCTATACCCTTGATTAGCACAGGATCAAAGGGGGAGTTAACACCCCTGATCAGCATATGAGGGGCAGCCGTAGCAGCAATAGTGAGAAACCTTTTGGCTAAAGCGATATCAGCAACATTAGCTTTCAAGCTCTCATTGATACTATACATTAACTGTTAACTGCGCAGAGGCAGACAATGCCTAAATAAATTACAGAAATCTCAGTGGGATAGTCCGGTGTCCATGCAAAGGGAGGCGGAGCTGCATTCAGGTGATCTTAGAGATATTCCCGCCGGAGCCCAGCTGCACAGCAGGTGGTTCCTTGCGGCCCTGCCTGCAATAGAACAATACTCTTCACACCTTCCTGTCTTCCACACCCATCACACGGACCCCAGCAGGGGACTGCTCAGATGTGTGCGGATCCCCGATGTCTCCAACCTGTTCTTACATCCTCAGATGTGGCTGTGATCGGAGTTCCTGACATGACATGGGGCCAGCGTGTCACAGCTGTGGTGGCCCTTCAAGAAGGACACACACTGTCCCACGGGGAGCTCAAGGAATGGGCCAGGTGGGGCTGGGCAGGGCTGAATGGGGTTGGGTGGGGTTGGGAAGGGGTGCTGAGGTCTCTGTGCCCCTTTCCCCCAGGAAATGCAGATCTTCAGAGATCCAGGGTCAGTCTCGGGGAGAACCAGGCACTGAGTGTGTCCAGTCGGGTGGACACAGGCAGTCTCTCGTGCTGGCCCAGTCGGCTGCTCTGGAGCCCCTGTGGTGCAGCCCAGCACGGCTGGGCCCTTTGCGTGGGAAGGGCCAGGGCCTCTCACCTTTCACATCACATTGTGTGGGCCTCTGTCTCAGGCTGCAGACCCTCCCCAGGCTCGTCACCCACCTGTGTGGACCCCCCAGGACCTCCCCAGCCATGGTGTCTGGGGCTCCCTGCAGGACCAACCTCAAGCCATATCCTGGTCAACACTGGACAGGAGGGGTCCACCTGTAGCGAGCTCAGGCGGTGGGGGGCTCCTGGAGTCTCCATGTTCACGTTTCTGGTCAGCGGCTCCACTGGGCTCTGCTGGGCCATCACAGCTCCACCTGGGGGTCCCAGGGATGAAATGTCTGGGGAACTTAACCAGGAAGTAGCCAGGACTCCCCTCGCCTAAAGTCATGAGTTTTCAAATGAGGGGAAGCCCAGTGAGAATATGAAGAATGGACACTGCTGACCCCGCTATCCTCTGAGCCCAAACCAGCCAAGGAGACAGCACCCAGAGGTGCCATGCCTGCTGGGTGTCACAGGGTACAGCAGTGAATTCCCACCTCAGGATAAACAGGACATCGCCCTCCTTGTCCCATCCCATCCCCTACACCGCTACAATTGTATAATCCCTTGAAAACAGTCACAAGTCCATCCTTCAGCCATTTAAGTGCATCTTGACATTGTAGGGATGGACAATGGCCTAGCGTCCAGCATCCTGTTGTCAAGATATATTTAACAGCTTCATTGGGAGTTCATCTTTGATCTGGAAGTAGAGATGCACACTGCATTGTATCTTCACATATCAATATGATACTCTATCTTTTTGTTTTGTTTTGTTTTTTTATGAGGGAGATTTACATAGGGAAAGAGAAAGAGAAAAGATCTTCCACCCATTGGCTCACTCCCTAAATGGCCATAACGGCTAGAGCTGAACCAATCTGGAGCCAGGAGCCTCCTCTGGGTCCTGTACATAGGTGCAGGGTCCCAAGGACTTGAACCTACTTGAACCTCCTCTACTGCTTCCCCAGGTCCCAGGGCAGGTGGGATACAGACTGGCACCTATGGGACCAGGTAGCAGACCAGGGTGGCCCAGTGCAGTAGACAAGATGTGCATGTCAGACCACACAGTTCACACATGTTCCAGCGTCAAACCCATCGTCTTCCATAGAGTTCAGGGTGCTGCAGCCTCGTGTCTGCTCCCTCCCCGTGGGCCTGGGGCCAGGACCACAACCTCTGTGTCTGCCCCCTCCCCGTGGGCCTGGGGCCGGGACCACAACCTCTGTGTCTGCCCCCTCCCCGTGGGCCTGGGGCTGGAACTGGCCAGAGTCTATAGGGCAAGAGCTGCTAAGTTGCATGACCTGGAAAGGCCTTGAGTTTGCCCTGTTTGCGAAAGGTCGTCTGTGGAGGGCCGTCCAGGCGGCAGCTGACCCCAGCCTTCTGGGGTGCCTCACCTGCCTCCTGTTCAGGGAAGAGCCAGACACCCCGTCCTGAAGTTCCCACCAGGGCTGCCCCTGCGTGCTCTTCCTGGGTCCCAGGCCCCCAGGAAGCATGGCTGCATGGGTGAGCTGGGGGCTGTAGCCGGGACTGCTCTCCAGGGGCAGAACTAGAGAGAGAGAGTCCATGCTCACCCTGGGCCTCCTTGTGTCCACAGGAACGTCCTGGCCCCATACGCCGTGCCCACGGAGCTGCTGCTGGTGGAGGAGATCCCGCGGAATCAGATGGGCAAGGTGGACAAGAAAGCCCTGCTCAGACGCTTCTACCCCGCGTGAGCATAGCAGCACCAAGGCCTGACGCTGAGGAGGTGTCCCCGTGGCCCCCCGGCCCCACTGCCCCTGGCTCCCTGACCCCCTGGCCCTCTGGCCCCCTGGCCCCTGAACTCCCGGCCCCCTGGCTGGCTCTGCTGGGCAGGTGCACCCTGAGAGATGGATGGGGCAGGAGCAGCTGCCTTCATCAGCCCACGCAGGCATGGTTGGTATGCCAGAGGCTGCAAAGAGTCCAGAAGCTTCCACATGATGCCTGGAGGGCAAGGCATGTCTGCCCACAGCAGGCACGCGCAGTCCTGCGCGCCTGGCCTTGGCATGTCCAGGACATGGCTTGGCCACCCCACACTGGGTCACCCTTTCCTTGTACTGCTCGGGGGCTGGCCTTGGACTCGGAGAAAAAGCCCATTGAACGGAGCTTGGGCCGGTGGAGGACCCAGCACTCACTGGTCTAGACAGTGGGGTCTGGGCTTGTTAGCAGCTCTGCTGGCGCCTGTTCCTGGAGAAGTCGGGGCAACTAAGATCTCTGAATTCCTCCTCTGTTTCGTCTTGTTGTCTGTGTTTACCGAAGCACTTGTCTGTTCCACACCCTAGGGCTCCGGCTCCCAAGAGCATGTGCCACCCATGGCTCAGTCCAGGGGATTGACAGGGATGGCCCTGCCGCGCCCTGCATGGTGGTGACCTCTGCCCTCTGCAGCCCCACCTGCCAGGGGCATCTGAAGCCAGGACTCGCCCACAGCACTCCCCAAGGAGAGAGCTCAGAGTCGAGGCATGGGAGGCAGCTTCGGGGCTGGCACTTGACCCGCAGCAGGTTGGTGCCCAGTGACTGCCAGGGCCCTGATCCACAATCAGCGAGGGCACTGGGGAACCCTGCCCACTTGGGCATTCCCCAACCCCTCCTCCAGAGGAAGTGCAGCTTATCCAGGGACTAGCCAGGCTAGAGGTTCCCCTGGGTTCCTGCTGGCCTGGAATGGGGAGCCTGAGTGAACTGTCTCGTGTACGTGGGGCCAGCATCATCAGGAGACTCCATCTCACAGCAGCCCACCACTGTCAGCCCTGCTGAGGGGCCGGGCCAGGCCAGGGCCTGTGTTGATCCCACAGCTGCTGGGCCGTGGCCCCTCCACAGAGGGAGCAGAGGTGGGAACAGGCCAGAGGGTGGGTGGGGACGGTGGGTGGGGATGGCCACAGGCCCTCCCCCACTCACCTCTGCACAGCATTCCTGGAGCCATGCTGTTCCCTCTCATCACCAAGACAGGGAGGAGAAGGGACTGGGCTGGCTGAGGCCCACCAGTGGCCCACCACACAGCAAATGGACCCATTGCTAGGCTCTCTCCTGCTGGGACACAAGGTCCTCAGACTGGAGGGTCCCACTCAGGACTGCCTCAGGGGGCACGCAACAAACAGGAACCTCACCCTCTCCCCACCGTCCATCCAGTGACTCCCCAGACCCTGTCCACACCACCATCTGGGCCTGCTCTGGACCCTTTGCACCCCCAGACCCACAGGTTCCAGGCTTGCTCCGAGGGTCCTTGGGGAGACCAAGTCATATCCAGGGCGAGCCTGGTGGCCCAGGAACCTCTCGGGAATGCACCCCAGGCCAGTGCACCCCAGGCCAGTGTCTCACCCTTCCTGAGCTCCCAAACTGTGCTCCCTGTGTGTTGCATCTGGTCACTCAAGGGGTCCAGGGGAGTCCTGCCCCGCTGGCCACTTCACTCAAACATGGATTCTCTGGGGTTGAACTGGACAGAACCTCGGAGGCCAAGTGAGTGTTTACGGTCTCTCTGCGGTCAGAAGGAGGCTTGCAAGCTATCCACAGATGAGGTGCGCTCTCCCACCCCCTCTGCCCACATACCCCAGATGGAGCTGGGATCAGCCCACACCCACGCATTCAGGGGCGTGACAGGGCAGAGGGTTGGGGGTCTCCAGGCAGGTCCTAAACGTGTGTGGCAGGAACTTGGAAGGGATGCAGTCTCTGCCCACAGCACCAGCCGGGCAGCACGTGATGTGGAGCCTGCCAAGAAGGCCTGGACCAGCTCCCAGCCACCCAGGAGCCCACCAGGAGCACCTGCAGGCTCTGGACAAGAGGAGGACAAGGGTCTAATGGATGGCCCAGCCTGGCAGGTGCCAGGTGGGCCTGTGCAGGACCCGAGGCTCTGCGGAGGTAGCTCTAACCCTAACTCTCCTGCTCCCCTAGGCAGAGGCACCCCGAGGGAGGAAGGTACTTTGAGACAGGTCCTTGCTCCTGGGGTGCTGTCTGGGCTGCAGTGGGGGGAGTGGGGGGAATCCCTCCCATCCCTCTCACGGCTCGGTCAAGGTCATCTCCCACCCTGTCCCCTGACCCCCTGCTACGCTAGTGGGTGTGGAGCACGTGACTGCGGGCCCAGACCCCTTAGCCGGACCCCTGCAGCCCCTGCCCACACCCTTCCTCTAGCCGGGCCCAGGATCAACTGGAACTGACCCCAGGCCAGTGGGCGAGGTCCCTCCATCCATAGAGAGCTGCCGCCACAGAGTACCAGCCCACACACGCTGACCAGCTGTCACTCAGCTCCAGGCCGCGCCCCGTCCACCTCAAGGTTCCTGCCCCGGTTCCAACCACTCTTGGCCAGCCCGCACTTGTGCTGTCAATCAGCGCTCGGCCCCGCCCCCGGGTGCACTTGCGCTGTCAATCAGCGCTCGGCCCCGCCCCGCACACTTGGCGCTGTCACTCAGCCCGACCGCGCGAGTCTGGGTCCAGCTCGAGGTGGACTCTTCGCCGCTGCTCCGCAACCGACCCCATGGACACTGCGCTCCTGCTGGCTCTCGGGTTGCTGGCCCAGGTAAGGCATGGGTGATCGGGGAGCACTGCCGGCCGCAGCCCTTGGGACAGCATCTAAAGTGAGTCCTGCGGGCTGCCCCCAGAGCCCCCGACCTGGCCTTTGGGGGCTGTGGGCTGGGCACCGTGTGCGCACCGTGTGTGGGGCTCCCTTGTCCAGGGCAGGCCTGAGAGAGACCAGTCTCCTGTCTGCAAGTGAACATGAGGGAGGACTGGGGGCCAGGCCAAGATCCCCTGCAGAGCCTCCCTTGGGGGAGCCTGGGCCTGTCTCAGTGGGGTCCCCTGCAGTTCCTGGCCTGGGTCAGAGTCCCCACTTCAGGCCCCTAGCCAACAGGGGCAGCTGTGGGCTCCGCCCTCCAGGAACTGGCCTTCTATCCTTGGGGATGTCCGGGCTGCTCCATTCCCACCCCCAGGACTGCTGGCCACTGTGGCCTTGGAGCTGGGAATGGAGACCGGGTCTCACTCGCCAGCCCCTGCAGCCCCAGGCTGCACCCGGGGCCCCGGGCCAGCAGCAGCAGGTCTGTCGGTGGTCCTGGGTAACTCCCAACCTGGAATGTTTGGGGTCAGCACTGCTGAGGGTCATTATCCGTGGTGGCCAGAGGGTGGTCAGGCCCCACTGGACACAGGGATGGCAGCTGGCTCCCTCACACACCTACTGCGGGGGTCTCCTGAGTCCCTTCCGCTACCTGCTGGCCTCCTGGCTCACCAGCTCTGGTTTCAGCCCCTGGCCACTGTCCAGACCTTAGCCAGGCTGCCCCTTGAGCCAGTCAGATCCTCACTCTAGCCTCTCCCCCCGGGCTCTTAGCACCGCTGCTGCCCGTGGAGACAGTGGCCAGCATGGCCTGTGCCCCGAGCCAGGCCAGCGTTCCTCTTTAATGATTCTTCCTCTTCCTCAGAGGCCCAGACTTCCCACCCCACATGGTCACTACATACTCTGTCCCTGCCAAACCCCAGGCAGGTGGCCACAGCCCATGGGGTGGCTCTGTGGCCTTGGAAGAAGTGGACAGCCCTCGAGTCCTGGTCCCAGTGGAGTCCGAGTCCCCCATAGGCCCTGGGTCAGGTCCTTAGAACCAGCTCCATGAGCTCCTACCCTACCCCTGGTCCCTGGTCCCCTGCCCAGCACCAGGCATGGTGGGCTAGAGCTGGCCAGGAGAGCCACGTGGAGTATGAAGGAAGGACTGGGCTTCCCAGTGAGACTTCAGGCAGTAGCCATGTCCGTTGTCATGTTGGGGGGATGGGAGGAAGCAGCTGCCTTTGCCTCCCCTCCTGTCCCCCTTCTGGAGAGGGCACAGTCCCAGGGTAGACGCCTGGCCAGGCTGACAGCTGGGCCCATCCCTGGCCCTCCAGGAATGGGAGGACCCAGATTCCAGCAGGAGGAGGAGGTGGGCAAGGGCTTCTCATTTCACCCCCAGCAGGCAGCCCAGGTCTCCTTCCAGGCCCACCTTGCCCGGTCACTCACAGCACAGGGGGTGAGGGGTGCAGACACTCCTCCCTGTCTACCTGGCCAGCCGGGCCCTTCATGGACAGCTCTGCCACTGGTCCCTTATACTCCGCCAGGGAGCCCATCACTTGCTCGCTGTGCCCGGACGTCACTTGGGCCTCCTAGTGTTGACCCCTTGCTCTGTGCCCAAGACCAGACAAGGGTGGCCGTGCCAGGAACAGTGAGCTGGCCAGGCCGTGTGGTTCTGCATGGGACACCGGGGGGGCCTCAGCTCCCCTCAGCAACTCCCAGGCCCTCCCTGCGGCCCCCATGTCATCTGGGCAGCTGGGCAGAGGACAAAGAGCAGAGGGCAGAGAGAAGCCACCATCCATAGCCTCAGATGTGGACCCGAGGCCCTGCCCAGCTTCTGTGGCTTCCCTGACCTGAGGCTTGGGCTGTGGCCAGGTCAGGCACTCAGGTCTCCTGGGCTTTGCCCAACTGTGCCCCAGAAGAATGACCTGGGTGGCCCTGTCTGACTGTGGCCAGCTGGACAGCCCCCTTACTATGAGGGTTCACAGGGCCCGAGGTGCCCCCTCTGTGCTGGCTCAGCCTAGCCAAGGGCTCGGACACCACATGCCCAGCAACAGCCCAGGCCCCTCACTGGCAGGGACAGTGAGGACTCAAGGCTACCTGGCTCCAGGACAGCCCCTGAGCTGCAGAGGCCATGAGCTCGGTGCCCCTGTGGGTAGCAGGTGCGTCCCTGGCAGGTAGGTACCGTGGCTTGGAAGAGGCCAGCTCCCAGGCCAGCTCTGCCATCTGTCCATGGATGGCTTCCCGGGAGGGGGGTGGAATGAAGGACCCTTCTGCCTCATCTGCCTGCCCCCACCTGCTGCCCGGACTCTCAGCCCATAGAGGTCTCAGTCATGCCCCCACAGGTGGGCAGGGGAGCCCTCCAGGCTGGCCCTGGAGTGGACAATGGCCAGCAGAGGCCGTGGGAACCATGCCCACTGGGGACATTGCCAAGTACAGTGCCAAATGCAGCCGTCCTGTGGGCCACCTCCCACCTCGCCCTGTCCTCGGCCTCTCCCACTCACTGGGCGTTGCTGCCCCTCTCATGCAGTACCCCTCAGAGGTTGCCAGGCACAGGGGCCCTTACTGGCAGTTGATCCCCACTTTAGGGGCTGGGGTGTAGTCTCCGGAGGTGAGGCGCAGGACACAGCACCAGGTGAACAGTCCATGAGCTCCCCCAGCTCTCCCCTACCTGCCCCAAGGAAGGGGACACCCTCCTGACCCCAGTGTCCCTGAGAGTAGCCTACCAGCTGGGGCACAGGTGACAGATGGCCCCAGAGACGGAGGAGGACTCAGACTCCGGCCACGCCTCCCCAGCAGGTGGTCCATGCTGCCCACCCCAGCCATGCATATGGCCGAGGCTGGGAAGCAGGCAGCCAGACCCCCAGGCTCAGCCACCCTCACTGAAGCCAGGCCTGGTGAGGGCCGTTGAGTGCCTGGACATGTGGAAGGGAGCCTAGGGTGTGGAGGGTGGCCGCACTGGACCGGCCAAGGAGCCCGGGGAGTTGCAGCCTGGTGCTGTCCAGGGGGCAGTGAGGGGACTGCCCCTGGTGCTCCAGCCTTGGCCTCACAGTTTTTCTGGTCATGCTGAAAGAATCCTGTGCCAGGTGGGGTGGGGGTGGAGTTTGGGCACCAGAGCTCCTGGGAGCAGCGCTGGTTGCCTAGGGCTTGGGTGGTCCCAGGCACAGGTGCATACTGAAAGCCAACTGGTCTCAGCTTAGCCTCCCTGTAAACAGAGTGGGCAGTGGGTGGGCGGTCATCCAGGCAAGAGGCTAGAGCCAGGGTCAGTCTAGGAGCTGCTTACATCGGCAACATGTGTCATCTTTTTAAAGATTTATTTGAAAGGTAGTTGGGGACAGGGGAGAGAGATCTATCTTACATCTGTTGGTCACTTCTCAAATGGCCACAATGGTCCAGGCTAAAGCCAGGAGCTTCTTCCGGGTCTCCCACATGGGTGCAGGCTCCCAGGCCCTGGGCCGTCCTCTGCTGCTTTCCCAGGCCACAAGCACGGAGCTGGATGGGAAGGGGAGCAGCTGGGGCTTGGACAGCCACCTGCAATGTGAATGTCCGGCGTCGCTGGCCACACCAAGACCTCTGGAAGCTGGGGTGTGTTTCTAGGGGTGGAGCATCTGGGCCTTGGGCGGTGCTCTGAAGGGCCATCCTGGGTCAGGATCCCCCAGGTCTTGGCCCTGCTCCCGGCTGTTTCTGATAGGAGCCAAGGTTTCCCTCTGTTCCACCTTGGGCCAGGAACATCTTCCAGCACGGCCTCCCCACTGAGGGATCTACCTCTGCAGCAGGGCCACTCTGCCCATCCACATCTGGGGCAGGAATTGTGGTTCCAATGACCAGCGCTTGTTGAGGTGGGCGCCCCAGCCCCACACTCCTGGGGGAGAGAAGCTGCTCTGTACCCCTTCAGCTTGCGGATGTGGCTGCCGAGGGGAGACCCACAGACTTCCCGAGCATGGGTTGGGCCAGTGGCTGTCAGGAACAGCTGCCTCTGTACATGCCCAGCACCAGCCTGCTTACCTCACTGTTGGGTCCAGGTCTTGCAGATGGAGACATGGCCTGTAATGAGTCTCTGACTGGGGTCCTGTGCTGTGTACTAGGGGTCCTGTGCTGTGTAATGGGGCCCTGTGCTGTGTAATGGGGCCCTGTGCTGTGACTGGGGGCCCTGTGCTGTGACTGGGGGCCCTGTGCTGTGACTGGGGGTCCTATGCTGTGTACTGGAGGTCCTGTGCTGTGACTGGGGGTCCTGTGCTGTGTACTGGGGGTCCTGTGCTGTGTAATGGGGCCCTGTGCTGTGACTGGGGGCCCTGTGCTGTGTAATGGGGCCCTGTGCTGTGACTGGGGGCCCTGTGCTGTGTAATGGGGGCCCTGTGCTGTGACTGGGGGTCCTGTGCTGTGTAATGGGGGTCCTATGCTGTGTACTGGAGGTCCTGTGCTGTGACTGGGGGTCCTGTGCTGTGTACTGGGGGTCCTGTGCTGTGTAATGGGGGTCCTGTGCTGTGTACTGGGGGTCCTGTGCTGTGTAATGGGGTCCTGTGCTGTGTAATGGGGTCCTGTGCTGTGTACTGGGGGTCCTGTGCTGTGTACTGGGGGTCCTGTGCTGTGTAATGGGGGTCCTGTGCTGTGTACTGGGGGTCCTGTGCTGTGTAATGGGGGTCCTGTGCTGTGTAATGGGGGTCCTGTGCTGTGTAATGGGGTCCTGTGCTGTGTACTGGGGGTCCTTGCTGTGACTGGGGACCCTGTGCTGTGGAATGGGTATCCTATGCTGTGTCATGGGGGCCCTGTGCCGTGTTTGGGGTCCTGTGCTGTGACTGTGGGCCTTGTGTGAATGGCTATCTCTCTTGCAGGGCCTTGGCCCGTCCTGGTGTGCCCCTGAATTGTGGCGACTCAGTACCCTGTACCCCTGGCACCAGCCCCATTCTGTGAACCGTGTGCGGCGAGCCTGGGTCATTCCCCCAATCAGCGTGTCTGAGAACCACAAGCGGCTCCCATACCCATTGGTGCAGGTGAGGAATGATGGGGAGCAACGAGGGGCCGGGGAGATAGCTGCGTGTTCCCCTCATTGCTCCTCAGGTCTCAGCGCTGAGGAAGCCCCCTACCGTGGCCTCCCTTGCCACATCTTGGGGTTTCTCACCTGGGCTGCGGTTCAGAACCTCAGGCAGCCCCCTTGGGGACAGGCCCCCCACAGGCTGAGGACTCTGGGTCCCTAGGCCAGCAATGGCCAGGCTGTGACCCCAGAGGCCAGGGGTCTGAGCTGGGGACCCCAGTGTCTCTTGTGGTTCCCCCCAGATCAAGTCAGACAAGCAGCCACTGGGCAGTGTCCTGTACAGCATCCAGGGCCCCGGCGTGGATGAAGAACCACGGGGCGTGTTCTCTATTGACAAGTTCACTGGCAAAGTCTTCCTCAATGCCATGCTGGACCGTGAGCAGACTGACCGCTTCCGGGTGGGCAGGGTCTGGGTTACCTGAGTGGGGGTGGGAGCTTGGGGTCGAGTGTCAGGGCCAGTGGAGGCAGCGAGGCTGGGGGTGAGGGGAGGAAGGCGGGTCAGCAGCCACCTTAAGCCTGCCAGGCTAACACCTACAACCGAGCTTCCAGGAGGCCCAGGCAGGAGAGGACATGGGTCACCCCGGCTCCACCCAGCCTGACAGCACCAGCCGTTCCCCTCCAGCTCAAAGCCTTCGCGCTGGACCTGGGCGGGTCCACCTTGGAGGACCCCACAGACCTGGAGATCGTGGTGGTGGACCAGAACGACAACCGGCCAGCCTTCTTGCAGGACATGTTCGTGGGCCGGGTGTTGGAGGGCGCCGCCCCAGGTGAGGCTGCAGGTGCTCGCCAGAGGAGAGGCTGGGTACCCCCACAGTGAGCACAGGGCAGTCCCCCCAGGCGGTGCAGGGGGCCGCCATGGCAGTCCCACTCCCCACTCCCATGGGTGTAGCTCTTTAAGCCACTGCCCCGACTGTGTAATTTTGTCTTGCTTTTAGCATAAAACAGCCACATTTTCGCTTTAATTTTCTTGTAAGATTTATTTATTTATTTATTTGAAAATCAGAGTTACAGAAAGAAGGAGAAAGATCTGTCCACTGGTTCACTCCCCAAGTGGCCACAATGGCCAGAGCTGAGCTGATCTAAAACCAGGAGCCAGGAGCTTCTTTCAGGTCTCCCACATGGGTGCAGGGTCCCAAGGCTTTGGGCCATCCTCGACTGCTTTCCCAGGCCACAAGTAGGGAACTGGAAGGGAAGTGGAGTAGCTGGGATACAAACCTACCAACCAGTGTCCATATGAGATCCCAGCACATGCAAGGCAAGGACTTTAGTCATTAGGCTACTGTGACAGGACCACTTTAATTTTAGAACGAGGCAGAATTCCAGCCCAGGCTGCCTGCTCCCACCCTGGCGCCTCAGTCTGTCTCAGTGACATACTCTGTCCTCACACGGGTCCCAGTCCCCTGCAGTCAGCCATGGTAGGCCACCGCGTGAGTTCCCTCTGCACCTCATGGGCTCCCAAGGCCTTGAGGAGTCTAACGCCACACTCTCCTAGTCGTGTCTGGGTCTGGGGGGTTTACTTGTCCACCGGGCACAGGTGTGCACTAGACCCTCACGGGCACCCCTGAGATGGCTGACAGGTGTCATGCAAGAAGCGCCAACGACCCACGTGTAATGTGACGTGTGCGTGCCATCTCTGTGCTCCTCTCCCCGCCCTTCCAGGCACCTCCGTGACCAGGGCCGAGGCCACCGACGCCGACGACCCCGAGACCGACAATGCGGCGCTGCGCTTCTCCATTGTGCAACAGGGCAGCCCTGAGGTGTTCAGCATTGATGAGCTCACTGGGGAAATCCGCACAGTGCAAGTGGGGCTGGACCGTGAGGTGAGTGCACGGGGTGGGGTGCAAGGGGGGCTGGACCGTGAGGTGAGTGGGCAGGGTGGGGTGCAAGGTGGGCTGGACCCTGAGGTGAGTGGGCAGGGTGGGGTGCAAGGGGGGCTGGACCGTGAGGTGAGTGGGCAGGGTGGGGTGCAAGGGGGGCTGGACCTGAGGTGAGTGGGCAAGGTGGGGTGCAAGGGGGCTGGACCGTGAGGTGAGGCTTGCCAGGGCCCATTTGTGTGTAGGGCCAGGCTTGTCGCAGCCCACGCCTGGCCTCCCACTCCACACCCTGGGTAGGACTGGCAAAGGCAGCCAGTGCCAGTGTCTGCTGCAGGGGGCGCTCCTGAGCGCCACCTCTCCTGGCGTCTGGCAGCTCCCCTGACCGTGCCTGCCCTGACCCCCAGGAGGTGGCCGTGTACAACCTGACCCTGCAGGTAGCAGACATGTCTGGGGATGGCCTCACCGCCACTGCCTCGGCCATCATCTCACTGGATGATGTGAACGACAATGCGCCGGAGTTCACCAAGGAGGAGGTTCCCACCCCATCCTTCCTGGGGCTGCTGGCAAAGGGCGGGTTAGGGTGGAAGAGGGAGCAGTGTGTGGGGTGTAACCGGAATTGGGGTCCTGTGGTTGGGAGCCTCTGTTGGAGCAGCAGGGCGGAGGGGGCCCCTGCCCCAGGGGTGACCACGGCTTGGCTCCCTCAGTTCTTCATGGAAGCCACAGAAGCAGTCACGGGTGTGGATGTGGGGCGGCTGCAGGTGGAAGACAGGGACCTGCCGGGGTCCCCCAACTGGGCGGCCAGGTTCACCATCCTGGGAGGTGACCCTGATGGGCAGTTTGCCATCCGCACGGACCCCAGGACCAATGAGGGCGTGCTGTCCCTGGTGAAGGTGAGCCTGGTGTTTGTCTTGTCCTTGGAACCCCGCGCCCCTTCCCTGCAGGGCTGTGCCCCCCGGCATCGTGGGTCCTTGCATGAGTCTTCAGTGGGGAGAGGACACCCCAGTTCCCTCCCCAGGAGGGTCCCAACAGTCAGGGCTGGGTGAGGCCAAAGCCAGGAGCCTGGAGTTCCATCTGGCTGGGTGCAGGTCTGGGTGCAGGGGCCCAGGCACTTGGGCTGTCACCTGCAGCTTCCCAGGCCACTAGCAGGCAGCTGGTGGGAAGAGGAGCAGCTGGGACTTGAACCTGCGCCCTGTGGGATGCCAGCACTTCATGTGGCCCCTAACTCACAGTGCCACACACAGCTCCCACTTCACCGCCTTTTATCACACACACATTTTAGTTCCTCAGGGTTGAAGAGGGAGGAAGCAGGGGCTCATGGGACCCCCCTCAGCCACGACCCTGGCCTCCTCCCCTAGCCCCTGGACTACGAGAGTCGTGAGCGCTACGAGCTCCAAGTGCTGGTGCAGAACCAGGCCCCGCTGCAGGCAGCCGCGCCACGTGCCGTGCGGGGACAGGCCAGGGTCAGCGTGTGGGTGCAAGACGCCAACGAGGCCCCTGTGTTCCCAGAGAACCCCCTGCGGGTCAGCCTGGCCGAGGGTGCCCCCCCAGGCACCCCGGTGGTCACCTTCGCTGCCCGAGACCCCGACACACAGCAGCTGCAGATACTGAGGTCAGCTGCTCCACCCGCACCCCTGGGGCTCCGCGGACCCCAGGAGCAGATTCTAGGGGTGGGGGAGGTCTTCGGCACCACGGGAGCCGGAATGTGCCCGTCATGGTGACCCCTCGGCCGCAGTCCAGCGGTTGGCCTCTGAGCGGCTCCTCCCCTGCTGTCCACCCTTCTCCTGCCGCCCTTGACCCATGGCCTTGACCCCGTGTCCGGGTCTGCCTTCACACGGCAGCAGTCAGCAGGGGGCCTGGCACCCTGGCACACTCCTGTCACGTGCCTGTGCGTGTGGGAGTGTTGCTCATGCGTGCGTCGCCCCCTGCCCAGCTACTCCAAGGACTACGACCCGGAGGACTGGCTGCAGGTGGACCGCGCCACGGGCCAGGTGCAGACCCAGCGCGTGCTCAGCCCGGCCTCCCCGTTCCTCAAAGACGGCTGGTACCGCGCCATCATCCTGGCCCTGGACGACGGTGAGGCGCAGCCCCGCCCGGCCGGGCGCCTCCCCAGGGACAGCGGCCCGAGCCCACCGGCCTCCCTCTCTGCAGCGTCCCCGCCGCGCACGGCCACCGGCACGCTGTCCGTGGAGATCCTGGAGGTGAACGACCACGCCCCCGCGCTGGCGCCGCCGCCCTCGGGCAGCCTGTGCAGCGAGCCGCACCTGGGCCCCGGCCTCCTCCTGGGCGCCACGGACGAGGACCTGCCCCCGCACGGGGCTCCCTTCCACTTCCTGCTGAGCCCCGGCGCGCCCGAGCTGGGCGCCAACTGGAGCCTCAGCCCGGTCAACGGTGCGCACCCGGGCGGGCGGCGGGCCCTGCTGACCACCTGCCGAGCACCCTGCTGACCACCCTCTCCCCGCAGTGAGCCACGCGCGGCTGCGGCCGCGGCAGCCTGTGCCCGAGGGCCTGCACCGTCTGCGCCTGCTGCTCCGGGACTCGGGGCAGCCGCCGCAGCAGCGCGAGCAGCCGCTCAACGTGTCCGTGTGTCGCTGCGGCCCCGACGGCGCCTGCCTGCCCGGGGCGGCCGCGCTGCGCACCGGGGCCGCGGGCGTCGGCCTGGGCGCCCTGCTCGCCGTGCTGGCCAGCGTGGCCGTGCTGCTGCGTGAGTGCCCCTCGGCCCGCCCCCGGGACAGGCCCCGCCCTCGGCCCGCCCCCGGGACAGGCCCCGCCCTCGGCCCGCCCCCGGGACAGGCCCCGCCCTCGGCCCGCCCCCGGGACAGGCCCCGCCCCTCGCAGCAGCCCGCCCCTCCGCCCAGGCCCCGCCCCGCGGCGTCCCAGCCCCGCCCCGCAGCCCAGGCCCCGCCCCATCACGTGCCTCCCCCGCAGTGCTGGTCCTGCTCGGGGCGCGGCGCGCGCGCTGGCGGCCGTCGGTGCGGGACAAGGCCCTGCTGCACCGGCCGCTGGACGACCTCCGCGACAACGTCCTCAACTATGACGAGCAGGGCGGCGGGGAGGAGGACCAGGTGAGGGCGGGGCTTCCGGAGGCCGGGCCTGGGCGGGGCGCGCCGGTCGGCCTCGCGCTGAGCCGGGCTCTGCTCGCCCCGCGCCCCAGGACGCCTACGACATCAACCAGCTGCGGCCCTCGCTGAGCGTCCCCCTCGGGCTGGGGCGGCCGCCGCTCCGCCGCGACGCCGCCCACGGCCACGCGCCCCCACGGCCACGCCGCCTGCAGCCTGCCGGCCCCGCGGACGTGGCCAGCTTCATCAGCGAGGTCGGTGTCCTGGGTGCGTGCGTGCACGGTGCACCACGTGGGCTGGCGGGGGCGCCAGTGGCCAGCCCCGGGCTGCGGAGTGGGGCAGTGATCCCGGGACGGTCATCGGAGGGTCCATTCCCCCACACTGCCCAGGAGCCCCCGGGTGGTCAGCATGCTGCTCGGGGGGCCTGAGGCCTGCCCGACGGCGAGCAGGGCACGTGGGCGGGGACCCGGCCCCCGACCCACCCAGCGACCCGAGCAGAGCCCTGCTGCCTGTCCCCAGGGCCTGGCGGCTGCAGACAACGACCCCGGCGTGCCGCCCTACGACACAGCTCTCATCTACGACTACGAGGGGGCCGGCTCGGCGGCGGGGACACTGAGCTCCATCGTGTCCAGCGGGGGGGACGAGGACCAGGACTACGACTACCTCCAGGACTGGGGCCCGCGCTTTGCCCGGCTGGCGGACTTGTACGGACGCCCCTGAGGCCTGCCCCGGGCACTCCGGTGCCAGACAGTGGCAGGGCGCTGGGCCCACCCACCACGCACCCGAGACCACCCACCCGGGACCCAAAGCTGCCCCAGCCCCCACTTCTGCTTCCTCCTGTTAACCTCTTTGTATGAAAGAAACCTGCCTTGAGTGTGGACTACAGCTTGGCCCCGGGCTGGGCTGGGAGCAGCGAGGGGAGCTGTGGGGGGCCAGAGGGCGGCTCTGGGAAGAGGGGCTGCAGCCCCCACGCCCAGCACAGCTCTCCAGTTCCGTCCCCGGGCAGCAGGGGCCCTGGACGCGGGTGTGGATACTTCTAAGAAGGACTCGCCCTGGCCTGTGTCGGCCTCAGCCCTGCACCGTCCGTGGGCTGTCCAGCGCGAGGCGGGGGCTTCTCCCAGCAGCCCCACCCTCTGGCTCGGCTGCCTGCAGCCCCCCTCACAAAGTGCAGGGGGGCTGGGCCATGGTGGGGAGGGTCTCGGAACAGACCCTCAGCCCCAGCACAGGAAAGCTGTGTGACCTCCAGGACCCCTCACACTGGGCCACAATGAGGACAGCCAGCGGCCAGCCTGTCACACTGACCGCTCAGCAGATGCTCAGCCCTGAAGCCCCCCACCCCAGGAGGCCCCACAGCTCCAGGCTAGTCACAGGCAGATGGCCTGGCCGGGATGCCCTGGGGTGCGCCCTCCTGTGCCGCCCTCTTCCTGAGGGTCAGGGGGTGAGGAGCCAGAAACTTCCTGTCCAGCGACCCCAGGGGTACTCCACAGGCCGGCAGCTGGTGATGCTGGCTGCCAGTGGCCAAACATGGGGTGTAGTGGGGGACACTTGGGCCCTCATGTCCAGCTCCTGCTGGCCGTGAAGCTGGCTGGGGAGAAGGGCAGGGACTACAGGCACAGCCAGCCCAGGATGTGACTGCTCTGCTGCCTGGGGGGAGGCTTCCATTGGGGGGGACTCCAGCAATCCGGGACGGCCCTTGTTGCTGGGGACGGACAGGAACCCCACATGGTAGCTGAAGGGGCTGCTGCCCACGGGAGTCAGACACCGACGGGCAGGGGTCTGTACTTTGGGGGTCCTGGCACTATGTGCCCAAGGATGACTTGGGGTCGCCAAAGCAGCCCCAAGTCCGCTGGGAGTGGGTCTCCTTGGCCCAGAGGCCTCAGCGAGGGACGCCATAAGAAACCCCGACGCCCCACAGGGCCCTTCCGCAGGGGCAGGGTCCCGCGCGGGGCTGCAGGGCTGCGGGGCGACGGAGGCCGAGAAGGGCGGGACGTGAGGGCAGGCCTGGGGTCGCGGGCGCACCTGCGTGACGGGGCCTCGTGCGGCGGTCACCTGCGGGACCGGGGCGGGGCCGGGCGGCTCCAGGTGCGCGTCCGGGACCGGGCGCCGCGGGCCGGTCTGGAAGGTGAGCTCCCGCAACCGTCCTTACGGCGGTGTCCGCGTTCGCGGGGAGCGGGCTGGGTTGCGTCCGGGTGCGGGGTTCCTGCCCGAAGGTCCGAGGGCGGCCCAGGCGTTTGCCGCGGGAGGCGCGGCTGCTGCGTGAAGACCCCGGGGAGCGCCCCGCGCCTTTTGCGCGTCCCGCGGGAGGTTCGGTGGCGCTGGGGCCGCTCCGCGCGCCGTGCTGCGGGGTTCCCTGCGGGCCCCGGGGCTGGGGGTCCCCTCCTCTTCAGGTGGCGGCGGCCTCCGGACGCGGGTTGGGCCGGACCCTCGGCTTCCCCACCCGGTCCGCCCCGCTTGCGCCCTGCGTTCAGAGCCCACGCGCGGCCCGAGCCCTCCGGGGCGTCGGGGACCGAGTCCGAGCTCCTGCCCCGCGACCCGTGCGTCCACGCGCGCCCGCGGCTCCGGGGCCTCCTCGCCCTGCAGCTGAGGCGCATTGGGGGCGGCCGCGAGCTCAGCCCCTGCCCACCTGGTCCCTGAGGCCCCGGCCGGGCTCACCCTGAGGCCCCTCGCAGACCCCCGCCAGGCTCACCCTGAGGCCCCACCGGGCCGGGCTCACCCTGAGGCCCCACCGGGCTGGGCTCACCCTGAGGCCCCCACCGGGCCGGGCTCACCGCGAGGCCCCCGGCTGAGATGGCCGTCGCAGCCTGGGCAGCCACCGTGCTGGGCCCTTGGCACGCTGAAAGCAGGAGCAAGCCAGCTTGGCAGGTGTGTGGCCAGAAACGCACCCATTGCTTCTTGATTTTCCGCTTTGTTGGAGTTGAGCTGCTGTAGTAATTCCTGATGATTCTTGGCAGGCTGTGGGTCTGTGCCAGTCTGGCCCGCTGTCTGTCGCCCTCTTCCTGAAGGTGGCTGTGCTCCAGGCAGCTGGACGCGGGGTGGGGGGCGGCGACTGACGTGGGGTGGGGTGACCCCGGTGACTGACGTGAGGTGACCCCGGTGACTGACGTGAGGTGACCCCGGTGGCTGACGTGAGGTGACCCCGGTGACTGACGTGAGGTGACCCCGGTGGCTGACGTGAGGTGACCCCGGTGACTGACGTGAGGTGACCCCGGTGGCTGACATGAGGTGACCCCGGTGGCTGACACGAGATGGGGGTGACTGACGTGAGGCGGGAGTGACCCCGGTGACTGACGTGAGGTGGGGTGACCCCGGTGACTGACGTGAGGCGGGAGTGACCCCGGTGACTGACGTGAGGTGACCCCAGTGGCTGACACGAGGTGGGGGTGACTGACGTGAGGCGGGAGTGACCCCGGTGACTGACGTGACGTGGGGTGACGCAGCTCAGGCTGCTGCCCGCATGGCTGACCGCGGACGAAGCCTCCACCATCTTAGTCCCCTCTCTCCGGAAGTGTGTGCGCGTCCAGCAGCAAAAAGCGCTCGGGCCGCTGAGGACGCCACCATGTTGGCTGGGCGGCCACAGCGCCGGCGTGGTGGAGGCCACGGCTTGGTCTTCTGCTTGTTCTTGCTTTTTTACTTACTTATCGCTTCTTTTACTTATAAAGATTAGTTTTTTTTGGAAAGGCAGATCGTATTTACAGAGGAGAGCTGGGTCTCCCAAAATGGCCGCGCGGCTGGAGGGCGCAGGAGGGCCTGGCCTTCTTCCGGCCTCTCGGGAGGCGCGTCGGCCCGGGCTGGCCCCTCTGCCCGCGGGCAGCCGGCCTGGCAGCAGCCCCGCCACCGCGCGCCTCGCCTCCGCTGCTTCGGTAAGTGGCCGCCACGCCGGTGCGCCTGGCCGGCTTTGCCGGGCGCTGGGGTGGGCAGCACCGGGGCCGTCGGGGAGCCAGCAGACCCGGGACCCTGGGTGGGGTCGGGCCCACAGCTGTCGGGTGGGAACGGGGGTCCCCAGTGCTCGGGGTCGGGCCCACCGCTGTCGGGTGGGAACGGGGTCCCCAGTGCTCGGGGTCGGGCCCACAGCTGTCGGGTGGGAACGGGGTCCCCAGTGCTCGGGGTCCGGCCCACCGCTGTCGGGTGGGAACGGGGTCCCCAGTGCTCGGGGTCCGGCCCACCGCTGTCGGGTGGGAACGGGGGTCCCCAGTGCTCGGGGTCGGGCCCACCGCTGTCGGGTGGGAACGGGGTCCCCAGTGCTCGGGGTCGGGCCCACCGCTGTCGGGTGGGAACGGGGGTCCCCAGTGCTCGGGGTCCGGCCCACAGCTGTCGGGTGGGAACGGGGTCCCCAGTGCTCGGGGTCGGGCCCACCGCTGTCGGGTGGGAACGGGGTCCCCAGTGCTCGGGGTCGGGCCCACCGCTGTCGGGTGGGAACGGGGTCCCCAGTGCTCGGGGTCCGGCCCACCGCTGTCGGGTGGGAACGGGGGTCCCCAGTGCTCGGGGTCGGGCCCACAGCTGTCGGGTGGGAACGGGGTCCCCAGTGCTCGGGGTCCGGCCCACCGCTGTCGGGTGGGAACGGGGGTCCCCAGTGCTCGGGGTCGGGCCCACAGCTGTCGGGTGGGAACGGGGTCCCCAGTGCTCGGGGTCCGGCCCACCGCTGTCGGGTGGGAACGGGGGTCCCCAGTGCTCGGGGTCGGGCCCACAGCTGTCGGGTGGGAACGGGGTCCCCAGTGCTCGGGGTCGGGCCCACAGCTGTGGGGTGGGAACGGGGTCCCCAGTGCTCGGGGTCGGGCCCACAGCTGTCGGGTGGGAACGGGGGTGTTGGCACCGCGTCACTGAGGGTCCCCATCTCAAGCGGGGCTGTGGCCTGCTCGGCCTGTGGGAACGGGGGTGTTGCTCTCACGTCGCGGAGGGTCTCCGTGTGTGGGAGGCCGCCTTGCTCTGGCTCAGGCGGGCCAGAGGCCTGGCCTGCTTCAGGCCCTGGTCTGCACCCGAGTCCTGCTGGGCCGCGTGTCACAGATAAGCTTCGTGTGTTTGTGGACTCAGCACTAACACCCCTGTCTTGCTCTGTTTAAAAGATGATATGAAGGCCTGGCGCAGTAGCCTGCTGGCCAAAGTCTTCACTTCGCATGCACTGGGATCCCATGTGGGCGCTGGCTCCTGTCCTGGGGACCCTGCTTCCCACCAAGCTCCCTGCCTGTGGCCTGGGAAAGCAGTCGGGGACGACCCAAAGCCTTGGGACCCTGTACATGTGGAAGACCCTGAAGAGCTCCTGGCTCCTGGCTTCGGATTGGCACAGCATCGGCCGTTGCGGTCACTTGGGGAGTGAATCATTGGACGGAAGATCTTTCTCTGTTCTCCTTTCTGTATATCTGACTTTCCAATAAAAATAAATAAAATCTTAAAAAAAAAAAGTGGGGGAGAGAGACAGAGAAGATCTTCCATTAGCAGGGAGGTGATGGGAAGTGCAGCAGCCAGGACACGAACTCGTGCCCATCTGGGATCACATCATGTGCAGGCGAGGACTTTGGGACTAGGCTTCCTCGCCAGGCCATGCCTGTCACATTTTTAAATAATGTCTTTTAAAGATTTATTTGTTTTGATTGCACAGTCAGACATACAGAGAGGAAGATCTTCCGTCCGATGTTTCACTCCCCAAGTGACTGCAACAGGCAGAGCTGAGCTGATCTGAAGCCAGGAGCCAGGAGCTTCTTCTGGGTCTCCCACACGGGTGCAGGGTCCTAAGGCCTTGGGCCGTCCTCCACTGCTTTCCCAGGCCACAGGCAGGGAGCTGGATGGGAAGCAAGGCCACCAGGATTAGAGCCTGTGCCCATATGGGATCCCTGTGTGCTCAAGGCGACAACCTTTGCCACTAGGCCATGGTGCCAGGCCCTAAATCAGTGTATGTACGAGAGAGCTTGGAAAGGGAAATGAGGCAGTGAGTTCTGCTACCCACGTCTGCAGTAGCATGGACGCAGCGCGGCCAGGGGAACACTGTCCACCACCCTCCATGTCTCCTGTGAGCTCAGCAGGGACCCAGCTGTTCAAACTGACTGCTACTTCCTTTGGGCAGAGCCAGGACCAGACCCAGGCACACAGCATGGGACACAGGTCGTGCCCTGGGCTCCACACCTGTGACTTTGATTGGTTTGAAGTCTTTGGGGGGGCCTCTGGGCGAAGCTGCTGCTGGGTGCTGGCCTCTGGGGTGGCTCCACTCCTGTCCAGCTCCTGCTGGTGGACTGGCATCAGTGGAGGATGGCCCACGCGCCTCGGTCCCAGGTCCCTTCCATCTGATGTTGGCTTTGTCTGTGTCTACCTGCTGAGTGGTCCAGTATCACCGCTGGGCAGGGCGTGTCTGCCGTGGGGCTGCCCTGGCCGGTCACCCCCGGCTCCCCTCCACACCCTGCGTGGTCTTTGTCCCTTCAGTCTGGTAGGTGCCAAACAAAAGCTGGAACACAGACAGGGAGACTTCGCTGGGGTGACCCCAGACCTGACTGTCATATTCAGTCTGTCACCCGCATTGCCTCGTCAGTTCCATCTGCAGCCCATTGAACTGTGCAGATCAGTGGGTGCTCCAGCACAGCCCAGCCTGCCGCAGACTGGCCCTTGCACACACCAGCAGCAACTGTAGCCTAGTTGGGACGACCCCCCAAATCCCCGTCAGCTTCAGTTTCTGCGTGTGCCAGCATGTACAGCAGTCTAGTCTGCTTAGTGCTGTACCCCACTTGGGCAGCGGCCCCCCCACTCCAGAGTGCATGTATGCTGACGGGTACTGCCTTGTCCTAGTCTGCCCCCACTCTGGCCCTTGTGCACCCCAGCTCGGCACCGTACTTCTCAGGGAGTACCACAGTCCAGGCTGACACGACTTGAACCCTGTCCCGGCATTTGCTAGCAGATGCTGCAGTAAAGCCCAGCCATTCGGCACTTGCCCTGGCCCTTGCCAGATCTCCCTCAAACCCAGCTCATCTGCAGGCCCTGCCAGCCTGGTACGCCTCCAATCCCAGATCTCAGCTCACTGGTGGGAGCTGTGGCCCACCCTGGCATGCCTACTTCCCATGTTGGCCCTTGCCCACTGGATGCCGCAGACTGGCCTGGCTCCATCCTCGGCTCTCATTCCTATCAGTTGGTGTGATAGCCTAGCCTGGCATGGCCTGAGCCCCGTCCTAGCTCCTGGGCATCCCAGTGTGCTAAGGTTCCACCCAGGCTTGCCTGGTCCACCCCTAAGCCAGCCCACACATCTGCTGACAAGTGGAGTAACCTTATCTGGTCTGGACCACACCCAGCCCTGACTCTTATGTCCACCAGCGGGAGCTACAGCCCAGTAGGGGGACCCCAAGTTCAGACTCAGATTTGACGTATATCAGTGGGTACCTTACCCCGCACAATCTGCCTCCTGAGCCTTGGCTTTTGTACTGTGGCCCGGCCTGCCCCATACCTACTGTTTGGTTGTGCATGTGGGTGCTGCAGTCTGGACCAGCCCAACCTGTTCCCAACCCCAGTTCCCATAAGTGTCAGTGAGTTCCATGGAATGCCTAGCTTGGCGCATTGCCATCCCAGCTCTTGAGCAAACCAGCAGCTATTGCGGTCCCACAGGGGTGAGCTCACAGTCCCCCGCAAAATCTGTCCCCAGATCCAGTTCTCTCGTGAGCTGGTTAGTGTCAGGGCCCAGCCTAACGTGGCTCATGCTGCACTAACACTCTCTGGCAGAGTGTGATTGAGCCCTGCCAGGCAGGCCCGCTAGCTCCAGTGAATGATGGGTGATGCTACCCAGCCTCGTTCAGGTCTCCCACATTTGTGGGTGTATTGGTTTGACTCAAAGTTCCCCTGGTTTTCCTCCTGCAAACCACCTGGTTGCAGCCCCTCACTTACCTGCAGGTGCAGTGGTCTGGTCAGTGGAAGCTCCCCAGAAGTCACTCCTTGCCTGTAACGTTCCCTTTCACACGTCCCTGTGCCCCCTTTCCTGAGCAATCCACAGCCACCCTGCCTGTGAGTGCACACTCCCGAGCCCAGTCGTCAGCGGTGTGACATGCTGGCCTAGGGCCCTGCCTGTGCGCCTGGGACGATGCGCGCCCCACACATGCACTGGCATACTGGTGTAGTTAACACAGACTTGGCAAAGCCAGGCCCAGAGCGTCCGCCAGCTGTTAGCTGTTCTCCTCCCAGCAGTGTGACACTTGCCTGGGTACAAGGCAGCCTAGGCTGTTTCCATAGCAGGGGAACCTCTCAAGATCTGCTATAGAAGCCACCATGGGACTCACTACTATTTACTTATTTTTATTTGAAAGGCAAATTAGAAGGAGAGACAGAAAGAAAGATCATCTGTCCACTGGTTCACTCCCCAGATGGCCGCAACAGCCAGAGCTGCGCCAATCTAAAACCAGGAACCAGGAGCTTCTTCTGGGTCTCCCACGCAGGCACAGGGTCCCAAGGCCCGGGCCGTCCTCCACTGCTTTCCCAGGCCACAAGCAGGGAGCTAGCTGGATGGGAAGTGGGGCAGCTGGGATTAGAACCGGCGCCCATGTGGGATCCTGCACATGGAAGCCAAAGCTTTAGCCGAGGAGCCATCGTGCAGTTCCAGGACTCGCCACAGCAAGTACAGCAAGTTGAGACCTGCTCTAGCCTAGCCTGTGTGACGGGCTCAGCTCTGGCCACATTGCAGCTGTTTGCGGAGTGAACCAGGGAGCTGATGATCTTATGTAGAAATCTGATCTGCCTTCCCAATAAAAATGTTTTTAAAAGATTTGCTGTGGGGCTCGGCAGCGTGGCCTAGTGGCTAAGGTCCTTGCCTTGATCCCATATGGCCGCTGGTTCTAATCCCGGTGGCTCCACTTCCTCTCTCTCTCTCCTCCTCTCAGTATATCTGACTTTGTAATAAAAAAATAAAAAAAAATCTTAAAAAAAAAAAAAAGATTTGCTGTGGGACCCACTAGTGGAGTCACTCACAGCATTTTGGAATCTGTAAGCTGAGCTCTCGCTCAGTTCCTGGAATTGTGCGCAGCTGGACTGTGCAGCGTGGGGTCTTGGGAGCTGCTCAGCCACCCCGAGGCCGTGGCCGAGGTGCTGGTGTCTGCGTTTCCAGAAGACAAATGTGACAAGAGAATCCAGGACCCAGGGGCAGCTGTGAGCGGGGGGAGTCGCTGAAGTGGCCTGGCCGTTCCGGAGCTCACAGCCCTGTCCTCGGTGGCATCTGTCCCCTGGCGTCCATCTCTGAGGGTGGGACAGAACCCCTCCCCTGTAGAAGCTTGTCTCAGCCACATTCGAGCCCCTTAGGGACCCCCACGGTAGTGTGGTCCTGGGCCTGTAGGGTGTCGTGAAGGGTGGGGTTCAGGTGTTGGGGATCCCCCAGGGAATGCCAGCTTTGGCTGGGTTATAGGAGAGGGAGGGGGTAAAGGCAGTGATGTCATTGGGGTGTTGCTGCTGCCTGCATGGGGCCAGGGACAAGTGTGCTGCTGGGAAGGCGGACAGCTGGGTGGCAGAGGAACGCACACTGCACTGGGGCAGGTGGTTGGAACAGGGCTAGGACGGGGCAGTGCCGGGCCCAAGGCGGGGTTCTGTGCTGGCGTGCTTGTAGCGCACCAGCAGCAGGTTGGTCTGTTCCCCAGTGGTGTCCAGACACAGGATTTCTTCAAGATTTACTTGTATTTGAAAGGTTGAGTTGGAACATGCGTGCTAGCTCACTTCCCAGAGGGCCGTAATGACTAGGGGCGGGGCAGCCCCTGCTGTTTGCCACTGGAGGGAGCTGGGCTTTGAACCGGCACCCACGTGTGTTGCTGTATCCTAGTGCCACTAAGCTGGCCCCTAAGAGCACTATTTTAAAAAAATCAGTGTATTTGGAAGGTAGAGGGTAAGATCTACCAACCTCCACCCTGGGGTCCCCTCACCCCAGTGCCTCCCCACATGGGGGGCCGGGGCAGGGATTTGAGCCATGCCTCGGCGTCCCCGGGGGTGGCCTGGTTGTGGCCGACCTGGGGTCCTTTGTCAGGGTCACTTGGGGAGTGGGTGTGACACTGCTGCAGCCCCCTCACCAAGCCTGGGTTTGTCCAGTCCCAGCTCCCCGTCAGTGCACCCAGGAGGCAGCTGAGGTGCCAGGGTCCCTGACACGTGGGAGACCCGCTCGGAGCCAGGCTTGGCTGCTGCGGGCGTGCGAGGGAACCGGCCCTCCCTCCCCACTGCTGCCACCGCGGTGCTGGGCGGGCGGAGCCAGCAGATGGGCTGTGGCACCACAGGCGGTGGCTTGGCCCGTCTGCCACGACCCTCCCCCCTGCCGCGACGGGGCACCCCGGGAGCAGGGCCGGGACGTGAGGGAGGGCCGAGGGGCCGAGCGCAGTGGGGCCTGGGTCCCCGGCCGCTGCGAGAGACGTGAGGCACACAGAGCATTTTAATTAATTTATTTATTTCTTTACACGTAACTGAGTGATGTTACAGTACATAAGTTATTTACAACTGTGCAGTAATGTGTTGCAAAATAAATTATCTAGAAGGCAGCAAAAGTACATTGTGAATGTATATAAAACTGTACAGCATTACGGATACACTTTTTATATGATTATTGGCTCTGTAGTGTTTCAAGTTATGTTCTCAGAAAGAGAAACAAAATGCCCAAGATTAAAGGAAAAAAAAATATACAAACCACGTGGATTTGACTCCATTAAAAACACTAGGGGAGCGGCCCAGCCTGCTGAGGTGGGGCGCCCTCGGCCTGGAGGTCGCCGGTGTGGACGGGTGGGCTCCTAGCCGCCCGTGCTGGGCTCCGGGGTGCTACCGCCGCCCCCTGCCCAGCTGAGGTGCCCCCACTCCCACCCGGGCCGTGGCCACGGTGGCGTCTCCCTCCCACGCTGGGCATGTCAGGCCGGCAGCAGCACGAAGTCGTCGTTGACGTCAACCATGGGCACGTAGAAGGAGGGCACCTCGTTCACGCACAGGGACTTGTGCCCGGCGGGGTCCAGCTCCTGCACCTTCAGCTGCCACTCCATCCTCTGCACGGCGTTGAGCGCGGCGGCCTCGTGCTGCTGCCGCATCAGTAGGCACGTCTGTGGGCAGAGGGCCAGGGGCTGGGCACAGGCAGGACCGGCGGGGCGCCCCCCTCAGCCCCCTCAACCCCTGTGGTGCCCCCTCAACCCCAGGCTGCGGTGTGGGGGCTGGGAGCCGGGCCATGAACCTCCAGCACCCCTCAGGGCTCTGCGGTGAGCACCCACTGCGCCCGACCAGCGCCACAACCAGCCGGACACTCAGGATCTGCCTTGAGGGAGCCAGCTGGGGTGGGAAGATGTGCGGTATCCTTTCTGTGTTGGCGTGTCAGCTGAGGGGTGTGGGGGTACCCCTCAAGGAGGGGCAGGGCAGCAGGCGAGGCTCTCTGCTGCCCCCTACCGGCCAGCTGCGGTCACTCACCTTCATGCGGTCGTACTTGTCATCTACGTCCTGCAGCCAGGAGATGAACTGCCGGGCGTTGAAGCGGTCCCGCACCGACTTGTTCTCGTCCCCCTGAGGTGACAGATGTGGGCCTCATGGGGACAGGGGAAGACGGTGCAGGGACCCCGGAGGACATGGCATCAGCCACCTCCAGGGGCTGCCAGGCACGGCCCTTGCCCCCCACGCCAGGACTTGCACAGAATGGCTGCGGGCAGGCGTGTGGGGGGAGAGTGCCGGTCTGCTCCCCACGGGTCACCTGGGTCTGCCACGTGGGCTCAGGGCCTCGCGCCATCCCCAGATGCCCCGCAGGCACGCTGAGGGCGAGGGCAGCAGCTGGGTGGCCATGGGTGTTGCAAGCAGCAGCTTCACCTGCTGTGTTTAACTTGGGACTCTTGGGCGTGTGACCCCCGTTCCCTGACCTGGCCTCACCCCACATCCCCTTTATCTGAAAGGCAGAGTTAAGGGGACAGAGAGGGGGTTCTCCCTAGGACACTCCCCAGATGGCTGTGGCGGCAATCACTGGGCCAGGCTGAAGCCAGGTCTCCCACCTGGATGGTCCCCAGGCTTGAGCGATTCTCCACTGCTTTCCAGGGTTAGCAGGGAGCTGGATCAGCAGTGGAGCAGCCAGGACTCGAACCGGCACCCATGGGATGCTGGCACTGTAAGCGGAGGTTTATCCTATTAAGCCACAAGGCCTGCCCAGCTTTCCTGCTTTCTTCCCCTTTTCACAAAGGGGAGCGGATTCTTTCAGCAGATGTCTGAGCCTGAGCTGGTGACTGAGGGTCCTGAGTGGGCTTGGCCACCTCTCGGCCGCCCCCCGCAGCAGAGGTCTGCAGGGGAAGAGAGACAGCCTCACGTGGGAACTTGCCCCTCTGGGCCCTTGGGGTCACCCACGGCAAGCCCTGGTGGCACTCAGGGCCCCCGCGGCTGCTGAGGGGCCACTGGGGCACGTGCCATGGGAGTCGGCCCCAAGGGGAGGTGTGAGTCCCAGGCCAGGGCAGCGTGGGAGCATTGTGTCGGAAGTCCCGGGAGATTCCTGAGCACGCAGGTCGGCTCCTGTGGGGCAGGTGCTGCGGGACTCCCCGCGTGCCTGTGTCTAGGGAGCTGCTCCAGCCTGTCCGCGACCCTGTCCCCTTGGCCCCAGCCGCACGGCCTGGGGTCCCAACGGTGACAGCTTGGGCCCGGGTGCACAGCCTGGGGAGGCAGCGAGTTCGGGAAGGGGGCTGCCCCGGGAGCGGGCGGGGGCACGGACCTGGCTCTCGAGGGGCATGTTGTAGACCTCGGAGTCTAGCAGCATGGTGCAGGCGCTGAATGGCACTGCCTGGTTGGCGATGGTCCTGGCGGCCCGGCAGTGAACCCGCAGGATCTCCTGCTCACAGGACACGATCAGCTTCTCCTGGAGGCAGCAGAGGGGAGTGGGCAGTGGGGACCCAGGCCCGACACAGGCCCACCACTCCCCTCCCCAGAGCCCCCCGGCCCCGGCCCGTACCCGTTCGATGCTGTGCTGGAGACGCAGCTTCCCTCGCACCGCCTCCTGCTGCTTGAACAGCTCCTTCAGGGGCTCCGCCAGAGAGGGAGGGGGCGCAATCTGCAGGGGCAGGGGCGGTCAGAGCAGCAGGACCAGCCCCCCTCCCCACTCCAGTGAGACTGTGAGGGGTGTGGACCCTGGCTAGCGGGCCGAGCCCCCTTACCCACGGTGGGGTCTCAAGCCCCTTTCTGGCACTTAACCAAGCGGGCCGCGCAGGGCCAGGACAGAAACGGCCAGTGCACAGTCCCGCATGAAGGCCTTACGCACATGGGCTACAGCTCAAGGCCCAGGGCAGACAGCCTGGGTTTCGCGGTGCTGGGCAGAGAGCAGTGCTCACCCTTCCTGGCCCACGGACCGACGGGGGCATGGGAGGCAGGCAAACTCCCACCCTGAGGCAGGCAAGGAGAGGATGTGTGGCCATGCGGTACCCATGCCCCCCACCCCCCGCCTGTGGAGTGGCAAAGGAAAGCCACCCCTGAGCCGGGGGCATTCCTGAGCCCAGGATGGGGCAGGGCAGGAGATGCCAAAGCCTGGCTTGCATGCTTGCTCTCAGTCCTGGCTGGGGCCTGCGGCTCGGGTCTCTGTGGGGCCACAGCCGAGGCCCATTGAGCAGCACCTCAGCCGAGTACCCAGTGGCTCGGGTCCCGGGGAGACGGTTCTGCTTCAGGCTAGCCATACCCCCTTGGGGGGTGTCCTAGAGGGCCACATGTGGCCCTAGTGTTCCAGCAGGGAGCTTGCTCTCCCGGACACGAGTGGCCCTGCCAGCACACTGCGCCACAGCCGGGACAGTGGGGGACAGAGAGCAGCAGCCTGGCCGGTGGAGGCGGCAGTGCAGAGCCCGGGAGGCCCCGGCCACTCACCACGGGGATGTGGAGCTTGCTGAGCGGCTTGCCGTCCAGGAGGTAGGAGCCGGTGTAGGTGACGTACTCGGCGTAGCACTGGGGCGCCTGGGGCGGGATGTAGCACAGGATCTTGCGCTTCTCCTCGATCTTCTTGCGGATCTGAAGGTACTCAAAGTAGGGGTTGGATCTGTCGCTGTGGTAGGGCTCGATGGCGTCCAGCTTGATGGCGTCCACGATGGCGGCCAGTGTCTGCTGGATGACCTCGCGCGTCTGCTGCGTGGACGTGTGCAGCTGCTGGAGCTGCTGGCTGGAGCGCTGGAAGCGCCGCTTGCGTGGGTGCTGGGCCTGCGTGTCGTCGTCCTCGGAGCCCCGGCCCTTGGTCCTGGCAGCCGGGGCGGCCGGGGCCTCCCGCTCGGCCACAGGTGCGCTCTGCTTGCCCTGACTGGCCAGCATCTGGGCCCGAGTCCTGGTCATGCGCTGGGGGATCTCCTCCACTTTGGGGGCTCGGGGGGTTTCGGCGGAAGGCTTGGGCTCCTGCTCCGTGGCTTCGGATGCCGGGCCACCCAGCGGGCTCCCTGTTGGGGCAGGCGCGTGGGTGGGTGCCAGCTCCGCCTCGGCCCGCCCGCTGCTGTCCACAGCTTGGGCCGGCGTGGAGCTGTCCGTGGGGGGGACATCGGGCGCGCAGTGGGAGGTGGCCGGAGGGTCAGCAGCCTCGGTCTCCTGGTCCTCGCCCTGCGGAGGTTGCTGTCTAGGCGCCCCGGACCCCGGGAGGGAGTCCAAGGCCTCGGGAACCCTGTCGGTGGCCACAGCGGGCCCTGCGTCCACCACGCCTGCCGGAGCCGGCTCCAGCCTGGGCCCTTCCCGTCCGGGCTCGGGCTCGGGCTCGGTGGGGAGCCGGCTGGATGTCTGGTCTGGGGTCAGGGCGTGTTGCTCCTCCGTGGTCAGGGCAGGGACACTGCCGCCCTCCACGGCCACAGGGGCCCCCGGAGGAGCCTTCTCGAGAGGAGCCAGCCCTTCGTCGGTGGGCTCACTTTCGACTTCTGGGACATCTTTAGTCTGCAGAGGCAGCTCGGGCAGCGAGAAGGGCCCCAGGTCCAGGTCGTCCTCGGAGGTGGGGAAGGCGTCCGACCAGGTCACCGGCCCCACCTGGCCAAGGGCAGGCAGGCTCTGGCTGCTGTCCAGGAAGGTGTTTTCTAAGGGCCCCAGGGGCTCCGCGGGGGCCACAGCCGTCCCACATGCGGGCTCAGGGTCTATGGGCAGTGGGGGATCGGGGAGGGGGGTGCAGCTGCTGAAAAAGGGCCCTAGCCGCGGAGGAGGTGCACAGGGGGCAGCCTCCTCGGCCGTGGTGACCGCGACTGCGACCGTGACCGGCAGCTCCTCCACCCCGTGGTCTTTGGCTTCCTCCAGCCCCGGCTCGGGAACTGGCAAAGGGTAGGACACGGGAGAGACGGGGTATGAGGTCTCTGAGGCACCCAAGGGTCCGGGGGCGCCCGGGGGGAGGGGCTCGGCGGGGCAGAAGTGCCGCGGGGACTCGGGGAACCGCTGGGGAGACTTGAGCAGGAGGTCTGAGCCCACAGGCCAGCCCACGGGGTGCTCGGAGGGCAGGGCCTGCTCGGCCGCGGGGTGAGTCCACTCGACGGGCTCCTCGGTGATGACCGCGCTGAACGGGCCCTCGTCCAGGGGCTCCAGATAGTTGGGCTCTGGGGGGATGATGGCGGCGGTGGCTTGCTGGTCCTCGGTGGCATCCAGGGGGAGGCCCAGGTCGGGGGCCAGCAGTTCACCTCTGGAAGAGGGGGAGGACTTGGCCTGTAAACTGGAGAAGACGCCGTCCGGGGCGGGGGTGACGCCGACCACGGCCGCAGGCGGGCAGTGCAGGGCCTCGGCCTTGGGGGAGGGGAGGCCGTAGTCCGAGGAGTAGTAGTCCGGGGACAGGCAGGCGCACTTGTCCGTGGGCACAGCCTGCAGGGGCCCCTTGTCCTCCAGCAGCTGCTGCACCGGGGAGCTGTAGCTCGGGGCAGTGGGGACGCTCTGCTGCCGGAACAGCTTGTCCCCGACGCTGAACTCTTCCTCGGGGGTCCTCCGGACGTCCACAGACACAGAGCGGTACAGGTTTGTGGACAGAGGCCGCGTGGACGTCTGGTTTGGGTTCTCCGGAAGCCCACTCGGGGCCACGGAGAATCTGTCGAAAAAGGAGGGGGAGCAGGCGTTGGTGGAGGCAGCGGAGACGGCTATCGGGTGCTGGGAGTCGGCGCAGTCGAACACGAGGTCCGTGTAGTCCTCAGCCGAGCAGGACGGGGTCCGGGGTGTGTGCATCACCTCCTCGTAGCTGGGGCAGGACACCGCCGAGGTGGGCGTGGGCACCCCCGTGGGCCGGCCCTGGTCGGGCCTGGGGGAGGCGGGCAGCCCCTCCTTCAGGGGAGGCCCTGCCAGCCAGTCTTTGGGTTCGGCGCCTGGGCCTGCGTGCGGCTTGCTCTCGGGGCCGGCCGGCGGAGTGGGCGCCGACTCCTTGAGCTTCCGGTCTTTGCACAGAGGCTCCGGCCCCGGCGGCTTCTTGGGGGGCAGGTCAAGGCTCTTCTTGCGGCCCTCGTCAACTGCCTTGGCCTTGTCCTTGAGCTTCGGGTCCCCCGACCGGTGCCGCATCTTCTCCATCTGCTTCATGCGCTCCTTGTGCCGCTTGTGCCGCTCCTCCACCTCCAGGTCCTTCTGGGACAGCATCCTCTCGAAGCTGGTCATCATGAGGTCGCCGTCGCCCAGCAGCTTCTCGCGTGGCCGGGCGTCCTTCCTGCCCGCGTCCCGGGGCGGCGGCGGCGGCGGCGGGGGCGCCGGGGGCTTGTCACTGCTGCTGCTCACCTTGGCCGCGTCGCCCTTCTCCTTCCCTCGGGTCTCCCCGAGCCGCAGGCTCTCGTCCCGGGCCTTGTCCTTGTCCCTGGCGTGCCTGTCACGGTGCCTGTCCCTCTCCTCGCGCCACTTGTCGCGGTGCCTCTCCCTCCTCTTCTTCTCCTTCAGGAGGCTGCCGGCGCCCGACCCGTACGGCTTGAGCTCCTTCTCCGCCTTCTTGGGGGGCTCTCGCTCGGGCTCGCTCCTGTCCTTCTTCTCGGCCGACAGCAAGTCCACGGCGCGTTCGAGCACGCCGTCCGTGTCGGCGCCCACACCGTAGGGCGTGGCGCAGGGCTCGGCGCCCGGCGGCTCCTTCTCGGCCTGGCCGCCCTGCCGCTCCTCGGCCCGCTCCTTCTTCTCGGCCTTCTCCTTCCTGGCCCGCTCGCGCTCGTGGCTCTTCTTGGACGAGGACGAGGAGTGCCTGTGCCGCTCCTTCTCCCGCAGCTTCTCGGGCAGGCCGCAGGCCTCCTTGGCTTTGTCGTCCAGGGCCGGCTCGGTGAAGGTCACCTCGAGGAGGGCGCTCAGGCCGGGGTCCTGCCCCCGGTCCGTGAAGCTGTCGGACGAGACCTCGCTCATGCGGTCGTGCGCGTCCTCCCCGCACTCGTGCAGCGCCTCCTCCTCCAGCTTCTCCAGCAGGCTGCGCTCCACGTCCGAGCCCCGGGCCGCCTTCCTCTCCCGGCCGTGGTCTCGCTCGGCCTTCTCCCGGTGCCTGCTCTTGACCTTGTCCTCGGAGCAGTGCCGCCTGTCCGCCTTGTCGGGGAGCTTCTGCCTGGCCCTCCTCTCCAGGGCGCCGTCCCCCGAGGCCCGCTCGCGCCTGTCCTTGCCCCTGTCCGCGGACTCCTTGTCCCTCTTCTCCTTGGCCTTCTCAGGAATCTTGTCCTTCCTGTCCTTGCCCCCGTCCTTCCTCTTCTCCCGCGAGTCCTTGTCTTTGGGCTTGTCCGCGTGCGCCCTGTCGCCGGCGGGGGGCTTCCTGTGCCTGTCGCCGGCGTGCGGCTCCCTGCCGTCCTCCCGCGCCTCCTTGTCGTCCTCGCTCTCGTCCGTGAAGATGTCGGCCATGTACCAGCTCTTCTCCTTGCCCTTCTTCTCGGGGAAGTCCTCGGAGGCGGGGCCCGGGAGGAGCCGGTCTTTGCGCTCCCGGGCCGGCTCCAGCGACGCCCTCCTCTCCTTGTCCCTGTGCTTCTCCTTGGCGTCCTTCTTGTCCCGGAAGCACTTGTCCAGGTCCTTGTCCTTCGGGCACTTGTCCAGGACGGGCTTGTACTTCTCGGCTTTCGCCTTCTCCCTCCTCTCCTTGTCGGGGCCGTCCCTCTTGTCCTTGTCGCGGCCGGGGTGGTGCCTCTCCCAGGGCTCCAGGCCCCGCAAGTCGGCCTCACAGCCGTGCTCCTTGGCGTCCTCCCGGTGGGCCTCCTTCCGCTCCTTGGCGCCGTCCAGGGCCTCCTTGCGGTCGCCGTCCCTCCTCCTCTTGTCCTTCTCGGGCAGGAAGCCGGGGAGGCCCCTGTGCTTCTCGGCCTGCTCCTTGCGCTTCTCGGCGCCTCTGTCCACGTAGTCCCGGTCCCGCTTCCGGAAGAAGGCGTCCCGCAGGTCGCGCGGCTTCTCGCGGGCCTTGGCCTCGCGCTTCCGCTCCTTGCTGTCCTCCTTCACCGTCTCCAGGATGAGCTTGGCCACAGAGTCGCCCTTCATGTCCCTGTACTCCGTCACCGGCGAGTCCCAGCTGTCTTCCCCTTTGAAATCGAAGGTGGAGTCGGAGAGGTCGGAGAACCAGCGCTCGGGCTGCTCGTCCGAGAGGCTCAGCTTGCTGTCCTCCGTGTCCAGGAACTGGCTCTTGCCGCAGTAGTCGTCCAGCCCGGGCTCCTCCCGGTGCGCCTTGTCCTTCCTGAGCTTCTCCTTCTCGTCTCGGAAGGTCTTGTCCTTCTCCTTGGGCCCCCTGTCCTCCTTCCCGTCGCTTTTCTTCTCCAGCTTGGAGGGCCGGTCTTTGCACTTCTTCTTGCGCTCCTCCTTGTAGAGCCGCAGCTTCTCCTCCCTGGCGGCCTTCTCCTTCTCGCCCTTGCCCGCGCGCTCTCGGTCCTCCCGGAAGGCCCTGCCCGCGTCCTTGGCTCTCTTCAGCGCCTTCTCGTCCTTGAAGAGCCAGTCCTTGTCTTCGGCCTTGAGCTTGCCCAGCTTCTCGTCTTTCTTAAAGTGGTCTCGCTCGTGCCGCAGCGCCCTGGCCTTGCTGCCGTCGCCGGGGGCGTCGTCCAAGAGCACGGCCTTGTCCACCTTGGGCCTCGCGTCCTCGTACTCGTAGGCAAAGGCCCTCAGCTTCAGCTCCTGGCCGCCCGCGCAGGCCCCCTTGCCCCGCTCCCGGTGTCTGTGCCGGGCCTTGTGCTTCTTCACCACCTTGCCCTCCTTGTCCAGCCTGGCGATGGCGCCGTCGGCGCTGCCGTGGAAGACGCCCTTCCGCTCGGGCGCGCTCGGCAGCCCTGCGCGCTTGCGGGGCTCCTGCTTCTTGCGGGCCGGCTTCAGCGACTCCACGCTGGAGCTCTCCGAGGAGTAGTCAGACTCGCTGCTCAGTCTCGTCCTCGTGGAGTCTGACAGGGAGCTCACCTCGGACCAGGCCGGGGAGGAGATGGTTTTCCAGTTGTCCGTGTGCCAGGGTTTGGCGTGGGGGTCTGCGTGGTTGGCGCTATGCTTCTGGACTGCGGCGCTGCCATGCGAGGAGGCAGAGGAAGCGGAGAGCGAGCCGAGCAGCGAGGGGTCTTTGAGCACCAGGGGGGAGCCCTTGAGGCAGCCCGAGCTCCCCGCCGAGTCCCCGTCGTCCTCGTCGCTGTCCGAGCACTCGCTCTCTGACTCGGAGGAGCAGAACTTGTCACTCCTTTTCCCAAACCGCACTTCCTTGCCTTTGGGCTCTTTCTTCCGCTTCTTTTTCACCTTATTTTTCTCTTTTTGCTGCTTGGCATTAGAAGACTCGCGCGTCTTACTGGTGGGCACCACCGCATGTGCCGCGAGCCTCAGCTTCTCTGCGGGCCCCACGGCGAGGCCGCTGTCCTCCTCGTCCGACGTGTCCGACAGGATACGGTGGACTGCTTTCTTGGGTGCGACCGTGTGGTTTTTCGGGAAACTTCTGACCTCCATCTTAGGTATGGAGAT
Source organism: Ochotona princeps (assembly GCF_030435755.1). NCBI lineage: Eukaryota > Metazoa > Chordata > Mammalia > Lagomorpha > Ochotonidae > Ochotona > Ochotona princeps. The sequence goes on along the minus strand of NC_080847.1, from coordinate 451,921 downwards.
ACAGCCACTGGACCTGGCTTCTCTCCTGTAGTCCTTTTTCAGCAAATGCTTGTCGTCCACGGGGGGCACCCTGTCCTGCTCATCGTCCTCGTCAAACTCATACTCGTCCTTGACGGGCGTTGTGGTTTTCTGGGGCTCGGGGTTCTTGGCCTTGTGTTTGAGGCCCTTCTCAAACTCGGAGTCCGTGTTGTTGCCGTCCACTGAGCTGGATGGGGCGAAGGACGGGGCGTCCTCCTCTTCGGAGCTGTCTGTGGAGACAGGGAGGGAGACGTCATGGCGGGGAGCCAGGCTGCAGGCGACACAAGCGGGAGGCTGTGGGCGGGGGCTCCCCCCGAGCGGCCCCCGGCAGCTTACCGGTGGGACTCTCCTCGCTGGAGGTGTAGGTGCCTCTGCCCAGCAGCAGGTTCACCATGGTGGGGGAGTTGGCCACCTTGAGTGGGGTCTCGCCTTTTCTGTTGCTTTGCTGGGGATTTCCTCCATACCGCAGCAATAGCTTCACCACCTGCAAGAGAAGGGCCACAGTGAGGCCCACGTCTGCCTGCCTGCCTGCCTGCGCCACAACCACGTGGCCCACCAGGGAACAGCAGTGCAGGTCCTGACCCCTCCATGGCCACCCGTCCTGGTCCTTGCTCCACCATTCCTCCTCAGTCTTCTCTCCAGGGTGCCCCCTTCCTGGCAGAAAGCTCATTGGCCCGTTGGGGGACAGTTCCCAGGGTGCAAAGGGAGCGGGTTTTAGATCTGCTGGTTCAGTCTCCTTGTCTGATTCCACACAGGGATGCTGCAGGTGCACAGCTCTGCTCCTACACCCGGGGCAGCGACACGCGGAACCTGAGTAGGACAACTCGACTCGACTTGACTCAGCTACAGCCCAGTGTGAGCCGACAGCATCCATGTCCACCATGGCCCCTGAGCTGCCAGGAGCCCTGCACCCCAAGGTGGGAGCACACCACATCCTTCGGTGGTGTGCAAACCCTCGAGACTTGGGGTCCAGGTGACTGGGTCTTCAGAGGTCATGCCCAGATTCCAGGTCACAACTGCCCTGCCTGCCCCACCGTGTCTCCAGGGCGTCCAGCCCTGGGCATCTTTCAAGCCTGGATACAGCTGTTCAAGGAGGACCTCAATGGCCATTCCCCTCTGGACTGCTGCCTCCCACACGGAGGCAGCCTCCAGCACTTGTCCGACTCTCAAGCGTTTCGCCGCAGCAGCCCTGTGGTGAAGCCAGAGGGAGCTGAGAGCGGCACATCACACAGCTTCTGTCCTACCGGGCAGTCTTCAGTCCTCGGCTTCTGGCCTGTCACGCATGCCTGGTATTCATCATGGAGACTGAGGGCTCGGGCCAACCCAGCCAGGCTCTTGGGTGGCAATGTGCCCAGGGGCTGGGGTGACGGCAGCCACGGGGGGCAGGGATGCCCACCTTGTAGTGGCCATTGTTGGCGGCGTCATGCAGGGGTGTGTCGTCATCCAGACCCTTGGTGTTGACCTCTGCGCCTGCGGCCAGCAGCTGCTTGGCAACGTCGTAGTAGCCCCGGTTACATGCCTCATGCAGCGCTGTCCAGCCTGGAAACAGAGGCTTGGATGCAGTCAGGAGTCCTCCAGACGTGCCCTCCCGTGTCCAGGCAGGGCATGGCTGTGCGTGGGGGGCCCAGGCAGCCACACGCGGGAGAAGGCCTCCCCCGGCAGGCATCTTCTGCATTGTAAAGACAGGGCTCCCCTCCCTGCGTCCCATGTAGGAGAGCTGCTGTAGTGGGCAGCGGTGACCTGGTGCCCCTGGGCTCTCACTAGAGGGTCTCACGCCACTTCAGGTGACTGGGGCCTGGCTCAGCCTGGAGCGTGAGGCTCACTCCACCTGAGCGACAAACGGGGAGACTGGGTGCACGGCACAGGGCGCCCTCTGCTGGGGTGACAGGGAACTTCCCGAGTTGTGAAACTGGGGATTTTGGAACACAGCAAAGCAAATCGTGTCCTCCAGCTGAGCTGCCAGTCAAATGAGCTGGAGGGTTCAGGCTCCCGGGAAGACACGCTGTGGGCGGTGGTGGCACAAGCTGGAAGAACACCCCTCTCCCACCCCTGCTCTGTCCAGCTGCCTCTCCCCAGGACACGGCTGGCCTGGCTCACCTGCAAAGTCCTTGACATTGACGTCTGCGCCCTCCCCGATGAGCTCCTTGATGCGGCGGGCGTCACCCCGGATGGCAGCCCGGTGCAGGCGCGTCTCCCCACGCTCGTTCCTCTTGTTCACTTTGTCTTTGGTCTTGGAGGCAGAGGTGGGTGTGCCCTTCTGACACACTGTGGACTGGGAGGGGTGCTTTGGCGTCGTGTCAACTGTGAGCCAAGGGCGGGGCGGGGGGCAGGGCATTACTGGCTGTGGTCCCACACAGCACCCAGCCTTTCCCATCAGGACAAAGGGGACACCCGTGCTGGAACCAGCAGCCCCAGCGTGCCCGGGGGTGCACGCATTGACCACCTCCACCCCAGCACGCCGGGGGGGGGGGGCACGCACTGTGAGGTCCCTCCCCAGGCTTGGGGCCTACCTGGGCTGTTTGCAGACTCCTCTGCAGTCATCTGCATGAGGAGCGCCACCTGCTGGCGCTCGGAGAGGGGGTAGCCGGCTCGGATCCCAGACAGCCCCATGCCGAACAGCAGGCCCGCCTTGCGTGTGGCGGGTTCCTTCTTGATCCGCTTCCGCTCGGGACCCTGCTTCTCTGTGAGGCAGGAAAGAGAGGGAGTTCATGGCACAGAGGCCCTGCACTCCACCAGCAGCTTCCAGAGCGACAGGTGAGCTCTGGGAGGACTTGGCCCCCAGACAGGCTATGCTGGAAGCACACGAGTGGCTGGGACGGACTATCCTTCCCCACTCTCCTCGAGCAGACAGTGGAGGCACAGAAGACACAGAGCACGCCCCTCCAGCCACCTTCCCCGCACGCCACGGGGTTCCTGGGGGCACGCCAGCCTCGCAGCCCCCAACATGGATGGCGCCAAGGAGGCTGCCCACATCCCAACTCAGCACACACAGCTCCTGGTTTGCACCTTTCACAGGCCTCCTGTTGATGTCATCCACAGGGTGGCAGCGGCCGTGCGCCTCAGATCCCTAAACTGAGGCGTGTCCCACACAACCCTCTAGAAGCACACACCCTCCCAGGGGACGCACGATGGGACAGGATCAGGGCTGGAGTGGCACCTGTTCCTCCTGAGCACTGCAGCTGGGGACCAGTGGGCCAGTCTTGCCTCTGGGCTGTGCGGGGAAGTGTGGGTCCCAGGCCTGGATCCAGCTCTCACTTGAGGTACATCCTCCCCAAGCACAACTCCCTGCAGGATGTCACAGGAACCTGGCAAGATGGCCAGGAGCCCACCTGTGTATCACTTGGGTCCAGACGTCTCTGGGCAAGGACACAGAGCTGGCCTGCGCCTGTGGGGTGCCTGCTGTGTCCAGGGACTCCCTTGTCCCCCGGCAATGCTCAAGGAAGCAGGGGATGCCCCCTTCTCTGCTCTCCCACAGCTCCCATCCCCTGGGGGTGTGCCCAGAGAGGACCCAGGCCACTCACCTACCCCCACCAGATGCCTGCAGCCAGGACAGCTGCAGAGCCCACACAGCTGCAGCCACAGGGCAGCAAACCCTGCCCAGGCCATGCTGCCCGTCTCGTCTGGAAATGGGAGGGGCTGCCCAAAGCTGCTTCCAAGGGAGAGATGGGACGGTCACGTGCATCCCATCCCAAGTGCAGCCCAGCCAAAGTGGAACACAGGCAGGTCCAGGAGGGAGAGTCGGCAGAGGATGGCTTGAGATGTGGGGAGGCCAAGCTCTGCGGGCGTCCCTTAGGCAGCTCCTTGGGAGGCCTGGCAGAGGAAGACGCCGTGAACGCCACACCTCCGTGGAACCACTGGCTGGCAGGCAGGCCCGTGGCAGGGACCAGCCATGACCGTTGAATTCCAGGGTCTGCGCTGGCAGGGTCAGGACTTCAGTCCAACGTCTTGACCAGTGTTAGTACTGCTACAGCACAACAGTGTGGCCTTTGAAAGCCAAGACTTTAAACAGGAGGAGCTCACGGACAACACTCCAGTCCCCACAACTCCCAATGGAAACGGCGCCTGTCCCACCTGGCCTCTCAAACACAGCAGCCTGAGGTGCTGAGTGCCACAGATGGCCTGCACGCCACCTGGACACCCAGTTGGGAAACAACTGTCGTTCTTACTCAAAGGTTGGGAAACAGGGAATCAACACACATCTGCCAGCTACCTGATGGTCCCAGGCCTGTCCAGCATGCCCAGCCCTGGGAATGCTTAGAACCCCATGCACTACTTGCCCTGGTACTGTCCCCAGCAGCTCGTGGTCACAGTGACATGCTGTTGGTATGAAGGGTGCAGACACCCCTGGGACAGAACAGGCCCACCATCACTGCTCACTTTCATGGTGCAGAAGCACAGTGGAAAAACAGCGACCCACACTGTCATCCTGCCCAGCTAGGCCACATACTAGAGCAGACCCTCCCCCAGAGGTCAGAGAGGTTTCAACAATGACCCCCCCCATCTCTGTATTCACAGGTTACTGCACACCCACCCTCCTGAGGCTCTGCTGGGTGAGGCCCCCTGTAGTCTGAGGTCATACCCCAGAGCTGCTCCCAGGAGGGGACAGGCCCAGCCACCCAACCTGGAGCTGAATGCCACACTACCCAACAGTGATCTCTGAGGGTCAGAACTGCAGGGCTGTGGATTCAGCCCCCACTTACAAGGCCAGCATGCCCAACCAGACAGCTGGCTCGAGCCCTACTCCGACCCAACTAGGGCACCTGGGAGGAGGCAGTGATGGCCCTGCACCCCCAGGGCACGCTGGACTGGGCTCCTGGCCGAGCCAGAGTGTGCAGCAGCTGATGGAGGACGCCTCCCCGCTCCCGCCCTGCCACCCAGGGGCAGATGTGTTCCCAGCTTGCCCCAGGCTGAGCATCCTCCTGCGGTGGTAGGTCAGCAAGTCCTGTGACAAGGTGTGAAGAAGGGGAGGACTGTGTGTCCCTGTCACATCTGGGAAAGCTGTGAGAGCCACGGGTGGCCAGAGGAGGAGGGACCCAGACCCAGGAGACCGGGCCCCGCCAGTCACACCCAGCATCTTCCCGTACACAGCCAATAGTCTGTGTCCCCTTGGTGCCCTGGGCCCAGAGCAGGAGACAGTACAGCAGCCCTGTCCTGTCCATGTGACAGCACTGAGAGCTGGGCTGGCTCACTCACAGGTAGCAGCAAGTGGCACCAAGTGATTGCCCAGGAGGGGAGCAGTGAACGAGCTGTGGCTCACACCAGGGGCCAGCCGCTCCGGCAGCGAGAGGAGCGGCTTCTGCTCAGGTGAGTGTCATAAAGGTGGCTGGTAAAGGCAGCACCCCATGGCCCTGCAGGGCACCAACACAGTTGGACTCTCCCCTCTGCAGAGGTCACACTCCTGGGACCAGAGGGTGCTTGGCCTCACCAGGCATGGCTTGGCCTGCAGAAGGGAAGGCTGTGTGGCTCCGAGCAAGAAGCATGATCCCCTGGGCAGTGGTGTCCGCCTTCAGCGCTCCTGCTACTGATCCTCAGAATTCATGGGCATCTTGGAGCCCGACTTCAAGCCCTCAGCTACCACCAAACATGGCCCCAACAGGAGTGCAGACATCTGCCCTCTGTCCTGCACCCCTCCCATGGCTAGGTCTCCCCACAGCTCGCCCACAGCCTCTGCAACCTTCCTGTCCTCCAACACATCCAACAGTAGGGTCCATGGTTGCTGGCCCTGTACCCCTGGAGTAGCTGAAGCTCCTGCAGTCCACCCAGGAGTCGCACAGAGGGAAGCCTGCTGAGGTGAGGGGACGGTGCTGGAGCTGCCCTGACCACGTCCAGGAAGGCTGGCCTTTGCTACTAACTAGACTCAGGCTCAGGTGTCTGTGGCTCACAGGGACAGTGCAGCCTGTCCCTGCCCTCATGGTCCCTCTGCCGGGGCTAGGGGGGTGGGAGGGCTGTACCTGTGTCAGAGTCCTTCTGCTCTCCATTGGCCCCCACGGTGAAGGGGAGCTTCCGTTTGGTCGCACGCTCTCTCACCTCCTTGCCTCCATCATTGCGGTCCAGCTTTGGCGTCTTGTTGAGGGAAACTTTATCTTTATCCTAGGAGAGAAAGTGATGCATTCAGCCACCTCCAAACCCTCACCTGCTGCAAGCTCACTCGGGGCTGAGGCTCTTAGGCAATCCCCAGCCCCTCCTGTCTGCTCGCTCACAGGGCATCCTGGCCCGTCCGGTATCCTCAAGGGGCAGCTGCATGAGGCACCCCACGTGTCCTACACTTGTCCCTACTCTTGTGGGGGGGACATCATGAGCAGAAACCTAGGGTGCTACTGTGCACAGCCACATAGCCATGTGCAACCTCCGTGCAGCAGCTCCAACCCAAGACCTGAGGGGTGGGGTGGAAGGTACAAACAGAAGGCCCTCACTGAGAGCCCCTCACTGTACCCTGCAGGGAGCCCTGTCAGGAGCCACCCTCGGCACCCTGGGGGGCACCCCTGGAAGCTGGAACCCAAAGTGCACACGGACAGGGAGGCCAGGACAGAGGTCAGTAGAGGACCCTGTGATGGCCGCAGCTGCACTGAAAGCCAGAGGACAGGTGCCGGAGCCACTCGTGGACGTAGCAGGTGCTACCTCACATGCTTGGGTTCATGCCCCGGACAAAGGGCACACATGTGTTGAAGCTCAAGGTTTGGGGTTTCCATGAGGTGGGGACATTCAGAGTGTGAGCCGGAGAATGGAAGACCCCTGACTTCTAAATAACTGAAAGTAACTTGTAAACAAGGGGCCAGCATTGTGGTACCGCGAGCTAAGCTTCTGACTGCAGTGCTGGCATCACACTATGGGCGGCAGTTTGTGTCCTGGCTGCTCCCTGCTTGTGGCCTGGGAAAGGAACGGAGGACGGCCCAAGTCCTTGGGTTCCTGCACCATGTGGAGACCCAGAAGCAGCTCCAGGTGCCACATCCCTGACCCTCATCAGGTTCCTCGGCACCGTCAGTCTGTCTGCCTGGAGACAGCTGGCCAACTCCACATCAGCACCCGCTGACACACACTGGGTCTGGGTGTGGGCGTAGGCCTGGCTGGGGTCGCTGAGAGTCACCCAGCCGGGCTGCAGCACCCGCCAGAACACAGGCTGTGTGTGGGCTCCCAGCAGTTGGCTTGATGGGTCCACTCCACCTGATCCCTGATTTCAGGGACTGAGCGTCTCCCGTTCTGACAATGCCAGGCCGCACACCTCTCATTCGACAGAGGACCTGGAGTGTCTTACCAAAAAACGGAAAGAGCAGGTACAACGTTACAGGCTAAACTCAATGAACAGACAATGGAAGTTTCTTTTCGAAGATTTATTGATTTGAAAGGCAGAGTGAGAGATCTTCCATTGGAGGGTTCACTTCTCAAATGTCCACAACTGGTGAGCCAGGCTGGAGCCTGGGTCTCCAGCGTGCCACCTCCCAGACCACATCAGCAGGAGGCCGGATCTGAAGAGGGGGCACTGCTATAGGACCGGGGCATCCAGACCAGTCCCCTGCAGCCCACACGCCCCAGGCTCAGCTTCCCTCGCTGACCAGGAAGGAGACAAGTGCCACCTCACAGGTGTTTCCATCGCTACAGGCATCCATGTATCGTGCTCAGTGCCCGGCAGCCCAGCGCACCACAGCACACTCCACACAGCAGCATGGTCACGATCCTGTCAGATGAAGACTTCCCTTGGCTCTGGTCACGGCAGGTCCTCAGAGTCCTCACGTGCATGCTGCCATGCTGACTCAGGGCTGTTGACCATGCTGACCCACTCGTCAGCCGTCAGCGTTCTGACTCTACACTCATTCATCTCTGTCACATTTATCCCCCCAAAATCTGTATTCGCACAGCCATACCCAGTGTACGAGAGCGACACCAGGTCACAGTGCAGCTTGGCCTCCAGGGGAGGCGTGCAGGTGGTGCTCCCCGTCGTATGGGTAGCAGGCTGCCATTCTAGGCAGTGCCACCCTGTGCTCCTGGGCTTGGCAACTAGGGGTGCTTGCTTCCCAAGGACGAGGGACCCCACAGCAGCCTCTCAGGCCAAGAGCTCAGGGAAAATACTGTCATCAAACATTCTTGGATAACTTATAAGGAAATGGCGGGGTTGGGGTGGGACTGTGGTGCACTTATTTAAGATGGTGGGAGGCCCCTGGCTGTGGCTGCCATGCGGGGAGTGACCCTGCAGGTGGAAACCCGCTGTCTGTGTCTGAACCAATCAGTAAGCCCTGGACCAGGGACACACTCCCTTACTACCATCACAGTCTCCAGGGCAGTGTGGTAGGGAAGAGAGAACAACAATGCACTCCTGCTGAGCAAGCCTCGGCCCAGCTCCTGGGATGGGGAACCCTGCCTGGACGCTCCGGCACCACCAGTTCCAATGGGGCAATCAGAAAATTAAGCTAACGGCTGTGTTGCAAGTTGGCAACTGAGGTCACCTCACACCCCCCCTGGCTCCAGGTGACGCTCCAGGTCGTGGGCTGTGGGCAGGCCACCACCACTCTCATCCCTATCCTGCCAGCGCTGACTCAAGGCAGAGCCGAGCCTTGCAGCTTGCCAAGGGCAGGATCTAGCACTCTTCTTGCTCTCAGACCACAAGCTGGGCACATACATGGCTCCAACCTGGACCCCGAGATCCCTGTCCTTAGGAACTGCAGGCAAGGAGGCAAAACCAGGCCCCAGGTCTTAGAACGACAGCTGAGCTATCCCCAGGGAACATGGCCCAGCTTGCAGTGTGCAGAAAACCACAGCTCAGAGAGATGAGAGCTGCAGGGAACAGGGAGGAAAGCTGGGCTGGCCACAGCACTGTGCAGCCACGACACCAGACACCCATCTCCACAGAACACACAGGGTCCATGTCCCCCACTGCACAACAGCACAGCAGGTGTGCACCGCAGGGCCGCGTCCTCCCCACCTCCACTCTGCACTGTAGGAGAAGCATCTCACACCCGAGTCCATAGCTAACGGCACCAGAACCCAGCCTCACAGCCCTGACCTGGGGCTTCACACGGCATGTGCGGGCAGCGGTGCACGGCGGGAGCAGTACCTTTTTCCCAGTTTGTTTCTCCACCATGTCGTTGCTGAGAGAAAAGTCGTCTTGCTGTGGTGTTCTAGAACACCCACTCTTGGGCATCGTTCTGCTCCCCTCACGTGGTCTTCATTTATGCTGCCGTCGCTTCGTCCTCAACCGTCTGCTGCAAGAGAAGACCCAGAAGCTGTCAGGCTCCCCGACACCAAGAGGCAGCCAGAGCCAGCACGCTCAGAACACACCTAGGGCTCACAGCAGAAAGGCCCAGCCATGCCTCAGGTCACAGCCTCCCTGCTCCTTTGAGCTCGATGGAACAGGAAGAAACATTCTAGAAATGAAACCAGTTGATGGCTTCGTTTCAGCCACATGCCACACCATCCTGCAGGAACCCACCTGTATCCGACGGCCACTCACACACAGCAGCGGCCCCCAAGTCCCGCACTGTAACTGTGTTCCTGGCCAAAGGAGAAGGGTAGGGCTGCCTCAGGACACTTTCTAACCCAGCAGGAGAGGGACTGAACGCAGTCTTCCCAGGCCGAAAGGTAGATGGGGCTCAGGGCAGTGTGTCCCAGCCCTGGGATCCTCACCCAGCTGAGGAAAAATCCTCAGAGAGACAGCCACAGGCTGTGTCATTCAGAGGTCTTCAGAAAGCCAGTTCACTCAGAACACACTGGCTGCTGAGAACGAATCCAAGATCTGACACAGCTAGGATGACAGCAGGCTGCCTGCAGCAGGATGTCCAGCCACACGGGGTAGGACCTGCCTCATGCACAGGCTGGTGGGTAAGGGGTATGTGAGCTCACCACTCCTTTCATGACAACCTAAAATGCCACCTGACATCCCAGTGTTGCCTGGGCACCAGCAGGAGGCAAGGATGCCACCATGGATGGGGACTGAGGAACATTCAGAGGGTCTTTAGGGAGCTGCGTGCACGGGTGCGCACACACACTCTTTCTCCGCAGGTTAAACACCTGTACTGTATATGAGGAAAATGCCAGCAAACAGCCCACTCATGATTCAGTTTTTCACCTGCAAGTCCTCCAGTGAACACAGCGAGGCAGGCAGGTGGCGCAGTGCAGAAGGCCCCACTTCCCATCCAGCTCCCTGCCTGTGGCCTGGGAAAGCAGTGGAGCAAGGCACAAGGCCCTGGGCCCTGCACCCGCACGGGAGACCTGGAAGAGGCTCCTGGCTTCGGATTGGCGCAGGTCTGGCTGCTGCGGCGTCTTGGGGAGTGAACAAGCTTCCTCTCTGTCTCCCTTCTCTGTATATCTGACTTTCCAATAAAAATAAAAATCTTTTAAAAAATGTTTTGCACCAGATTAAAAAAGGACTGAAACTACATTAAAGAAGTCTTAGTTCAAAAAATTAAAGTGAATGCTCACATGTTTGGGGCTTGCGTCGGCCTCTACATGGCCAACCAGTAGATGGAGTCGCTGCCACGGGCCATTTCTCCTCGGCCTTCCAAGGGGGGAGAGGACAGGGAAGCACGCATGGAAACAGCCCTGTGCCCAAGGCAGACAGCGACCAGTGTCAGCACACGCCACAGCCTGGCCTGGACCTGACCCATCTACTCCAGGAGGACCAACCACCAGCTTGTGTCACACATGAAGGACCGCCTTTCGACGGCAGGAAAACCACCACAAACAAGCTCAGTGAAATGTTTCATCCACTGGAGTTCACCCTCTCGAACACCATGTAGCCACAGAGCAGGCCAGTCAAAAGGCAGGAGTAAGGGCCCGGCGGCATGGCCTAGCGGCTAAAGTCCTCGCCTTGAAAGCCCCGGGATCCCATATGGGCGCCGGTTCTAATCCCGGCAGCTCCACTTCCCATCCAGCTCCCTGCTTGTGGCCTGGGAAAGCAGTTGAGGACGGCCCAATGCTTTGGGACACTGCACCCGCGTGGGAGACCCGGAAGAGGTTCCAGGTTCCCGGCTTTGGATCGGCGCGCACCGGCCCGTTGCGGCTCACTTGGGGAGTGAATCATCGGACGGAAGATCTTCCTCTCTGTCTCTCCTCCTCTGTGTATATCTTGCTGTAATAAAATGAATAAATCTTAAAAAAAAAATCCTAAAAAAATAAATCAAGGAAAGCAAAGAGCAAGGGAAGTTTCTGATACAGCAATAAACTGCCTGGCGTTTGTGACTTACTGGTTTCAACTATATAATGTATATAATGAAGAAGCATGCATTTTATATCTCAATTATAACAGAATAAAGATGCTAACAGTTAATTTGATTATCATTCAAAGAAGGACATGACACTTATCTACCAAACTGTTTTGTGTTTAATTTTGCCATCATGTGCAGTACAGGACTTAAAGACATTAACTATTTAAAAACAATCCCTACAAAGGGTCCAGGTGCCTGGGGCTGCACAGAACCCTCGGCGGCCTTCAGGACACGCAGACGGGTCTGCTGGGGCCCTGCGGTGCAAGGTCAGAATGGGGAGGGCCCCCAGTACTTTATGCTCATGCCTGAGCACGAAGAACTCAGAGACCCTGCCCAGCAACCTCAGCGAGGACAGCAGCCTGGGGGAGCCTCACCAAAAACCCGTGAAGGAAGCACCAGGATGCGCGCCCAGGATCCTGATGCCTGGGAGTGCAGATGCAGGAGACAGGAAAGCGAAGCCACTGGCAACTCACTTCCACTCCACATGTTGGGTAGAAGGGCTAATAAATGAAATGCATCCTCAATATTCATTCCACTTGTTCCTTGTATTCTTTAATGAGAGTAACAGATAAACTCTACATACACAGTTCACATCACAGATATGACACATAACAATGGCAATGGGAAAAAATCCAGATCTATGAACATTAAAAAAAAAAAAAGAAATTTACAGGTTAAAAGTGACTTTTAAGACCCCACAGAGGGTTTGGTGCTGTGGCCTAGCAGTTAAAGTCCTTGGTTTGAACGCACCAGGATCCCATATAGGCACCGGTTCTAATCCCAGCAGCTCCACTTTCCATCCAGCTCCCTGCTTGTGGCCTGGAAGGACAGTTGAGGATGGCCCAAAGCCTTGGGACCCTGCACCCACGTGGGAGACCCGGAGGAAGTTCCTGGCTCCTGGCATTGGATTGGCTCAGCTCCAGCCAATGTGGCTGCTTGGGGAGTGAACCACTGGACGGAAGGTCTTCTTCTCTGTAATTCTGACTTTGCAATAAAAATAAATAAATCTTTAAAAAAAAAAAAAACCACAGAACTTTCTAAGCGACACACTAGCCCCAACACAGGGAGTCCACATTGTGGGTAACTCCCAACAGGAGACAGTAAATCTAGACCACAGGCCACACCGAGGCTCTCGGCACACCGGGGAGCAGACTGCTGGACTGTGTGAGCCACCACCTGCAGGGCCGGCACCCCAGCTCTCTGATAATGTGCCTGGGAAAAAAGCAAGACCTGGCCCCAGGGCCTGGGCCCCTGCACCCATGTGGAAGAGCCAAAAGAAGCTTCATACTCTGGGCTGGACATCTCAGACAGCTCCAGCCACGGGGGGCAATCTAGGGAGTGACCCAACAGAGTGGAGCTCTCCCCCCTCCCACCGCCATCTCTCCTTCTCCCTCTAGCTGTTGCAAATAAACAAGTAGGATTTTTCAAAAAAAGATGTACTTTTATTGCAAAATCAGATATACAGAGAGGAGTAGAGACAGAGAGGAAGATGGTCCATTTGCTGATTCACTACCAAGCAGCCACAATGGCAGGAGCTGAGCCAATCCGAAGCCAGGAGCTTCTTTTGGGTTTCATACTTGGTGCAGGGTCCCGGGGCTTTGGGCCGTCCTCCATTGCTTTCCCAGGCCACAAGCAGGGAGCAAAGTGGAGCAGCTAGGACATGAATAAACACCCACATGGGATCCCAGAGCTTGAAGAAGATTAGCCAATTGAGCCGCTGTCCTGGGTGGGGAGCCCCTAGAACAAGCACGCAGGAGCGTCTCTGCATGCACCAGCAGCCTGGGGGTCAGGAAGCAGCGGCTATGTCTAGGGAAACCAAGCCAGAGTTCTCGGTTTCCACCTCAGTGCAACATCAGACCTCAAGGAGCCAAGAAAGTCAAGACTCAGACGGAGCTCTCTGACCACTTTCCCAAAGGACAGACAGCATAGCAAGTGAGTCTGACCACCACTGCCCTTTCGTGGTGCATTCTGCACAGGGGCAGGCTCTCAAGCTGCAGGGGACCTGGCTGGAGCCTGGTACATACCCGGGGCCACCTGCAGCCTGGGCATCCAGAGGCTCTGCCACCAGGTGCAGTACACACCCCCTTCTCTCAAGGCTCGGCTCCAGCTGGACTGCATGGACTGAGTCCCTGGAGGTGCTCCTGGCTTCCCACGAGGTGGACCCGCCTCACCTCACGGCCACCAGCAGCACAATGTGGTGACATGTGGAGGGTCGGCACACAGGACACTGGACTCAGGCACTACTGCTTCCATTCTGCCAGCCTGCTCACCAGCGTCAGCTTACCAGAGCTCGCACATACCTGATCCAGCCAGGGCTTCCAAAGGCTCCAGGGACAAAGGCAGGAGTCACCCCACAGGGGCCTGCACAGGGCTTGAGACAGGTCCACGAACCAGTGGCTACAGACACCCACCCCTTGGGTAGGCACTACCAGTGCCTTCAGATCAGTACGGGCAGACAGACACCTCACAGAATCCAAGAAGTACACTGGGCAACCTGCCAGTGCTGGGCACATAGCCGCATTTCTCGGGGATGTTCAACATTCCAAACATAAACTTATCAGACAACAAATGCCAATCCGACAGATGCACAAAGCACCCCTCCGCAAGGTGGTGCCCAGGCTCCTCACTCCCACAGAGTAAGGAGACACAGGGCTGTCCTCACAGGGCTCTCTGACCCCACACTCAACCGCAGCCAGAACACACACCGTTTGCTCTTCCTCCTGTGTCCCCTGACAGACAACACCCAGGCTACACTGCATGTGCCTGCTGAGCCAGGCGCTCTTATCTTTCCCAAGCTCGCCCTTGCATGTGGAACACACCTTGCGTCATCCCAAATGCTGCCATGGAAGGCCCCCACACACCCAGTCCTTAGGGGACACCAGATGACACCAGGGTGCAACAGGTTTGTCAGCAGCCCAGCTGTGGCATCCTCAGGACAGGGGTGCTTGGCCATTCCCCCACAGGCCAGAACTGCCCATTGACAGCGTGTTGACAAATGCCAGCTCCCCGCAGATCTGAAACATCTGCCGGGAAAGGCCTGTCTGAAGCCGAAACCCTGCACTCCAATGATCCTCTGGCCCTGCTCACACCGAGAGACTCGGCTGGCCCACACAGCAATTTTCCTCCTCCTTTAACTGCAACATGCACAGGCCAGATGCTAAATAAGCCAAATTAGCAGCAATGAAGCCTTCCAGAAATACGCCCAAAACAAAGCCAACAGGGGCACCCCCTTTCCCTGAGTGCCCACCCAGAGGCTATAAGCCCAGCTGGCCCCATGCCACGTGCCTGAGGCCTGAGCAGGTCACACCCTACGGGCAAGTCACAGCCCTGCACAGAGAGCAGCAAACCTGAGCTCACTGGGATTCCTGTCACGAAAACATGCAAGTTCAGGCTGAGGGGGCATGCTGGCCACACCAGCAGCCTCGGGGGATATGCCCAGCCCAGGTTTGTCGCAAACCCAAGCTGAACCACCAGAATACAGCAAAGCCAACAGGCAGGATGACAGAGGTGGCGGCCAAGGGCCTGCCTGCCTAGGTGTGCAGAGTTCTGCCCAGGTGCCGGCCACTGGCCCACCCCAGCAGCCAGCACACCCCCTGCTCGTCCTCAGAAGCCGAGCATGGTGGGCTGGCCATGGTGCTGGGTGAGCTGGCTGAGGCTCAGCTGTCAGCAGCTGCAGTTCCCATGCTGCTGTAGTCAGGATCAGCTCCAGAGCCAGCCAGGCATGCACTCAGCCACGTGCGAAGTTTTCCTCAGTGAGGGAGTGTCTCAAGTTACAATGGATAATGTTTCCCAGGCACTCCTGGTCCTACAATGGCCAGCATGACAGAAGACAGCATGGCGCAGCAGCACCCCAGAAAAGATCTCAACTCAAAATTGACATTCCAGCTTGTACAATAGCACGCACTGCTCAGAGATCAGTCTGAGACTGTCTGCATATCTAAAAGAAATTTCCCAAACAGCTCAGGAGACAAAGGAACCGTACTCACAAGAGGCACCGAGGGCAATCAAGCACGCACACCTCAACAGAGGAAGGAGTGTGGCTAGCACAGAACGAGCTACTGCCCTGGGCATGCCACATGGACTCACCCTGCAGACCACACGCCGAGGCAGGCCCACACAGGCACCACGCCAGTGGAAGGCCCAAGGGACTCACTGGGCTGGCTAATTACCATACCAGACCTGAGAGTTGTAGTGGTCACACTCACACTGGGCACTTCTTAAATCATTTCAGGAACTCAGAAAATTTCAGTATTCATTTATAATGGAATAACACATCAGTGTATTTAACGTTTCCTATCTTCCCTGTTTTGTAACAAAACAAAAATACTCTAAAAATATGACTGGCGGGCCCGGCGCCATGGCCTAGCAGCTAAAGTCCTCGCCTTGAACGCACCGGGATCCCATATGGGCGCCAGTCCTAATCCCGGCAGCTCCACTTTCCATCCAGCTCCCTGCTTGTGGCCTGGGAAAGCAGTTCAGGACGGCCCAAAGCCTTGGGACCTGCACCCGCGCGGGAGACCTGGAAGAGGTTCCTGGCTCCTGGCATCGGATCGGCACAGTACCGGCCGTTGCGCTCACTTGGGGAGTCAATCATCGGACAGAAGATCTTCCTCTCTGTCTCTCCTCCTCTCTGTATATCTGACTTTGTAATAAAGTAAATAAATCTTTAAAAAAAATATATGACTGGCTTATTTGAAAGTGAGAGAGCACAGAGATGGGAGACAGAGCCCTCGCACAGGGTGCCTCACCAAGGGGTTGCCCAGCAGCACCCACACATCAGCCTTCTAGGAACACCAGCACGAAGCAAGCATTGCATTTTGTCCCCAGGAACTGCTGAACCACTGCTCCAAGGACTGGCTGCTTAAAACCAACTGACGTGAATCGAAAAGAGCGAGAAGCCAACCTGGTGGGCCGAGCAGGTCTGTTCAGCTTTCAGCAGAGCCCCACCCGGGAGCTGCGGCCTGCACCAGGGTAGCACGCTGCAGCCCCCTGCAGTCTGGGCTTGCCAGCTGAAAAGACACTCACCAGCTGCTTCTACAACATCGCCATGACCACTGTTGGCCCTTCATGCCATGCACGGTTCACAGCCAGAACTGAACTGCTTCCACAAGTGGGGTGAAGCCCCTCTTCCTTCAAGTCAGGACGGACACGCGCCATCATCAAAGTAGCAAGAGATCTTGATTAAACGCGTGCATAACAACATTAAAGTATACAAAAATAGACAGTACTTCACAATCTTCCCTTAAATGGAACCTTTTACTTCCGCGCTAATGTGGGGCTCTGGTGGACAGGGGGAAGCAGAGGCCACAGTTCTGAGAGGCTCCAGGAAATGGGCAGGTACACCACGCTCTGCAGACTGCGTTTCCTGTTCAAGGGACGACAGCGACCCAGCAAGGCACCAGGAAAACACAAATGCTTCCGGCTTCTCCACCAGCAGCAACTGTGTCTACATGCAGTGTTAGACTCAAGAAAGAACACCAACGCTTTCCCTGAGCCAGTCTGTGTCCGTAAACACCAACACACCAAAGACAGCAAGACGGCTTCACTTCTGTCCTAAAAACATCATGAGTTCCTTCACTGTTTTACTCCCAGGTGAATGAACCAGGTAACCAAGCCAAAAGAGGGCGATCTACACGGGGCAGGTGATGGGCAGACCCCACAGGTGGAGGGGGCAGCACCTCTCGTGAGCCTCCCAAAAGGACTACGTGGGCTGCTAGCCTCATCACCCTAGCAACGGCTCTAAACATATGTGCAGTGACACCAGCTGATTTCTGAAGGCTGTAGAGGATAATGGTATAAAAATAATTCCAAATTAAAGGACCACCCACTCCCTCCCCTGGCTGTCCCACCAAATCCCTCTAGCCCACTGCTCACAGTCTAACCCCCTCTCAGACCATTTGTGGCACAGATTCTTTCAAAGTAAAAATCAGCTCCTGCTTGTGCAGTTTGTTTATGTTTGCAGGGCAGATTTCTACAGAGACTGGTTCACTCCCCAGAATGGCTGCAGGGGCTCGGGGCTGAGCTCTCAGAGAAGCTGTGAGGCAGAGGCTTCCTCCAGGGCTCCCACATGGGGCAGGGTCTGCAAGGCTTGGGCCATCCTCCACTGCTCTGCCAGTCCACAGAGTGGTATCATTAGCGGAGCAACCGGGCCCAAACTAGCACCCATGAGATGTCAGCAGTTACAGGAGGTGGATCCACCTGTTATATTACCACGCCAGTACTGTTTGTTGTTTGTTTGTTTGTTTTATATTTATTTGTAAAGCAGCTTTTTGGCAGACAGGACAGTGGGTCAGGGAGGGGAGATCTTCTTCCACTTCCTGAACAGTTACAACAGCTGGGGCTAGCCTGGGCAGAAGCCAGGAGGCTGGAACTCCACCCCAGGCTCCCACACGGGTGCAGGGGCCAAAAGCCTGGGCTGTCGTCAGCAGGGAGCAGCCAGGGTGCAACGTGGGGGTCACAGACAGCCCTTAGCCCTCTGCACCACGATCCCGGCCCCTCTCTGCAGATTCTTGTAAGTCAGGGTACTTCGGGTGTCCCTGAAACAGAAACTCCGCATGGCAGAGCAGGTTGTGAGTCAAGGAGGCCCAGGACCGACTGTAGGAATGGACACATCCGCCCTCGCCACCTTCTGGGGGAGCCGCCGACAGGAAGGCTGAACTCTGCAGTTTCAGTGGGTATGAGATCCACCCAGACACAGGAGGCACCATGTGAGGACCCATGGGAAGGTTTCCCAACTGAACACAAAACAGGAGTCTGTGTTTCTTTCCAAGAGGAAACCTTGGCAGATAAACTGGACTTTCTTCTACCGAAGAAAATTTTAAAGGGGGGCAATCGGAAGAAATTCAAAAGGAAAGAACTCACCGTGCGGTCAAATTCCAGAGAGCTGTCACTGGTGCATCCCTTGCTGATACAACGGCCAAGAGAAAGCAGAAAGCTCAACGAGAACCAGCCATCAGGGCTGCCAAGGACGCCACAATGGACAGGCAGCGTCTGTGAAGACGCCAACAGCTGCTGCTCAGGCTTCAAGGGCAGCAGCCAAGCAAGACATGTAAACTCTGAAGGCTTTGGCTCCCCGAGCTGGTGGCATACGCGATTTTTAAAGATCGGAGTATTTAAACAAATGAATGCATCCCAAACCCAGTGTGTCACTGGACATTACCTGATTCAAAATTGCATCCACTCAGAAAGCACCAAACAGTAGCCCACGTGCACTCCACCAGCCACTGCCTGAGACGAGGCACAGGGTTAGTTCTCACCCAGCAGTTAGGAGAGCGGCCTGGACGCTGCACCCCACAGAGCCCTGGCCCTGCTCCTGACGCCAGCAGCCCCACAGCAGGCCACGCTGCTCTCACTGACTGCATTCGGGTGTGCGGTTTCAGCCTGACTCCGCCAATATGAGCATCTGGGGAGTGACCCAGGGGACTGGACAGCTCTCTGCCTCCCTCCCTGTGTGTGCACCTAGAACAACCAAACAGAATCATTACTATAGTAAGTGTCTCAAACTTTGAGGAAGAACTACAGAGCAGTGTCCAGGAACTCCCCAACAGAAGTAAGCTGAAGAGCCATGGAGACAGACTGGACTCCAGTGCCTACACCCTGCAGCTGGAGCCAGCTATGCTCACTGCCTCTCAGAACCACAGCTTACTGGCTGCAACTAGGAGAAGCAAAGCATCTTCATCTGTGAATTGGGAGCTTCATCCATGCTCCAAGCTGTGGACGATACGGTGTGAGCTGCTAAGCAGAGAACACGCAGCAGGCACAGCCAGTGCTCGGCACACACTGAAGTCTCAGGAGAGTTCCCCAGCTCCCTCAGTCAATGACTGGTTTACTGCCTCACCTCACCTCACCTCTGCATGGTGCTCTCCAGGCCTTGCTGGACAGGTGGACAGACCGCAGCTGCGCGACGCCACAAATGTGCACTTGCTGCAAGTGCTGGACCACCAACTTGAGATAGTGCCTCCAGAGAATCTGGGGACGCTTCTGGCCAGGACAGTCCGAAACATGCCGCCTGCTTCAGCACTTTGTGAATGAGGGGGGCACTTGGTAGAAGTGGTGAGGGCCAGCAGTGGGTCACATCTGCCATGCCAGGAGCTGGCCCAGGCTCAGAGCACACCACAGAGTGGGAGAGACAAAGTTCACACGTTTGAGAGCCAGAGGGCCAGGAACAGTGACCTTCAGCAGGGAAAGGTCTAGAAGGGTGGCACAGCAGAGAGGTGCCAGGGGTCTAACGCCCCCAGCAAGCCTTAGGTTCACCTCAACACAACCACAAAAAGAAAAGCACTGTTTACATTGTATCCAGAAGAAATGGGGTAGAGAAAGAGCACTCAGTCCTAACCAACAGGCTGTCCCCTAAGCTGGGGGCGGCAGGGGGTCAGTCCATCCCCCAGGCCGGGGGCGGCAGGGGGTCAGTCCATGTCCCAGGCCGGGGGCGGCAGGGGGTCAGTCTTCTCAGGGAGAAATGGCCCTCCACCCTCCTCCCTCACTCCCCAAAGCAGGACGGCATCACAAGCACAACCTGGCCACAAGTGGCCGGCGTGAGAAGTAGGCCTCTGTTCTAACAATGAAAGGCCTCCCAAACGCAGGGAAGAAAAGCTTGTCTGCCTGGCACGGGACTGTGGCTCCGGCTGCCACAGGGAGTGCAGAGTTGAGGCCACCAGGTACTTGGGGAGATAAAGCATATCACTATACTGGAGGTTCAACATCAACAGCAAACATCCACAGGGCTGAGAAAACAGCCACGGCCACGGGGCAGCCTGCAGAGTCCCCTTCAGACAAAGACGATGATGCCATGGCAAACACCAGCCAGGAATCCCATAGGAACCCACTCCGCTTAAGTGCACAGGCCACAGACACACAGCAGAGCAAGCCTGGAAGCCATGCAAGGACAGGCCGTGTCAGGTGAGAGAGGAGCAAGCAGAAAGCAGGATGTGGAAGGTCGGGACAAAGGTCAGGGTGGCAGGGCTCAGGGCGCTCAGCACACCAAAGTCAGGAGGCTCCTGGAAAGCGCCTGTGCGCTCAGAGGGCTCCCCTTATGGGGTTTTCAAAGTGACTGAACAGAGGCAGGGCAAGGGTTAGAGGCTTCACAAAGCAAGACAAATGACACAGCAGGAAAGCAATGGGTGAAGCCGGCCACACCCGTGGCCCATTTGCAGGACTGGTCAGTGGCC
This sequence comes from Ochotona princeps, assembly GCF_030435755.1. Taxonomy (NCBI): domain Eukaryota; kingdom Metazoa; phylum Chordata; class Mammalia; order Lagomorpha; family Ochotonidae; genus Ochotona; species Ochotona princeps. The sequence goes on along the minus strand of NC_080847.1, from coordinate 431,541 downwards.
AGTGAGATCAGAGGTCATTGGAACAGCTTCCTGGGTGAAAAACCAGCTGGGAGCTGCAACCAATCGTCACCATACATGACCTCAGGAGCACTCATGGGTGGAGCAGGCAAGAAACGAAGGTTCCGAGGCCGAGAGGCCCTGCACGCAGTTACACACACAGTCTGAAGCTCAGCAGGCTTCCCAGCCCGAGAATGCAGGGAGTGAGCACGGACAGCAAGCAACACCAATACCATTTGCTTTAATCTGCAACTGCGTGGGAAGCAGGAAGACACGTATGCACACGTGTACATGAATGTGAACAACAAGAAGCATGCCTTAAATTGCTGTGATCATCAGACTGGCTTTTAGAGGGAACTCACTGCCAACATTGTCCCAGTCTGATGGCCACAACAGGGCCCCTGGTCACCACAGTCCATCAGCTCTGGGGAGCTGCTCCTACTGGCTACTGAGTCTTCCAAATGACTGTAACAGCTGGACCTGCAGGAAGCTAAAGCCGGGAGCCCAAACAGAACCCAGGCACCACGCCTAAGTGGTCCAGACCTCTGTCCTGAGCCGGCACTGCTGTGTCCCAACGCACCACGGCAGGAAGCCGGAAACACAGAGGTTTTCCAACTTGAGCAAAGATGCCCCGACTGCATGAGCTGCGCAATGACAGGGAACGGGGGAACATGCCAGCCCTGGCCAGAAGACCCCACGCTGGGCAACTCTGAGTTCTAGCCAGACTGACTACTAGATTCAACAACCTCAAAATACACACACACACACACACACACAGAGCTTCTGAAAGGTGCTGGGCAACGAAGAGCCCTCCAACAGGAACTGAGTGTGAGCATTTACAGTCTCTGCCTTGAAAAGCATGTGACCACCATGACAGGGTAGTACTGGTGACAGTAGGACTCATCAGCCATGGAACAGAAGAGACAACTCAGAAACAAGTGTGACAGAGCCCACAAATCTCTGACCAGGTACCCTGGTATCTGGGCAAACAGAGCCACAGTAAGAAGACATTCTTACACTAATAAAAAAAGCCACCTCATGCCACACAGAATAAATACTACATAAATTCCAGAAGAGGAGAAAATCTTTGGAACACTGGGTAAGACAAAGGTTTCTTTAAACAGAGAATGCAAGCCTGGCGTGGTAGCCTAGCAGCTAAAATTCTCGCCTTGAACACGCCAGGATCCCATATGGGTGCTGGTTTTAATCCTGGTGACCCCGCTTCCCATCCAGCTCCTTGCTTTGTGGTCTGGGAAAGCAGTTGAGGATGGCCCAAAGCTTTGGGATCCAGTACCTGCGTGGCAGACCTAGAAGAAGCTCATGGTTTCATTCAGATCGGCTCAGCTCCAGCTGTTGTGGTCACTTGGGGAGTGAATCATGAGATGAAAGATCTTCCTCTCTGTCTCTCATCTCCATATATCTGACTTTGCAATAGAAACAAATCAATGTTTAAAATTAAAAAAAGTACAAGGTATTTCAGGACCCCACTCAACTGCAGACTTTTCTTCAGAGGTGCTGGTAAGCAGTGCTTGCTTAGCCTGCAGGTCACCACAGCCTGTCTCCCATCAGAGGACCTGGATTCAACTCCTGCCGCAGGCTGACATGGCTTCCTGCTCATGCACATCCCACAGAAGCAGCAGACTGGTCCTGCAGGCAGCCTGGCACATGCTGCCCACACGGAACCCTCATTGGCTTCTGGGCACCTAACTGGCTGCTAGGGGGCATTTAGTGAGTGAACCAGAAAATGGAGTTCTCTCTGTGCACGCCTCTCTCTCTGTCTTCACACATCTCTAAAGTAAATGTATGGCTTTTGTTTCCTATGTCGTTGTGTAAAATGCTGGTATGAAAACAAAAACAATACAACACAGCATGGGAAGAAAACATTCAAACAATATGCACTGGGCAATGAACTGGTGTCGAGCATGTATAAAGAAATCTTACAAACTCAGTAAGAACACAAATCCCACTGTGTGCAATGGACAAATGTTAGAAAAGTCTAGGGAGAGAAGGTGTGTGATGCCTGCCCATCAGGGGACGTCTGTACCCACCCGGCTGTGCCATTCCCCTCCCTGTAGGCAGGCATGCAGAACCGCAGGCTCACTCTGGAGGAGAGGAGCACAAACACTCCCCTAGGTGCTCTGCGCGCCGCCACTGCAGCTGCTGAGGCAGGGATCAAGGCAGCGGGGGATCAATCGCTCCAAACGAACAGGGACTAACTCCAGCAACAAGAGCTGACGGACAGGAGGTGTTACTTGATCCCATGCTGTACACTTCCATTCATAGCACATTCTAAAACAGAAAAAAACCTCCAGTGGCCAGGTTGTGGGCAAAGGTTACCAGGGCAGCTTCTAGGAGAGGGCAACACAGGGTCCCGCCTGAAGGTGTGTCTGAGCTCCTCACACTGAGCTGCAGGCACTGGCTGAGTCCACACCAAGAAAGGCAGCAGGAGGGGCGCAGAATGGAGCAGGAAGAAGCTGTGCTAGATGCTGGACAAGCATGTGCTGGGAAGCGGCTGACCTGCTCGGGCTCCACGTGGCATGGGTGTCTAGCATGCTCACACCCTGACTGAGTGCCCCTTTCCTGGTACTCTGCTTCTGACTCAGCTCCCTCCTGCGGACACCCTGGGGGTGCTTTGGCCCCTGCCACCCCCTCGGGGAACTCAGGTGGAGTTAGCTTAGGCATTTCAGGAGTGAGCAAGAAGATGAAAAAGCTCCCCCTCTCTCAAATAAATGGGGAAAAAAATTAATACAGATCTATTCCGCAAGTGAGCCAAGGAATCTGATTTCAGCAACACACACAGTCTTTTTTAGTTGTGTCACATTTCACACAGTTGGTACACTCTCTAACCCATCTGTGTGCAAGCTGCACCTGTACTGCCACAGCACTCTGCGTGTGTGGCCAGGTGCAACTGTGCAAATGACCCCAGTGATGGGAAGTGTTACCAACAGGTTAACCAGGTAGCAGACCCTGAGGGGAAGAGGGAGTACAGACTTAATGTCCATCACAAACTAGTGGTCTGGGGAAGGCATGCGCCCAACCACAGGGTCCATTAAAGACACAGAGCCTCTTGGCATCATTTTTCCCAAGAGACTTGTGTGTTTCCTTTTTGTCACTCATGTGCTGGTTACTCGGTGGCACGTTATTTTTTCAAGGTGCTGTAATTTGTTGTTGTTGATGTGGCTGTTCTAACTCATACCGGTTGTTGACCTTGTTTCATGGCTTCTCACTTAGAGTAATGTATAGTGGAGTACTGGGGTCTATCATATACAGACGTGGGGGTACAATGGGACATGCATCCCTGCATCCAGATGAAAGATGGATTCCCAATGAAACTGTTGGACATGTGTGGACAATGGGATGCTGGACTGTCTGACATTGTCTGTACCAACAATGTTGGGGTACACTTCAATAAGACTGATAGAATTATGATTCCTTATGAAGGACTACCCTATTGTAACAAAATGGGAAAAATCTGATGGGGGTGGGAGTTTGGGGGGGAATCCCAGCCTATAAAAATGTACCACATAATTCAAATTTCAAAACAAAACTATTAAAAAAAAAAGAATCTGAAAAAGCTAAGGAACGAGATTCTCCTCTGGCGCTCCCAAAGGCGTCTATCCCTGACAAGACCTCAAGAGCCCATTGAGACCAACGTCGGATTTCTGATCTACAGGAGTATAATATAACATTGTTTCACTGTGTTTGGCTTATGTTAAATGGTTATAGCAGCAACAGAAAGCTAAAATAAATAGAATACTATTCAGCAAGAAAAAGGAAATAAACAATACGGCAACAATGGATAAACATTGAGAACCTAATATTTTGTGAATGAATTTAGACACAAAATAGCACGTGCCAAATAGTTTCAATTTTATCAAATGCTCAGAGTGGGCAAATTTATACAGATGAAAGATTATTGGATGCTCATGATTGGAGATAGAATGGATTTTGACTATTGATTGTACAGATTTTCTTTTGGATTTGATGAAATGTTCTGAACTGTGGTGATAATAGTATAATTCTGTGAACATGTAAATACAATAAGCTATAAAATTACATTTCAATAAAGTACACACAATTTTGTGACTGTGGAAAAAAAAAAAAAGACACAGGGCCCCACGACAGCTAAGCACCTGTGGAGAAACAAAGAGCAGAACATGTTGATGCTGGGTCCAGACGGGTGGTGTGGCACATGCCAAGCTGGCAACTGCAGCACCAGCACCCCAAATGGGCACTGGTTAGTCCAGGCTACCCCACTTCCCACCCACCTCCCTGCTAATGAACCTGAGAAAGCAGCAGAGGTTGGCGCAGTCACTTGGGTCCCTGAACCCACATGGCAGACCTGCAAGAAATTACTGGCTCCACCCTGGCCCAGTCCAGGTATTGGGGTCGTTTGAGGAATGAAACCAGCTGAGCAAAGGTTGCTCGGTTTCTCCTTCTCTGTGACTCTGTCTTTCAAATTTATAAAATAACCCTTCATAGCAAGCAATGATACTTCCTGCCGCAAGGCAGAGGGCCACATAGGGAAGGCCCCAGGTGCAAGCGAAGTGGCCATCACTCATGACCAGGGCAGCCTCTTCTCCTGCAGCCCCTTTTTGGGCTGCCATAATCTGAGTGAAGCCCAGGCCACTCCACTTACGGAAGAATCTCTAAGGCCAGGCCTCAGTCCACCAGAAAAACCCACTGAGCATCAGGGCCTGCACAGTACTGTGCCTGGTACCATGATGACCAGGTCCACGTGCCCTCAAGAAGTCGGGACTCTCACAACATGCTTCTACTTGTTTGGAAAGATTTATTTGTATTTGAAAGGCAGATTTACAGAGAATGACAGGTCTTCCATCCAGTGCTTTCCTACCCAAACGGCTGCTATGACCAAAGCCAGGAGTTTCTTCCAGGTCTTCCATGCAGGGTGCAGGGGCCCAAGGACTTGAGCTACCCTCTGCTGCACTCCCAGGATCAGGCAGGGAGTTGGATCTGAAGTGGAGCAGCGGGGACGAGAAGTGGTGCCACAGAGAAAAGGAGCAACCTGTTGGGCCACAGCACTGGCCCTCGTCTATTTACTGTGCTTCACATAAAACTGATACACCATTACACCACAAGTAATAAGCCAACTTCCTTCCTTTCTCCATAAAGAATCACAGTCAGGCATTAGATACAATATGTGACCTACAAATAATAAACACCTATCCAAGAACACAGACAATCCGGACATACTGTGTGCAACCAAAGGGTGTAGACACACAGGATACATGAGACAAGGGTCAGACACACACACAGAGTAGTGAGGAAGGGCTAGTCACACACAGTATATAAGCAAAGTTTTTTCACACACAGTTCACTGGTGAAGGCTAAAGATTAAACCACCAGGCCCAGTTGGAAGGCAACACACGGAGCTGTGAATCCCTTCACAAAGCACAGCCTATGTCCCTTCTGGCACATGGTCCACATTGTGCGGACTGAGCGCTGATGGACAGTGGGTAAGACTCCACGGTCTTCTCAGCCTCGTGAGCAGAACCGGCTGCACGTCCTGTATTCAAATGACAACAGAGCTCTGTCCACAGGCATGCTGCCACAGGGGCAGCTGCCAGCCCCAGACCCTCAGTGCCCACCAATCATGTCAGTTCTCTGCTTCTAGATTCATCACATGGGTGGCTGGGAGGCACTTTCTCCCTTAGAGTGGTACACTATTTAACAGGCTCACTGTTCCTGCCGAAGCACCTACTTTATTCCAGAACATGAGGTTTCCTCTCCCTGAAGTCTCCAGTACAGACCTCCCAGCAAGACCCCACCCAGCCGCTCACAGGTCAGTGGACAGCGACAGGCACCTGAGGACCTCCTAGCACAAAAGTATGTCACACACTCACTCTTCCAACTCACACAGCAAGAGACTCCCCAGGAGGCGAGCAGGACGATGACATTCAAAACAGGGTGTTCTGAAACGGTTTTGACCACGGCCCCTGCCAAAAAACCTCTCATTGCAAAGGCTCCACTTCACTGTGCTCGGGACTTGGGACACACCTTCTGAGAGTAACTTCTCCCAGCCAGGACAGCCACTGGACCAAGCAGCAACACCAACACAGGCCTGCCAGGTCACAGCACCAACATCAACACAGGGTTTCATAAAAATAAAAGCTCTCTTGCCTCAATCAACAAAAGTGAAGATATTTTTCCTAGACATCTGTTCATGAGCATGTATACGCTGAGGCAGAGAAGAGCAGGGCTGTGCCCACTGGGTGGAAGCAACGGAACCACTGAGGAGCCTTGGGACGTAAATAAAAGGGAGTGTGAATGTTCTCTACCTGGCAGACTAGGGTCACCACCTGCCACCACACTGGAACTCAGGGACTCTGATGCAGATGTGGACCATCTGAGCAGCTTCACAGCCCCACGGGCCTCGGCCACTGCTGCTGGAGTCCTCCAAGCACTGGCCGGGGCACAGGGCCGAAACACAGGAGGAGTGCACCAGCAGCCCAAAAAGACCAGCTGCCTGCAGCCCAGTGACACCCCTCAAATGACTGACAGCCATAAATAGCTTCCCGCACACAGCTCAATCAACACGGAAGTGCTGGGAAGACCAGGCAGGATCAGGGGCCTCTAAAAAAGACAAAAAACACTCTCAAGGCTCAAAAAGACCCTTATGGGTCCGGCAGGATAGCATAATAGTCAAGGTCCTCGCCTTGAATGCGCCGGGATCCCATATGGACGCCAGTGCTAATCCCGGCAGCCTCACTTCCCATCCAGCTCCCTGCTTGTGGCCTGGGAAAGCAGCTGAGGACGGCCCAAAGCCTTGGGACCCTGCACCCACATGTGGGAGACCCAGAAAGAAGTTCCTGGCTCCTGGCTGTGGATCAGCGCAGCACCGGCCGTTGCGCTCACTTGGGGAGTGAATCATTGGACGGAAGATCTTCCTCCCTGTCTCTCTTCCTCTCTGTATATCTGCCTTTCCAATAAAATAAATAAATCTTAAAAAAAAAAGATCCTTATTTTTATTTAAATATGGAATATTTTAGAGAATTTTTTGTAGTTTTTCACTGGCTATGAACATGCTCATAGGAAAATCCTGTGTCAAGGAGCAAAAGACAAAGTTCCAGAGGGCAGCAGGTTCTCTTGGTGACAGGCCCCTCCTAGTCACGTGCGCCAGTCCAACAGAGGGGCGTGGCAGGCATGACAAGGAGGGGCACAGGGCAGGACAAGAAAGGAGGGATGGTACCTGGGATCCCTAATAGAATGCACATTGTCAAAAAACCAAAAGCCTGTACCAGACCCTAAGACCACCCCAGGCCTCAACAGTCACCTCCGCCAACCAGGGCTCTATGCCTAATGCAAATGCAAAAGGTAGAAGCCCCATGCCAGCAGTCTGCCAGCAGCGACGCAGCCAGGGCCAACATCTGACTACAAAATAAGCAGAGGGCAGAAGAGGAGAGAAGGGAAGGCAGACCACTGGTCAGGTCCACCATGCTCTGCTAAGGATGGAGACAGGGGCTGTGTATGAATTTTCTAGAGGTGTACCATGCAGGATGAGCAGATAGGACTGCACAGGGAACACAGAAGCCAGAGATAGGGGACCAAGTGGGATGCCACAGCACTGCTGGAAAGACAGTGCGAACCAGCCCAGGGTCCATAAAAACCAGAATGCGCACATGATGGAGAGCTCCACTTCCGGGCACTGAAGGCACCCACCGATTTTTCAGTCCATCACTACATAAAGGCCCTCTGAGAGAGGAGCAGCCCACCCAACAGCAAAAGGCAATCTGCCCAGCATGTCCTCTCCCCAGAGGAGCAGAGGGCTGTGGCTCCTTGCTAAGGACACCTTGCTCTTCTTAAACAAACACTGGGGCCAAAGTAACAGAAAGGGCTTGGTGCCATGTCCAATGGTTAATTCTCCTGCTGCCAGTGCTGGGATCCCACTACAAATGTCAGATCATGCCCTGGCTGCTCTGCTTCCCATCCAGCTCCCTGCCTGTGGCCTGGGAAAGCAGTCGAGGACGGCCCAAAGCCTTGGGACCCTGCATCCACGTGGGAGACCCAGAAAAAATGCCTGGTTTCTGGCTTCAGATTGATTCGGTCAGATTGGAAAGTCAGATATACAGAAAAGAGGAGGGACAGGTAGGAAGATCTTCTGTTCACTGATTCACTCCCTAAGCGACCACAATGGCCAGCACTGAGCCAATACAAAGCCAGGAGCCTCTTCCAAGTCTCCCACATGGGTGCAGAAAGGGTCCCAAAGGCCGGTATTAGAACCAGCGCCCATATGGGATCCCGGCATGTGTAAGGTGAGGATTTTTAGCCACTAGGGCCCTGGCCTGCGCATTTTTACATCCATGCATCATGCACCACATGAAGAGAATGGAACCGTAAGGTTTGGGGCAACGAGGTAAGAGGGCCTGCAGTCATGCGAGCCTCCCACCAAGGCTCTTTGTGAACCAAAACAAATGATCAGAAACGCAACACTCCAAACCCATGCAGTCTGACTTCCCAACAGGAAGTCTACTAATGTTCCATCAAAATGCACTGTCCACCACTGAAGGCCCACACAGCAGCCATCCCAGCACCCCAGGGTGGACACTCAACCGACGTCTCAGAAAGGCAACAACAAAGTGCAAGGTGCCCAGGACTCCTGCAGCATGGCTCTGGGACTGTTCGGGAGCATGCAGGATTCTCCCACCACTCACATCCAGCCTTGTGCACACACCAGGCACAGACACCAGGGCACTGAAGACTTCACACGACGCAGCTCGATATCTCACTGAGCCTCATTGCAGTACATTTCTGTTTTCTAAGTTCTGAAACACAATCATAGCCATTTAAACTCAGTTTAAAATGGGGGGTGGGGGGGATTCCACACTTCCCTTCAGTGCAAAGGCAACAGCAGGACAGGTGTTTGTGCAGCAGGCAGGTACCACCTGTGATGCCTCACCGCTCTGCTCCCCGCCCATGTGACCGCACACCACAGGCCACAGCTCAATGAAGGACACAGAGCCCGGCTGCTGTTTCAGAATAGCACCCAGCCCAGCTTTTTGTGGGTATTTCTGGAAGTGACTCAACAGATGCATCAATCTGTCTGCCTTTCAAAAAGAAAAAAAAATGTAAACAAATCAATAAAATGTTTAAAATGAGGCTACACTCCACGGAGATGTTCAGAGGGTCAAGCTCTCACCAGCTCCTACCACTGGAAGCACTGCTAGACACAACCTCAAAGGCTTGTGGGTAACAGAATTAAAAGTTATGGGCCCGCGGGCCCGGCGGCATGGCCTAGCGGCTAAAGTCCTCGCCTTGAAAGCCCCGGGATCCCATATGGGCGCTGGTTCTAATCCCAGCAGCTCCACTTCCCATCCAGCTCCCTGCTTGTGGCCTGGGAAAGCAGTTGAGGACGGCCCAATGCATTGGGACACTGCACCCGCGTGGGAGACCCGGAAGAGGTTCCAGGTTCCCGGCTTCGGATCGGCGCACCGGCCTGTTGCGGCTCACTTGGGGAGTGAAACATCGGACTGAAGATCTTCCTCTCTGTCTCTCCTCCTCTGTATATATCTGGCTGTAATAAAATGAATAAATCTTAAAAAAAAAAAAGTTATGGGCCCAGCGCGATACCCTACTGATTGAGGTCCTCACCTTGCATGTCGGGGATCCCATATGGACGCCGGTTCTGGTCCTGGCAGCCCCACTTCCCATCCAGCTCCCTGACTGTGACCTGGAAAAGCAGTCGAGGACGGCCCAAAGCCTTGGGGACCCTGCACCCACGTGGGAGACCTGGAAGAGCTCCTGGCTCCTGGGTTCAGATCGGCTTAGCTCTGGTCGTTGCGGCTCCTTGGGAATTGAGATATCGGACGGAAGATCTTCCTCTCTATATAACTGACTTTCCAATAAAAATAAATAATCATTTTTTTAAAAAAAGTTATTTGGGGGGGCTGTTGTTGGGATGTAGCAGGGTGTCAATTCAAGTCCCAGCTGCTCCCTTTCCCACCCACCCAGCTCTCTCCTAAAATGCCACGGGCAGCCGTGGGAGATTCCCAAATCCTTGAGCTCTTACGGCCACAGAGGGTAAGCGAAAGAAGTTCCTGGCTTCTGGCTTTGGACCAGCACACCTCTAGCCACTGCAGTCATTTGGGGAGTGACCAATGCAAGAAAGATCTCTGTATCTTCCGTTCTAAGTCTGCCTTTCAAATGAGAGAGAGAGAAGAGGTTCTTAATTTGGTGCAAAAAATCTAGAAAATTCAGCACGAGAGGGTTTCCAAAAAGTTCATATGAAATGCCAGTACATGTCCAAAAATACAAACTTACATTTCAATTACATTTTCCACAAACTTTGATACACTCCTAAGCTGACATAACCATTTCTCCGTTACCTGTGACACCACTCCGCCGTCGTTGCCTCTTCCCCGAGTCCAGCGGTTCTCCAGGTACCTCCCTGTTCACTTCCTGATCCCTAACTTTTTCTGTAACCTGCTCTCTGTTCTTTACCCCGTCCAATAATTTTCCGTCATCTCAAACATGCCTGCACCCTTTGCTGCCATCTTGATTCTCCTCGGGGCACCATTTCTCTGATTCTTGGTCACCTGCAGATCTCCACAGGACAACCTGGGTGCCACCTGCCCTCCACACCTTCAACAGGCTCAGTCCTTCCCACATATCCTAAATGCTAGGTGCAAATCATTCAAGTGACCATTTACCAAAAGAAAAAAAAAAAAAGGGAATTCTCTGTTTTACTTGAAAGTCCAAATTATGCTGCTTGCTTTGGCAACACATGCTAAATTGGAAAGTCAGAATTACAGAGAGTGAGGAGACAAAGAGAGAGCTTCCCTCTGCTGGTTCACTCCCAAATGACTACAACAGTCAGGGCTGAACCAGGCCTAAACAGGGAGCCAGGAACTCCAGCCAGGTCTCCACAGGTAGAAGGGACCCAAATGCCTCTGTAGTCCATGAGCACGGAGCCGAGTAGGAACAGAATGCCTCCAGCGACGGCTGCCTGGCTGCAATCAAACGCCTGCCCTCTGTTAATTCCTGATGGGATTCTCACAGCACTCCTTCCCATACAGCTGCAGCAAGGACTCGCTGGGCCCACACTGCAGCCCCTCAGGTGGCAGCCTGTGAAAACACCGCCTCTGCCTCTCTGTTCTGGGGATGCATTCCGGGATGCTCAGCCTAACCCTGTGGTGCCGAGACAGTCAATGGCACCAAAGCTTCTTCCCTTTTCAGCTCTCTCCACCAAAAACCCGGAGCTAGACAAGCTCCTAAGAGCCACTTGAACCATCTTTCTATCTAAGATGTGTACATGTAGTCTATAGTATATTCTAAGTGACAGTATATGCTAAAATCTGTGTAAAAACCCTCTAAGAACAATGCCAATCATCAAAATTGGCATCCTGTAATTCATCCAGCAGATGAGCACACCTACATAAATGACACTTTAGTCAGCTCTGATAAACCTGCAAAGAATGACACGGACTGGAAACAGTTGTCTATCCACTCTCTCCCACTCCCTGACCCTCTCTCCCCTCCCTAACCGATGGTCCACACAGGCATGTAAACATTATCAAAAATAAAGTGAATTTATTATTAAAAAATAAATTAAAAAGTGACACATCGGGCCTGGCACTGTGGCCTAGTGGCTAAAGTTCTTGCCTTAAATGTGCCAGAAACCCATATGGGCACTGGTTGTAATCCCGGCAGCTCCACTTCCCATCCAGCTCCCTGCTTGTGGCCTGGGAAAGCAGTCGAGGACGGCCCAAAGCCTTGAGACCCTGCACCCGCGTGGGAGACCCAGAAGAAACTCGAGTTCCTGGCTTTGGATTAGCTCAACTCTGGCCATTGGGGCTACTTGGGGAGTGAATCATCGGACCGAAGATCTTCCTCTCTGTCTCTCCTCCTCTCTGTATGTCTGACTTTGCAATAAAAATAAATTTTAAAAAATGACACGTCACACATATTAGAATGCTTTCACGACGCAAGGAGTGCAGATGTGCTGTGAGCGCAGGAGCTGAATCCTGCTATGGCTCCACAGGCCGCCACAGAGCAGGGAGTGACAGCGTACACGGAAGGCAGCCCCACATCTCCTGTCACAGACACTGTGCTACTTCACCCACCCCTGGGGTCTCCCTCTTGTAACTGTGCCTGTGTGCAACTGTCACAGGGTTGCAGACTGAAACCCACCAACTCCTGCTGATGCCTCCCGACTCCGGTTTCCTGGGAGGCAGCAGGCAGGGCTCAAGGGACTGGGTTTCTGCAACCCACCTTAGGTGTCTAGCTCCTAGCTTTGGTCCGAATGCAATCCCAGCTCTTTTGGACATTTTGGGAGTGAATCAACTGGTGTGTCTCATTCTGTTTCGGGTAAGTGAGAGTGTCAAAGTGCCAGTCACCTTCAGGGTACAGAGTAAGTACTTCTGCGCATCCCCAGTGGTGGCGAACCTCTCAGATGAGAGAAGGACCTGCTTGGCCCTCAGCATGGCTGCGTGCACCACGCAGAGATGTGGTAGTGCCAAGTCCCACAACTTTCTGAAACTTGTTTTCAAAGTATTTGTGAGCTCTCATGCCTCGTGTTTGTCCCAGGAGAGGAGGAAGAGCAACGTGCTGAGGATGGGAGTCAGAGCAAGTCCTGCTGCCTGGCAGTGCCTCAGTTTCACAAAAGTCATCCTGCAACAAACAGGCATTCACTCCCTCAACCAGGCGCTCACCCTGAAAGACCTATGTGTCAGATTCACAGAGACAACAGTATACAGGGGCTCCTGCAGGAAGCACAAAATCAGGCCCAGAGCGATTGCCTAGTGGCCCACTTTGCATGCGCTGGGATCCCATATGGGCACCAGTTCATGTCCTGGCTATTCTACTTCCCTTCTGAATCGCTGTTTGTGGCCTGGGAAAGCAGTCAAGGATGGTCCGGAGCCTTGGAACCCTGCACCCATGGGGGGAGACTTGGAGTAAGCACCTGGGCTCCTGGCTTCGGATTGGCTGAGCTCTGGCCACTGAGGTCCCTTAGGGGGTAAACCAGCAGATGGAGGATCTTTCTGTCTCTCCTTCTCTCTGTGGATCAGACTTTCCAATAAAAATAAACTTTAAAAATTGTTTTTTAAAAAAAAAGCAGTGGGCCCGGCGCCATGGCCTAGCGGCTAAAGTCCTCGCCTTGAAAGCCCCGGGATCCCATATGGGCGCCGGTTCTAATCCCGGCAGCTCCACTTCCCATCCAGCTCCCTGCTTGTGGCCTGGGAAAGCAGTCGAGGACGGCCCAATGCTTTGGGACACTGTACCCATGTGGGAGACCTGGAAGAGGTTCCAGGTTCCCGGCATCGGATCGGCGCGCACCGGCCTGTTGCGGCTCACTTGGGGAGTGAAACATCGGATGGAAGATCTTCCTCTCTGTCTCTCCTCCTCTCTGTATATCCGGCTTTCCAATAATAATAAAATCTTAAAAAAAAAAAAAAAAAGGCAGTAAGTCTAGCTCCCAGGACATTTTGGGGACCCAGGCTGGCATTAGCAGGTCACAATGCTCTGGTGTCAGGAGTTCAGAGGCAAGCCTCTCAGAGGAGCACACAGGCCCTCAACCGGACCACAGTGCGGCAGCCATGAGCTGGCCAGGCCACTGCTGCGCAGCCCCCTCCTCCCACCAGTCACCAAGCTCCCACTGCCCCTGCTGCCCTCCCAGGAGGAAGAGCAGGCACCTGTGGGCACAGGACTGCCAGTTCACATCTGGCACATCCATAGCAGGGCTCTGGCCAGGCCGAGAAGGGTCTGAGGGATGGGGGAGGGCAGGGCTGGCAGTGCCACCTTCTCTTCCAGGGTCCCCATGGATGAGCCCCGCATCTTGACTGCCCCCGTACAAGGCAGGGAGTCATGCCTCCTCATCCTCACCACCTCCAGGCACTCAGTTCCCTCTTGTGTGCCATGGGAAGCTTTCCCAGCAGATGTAGCTAACAGCTCAACTTGGAAGCAGTTACACTGGCTGGGTGCCACCTTGTAGCCCCATGCACATTAGGTAAGTATGGGGGGCTGTGCCCTTCCCCCCACATTCCTGTGGGTCATGGCTGCGAGCCTCTGAGAATCACAGCATTCTGACTAAAGTGAAGGAGTTCCAGGGAATTTGAACTTCAGATGCCAGCTTAGTCGCACGCTCCCGTTTCCTCTGGTTCCCAGCAAGCTGGCCTCCTTTGTGAGCCACCGGCTGGATCTCGCTCTGCCTGTGTTGGCTTAGTCAGTCTAGCGACCCAGGGAGAATCCCGCCACGCGCTGACGTGTGCATGAGTCCTAGGACATGTACTCAGTGCCATCCTGGCATACCTCAAGGTGCACAGAACGTCACAGGGCCAGCCTCCTGGACACTGCATTTTACCCCACAGCCACAGCGCTTCCTGTGGTCAAACTTCAGTTCGCTCCCTGGTCCTGGAGACAGATCTCTGCTACTTGGGTTATTCTCCTAGGACACCCCCAGAGGTGTGCAAGTGTCCTTTCTTAGAACCCCAACTAAGGGCAAAGCCAGGAGCCAAGAAAGGCATCCAGGTCTCTCACACGAGTTCCAGAGTCATCACCCAATGCCTCCAGGTAAGCCAACAGGAAGCAGGGCTGGAGGGACACAGCTGTACCTTGAAACAGCCCTCAACACAGGGCACCAACACCACTGGCAATGGTTTAACTGGCCTAACCGGAGTTATCTGTCCTTTTCTTCTTTCACATTTCTCAAAGGCGGATGGTGTTGCAGTACAATGGGTGAAGCCCTTCCTGCGATGCTGGCATTGCGTATAAGCACTGCTCAAGTCACAACTGCCCCGCCTTTTCTTTTAAAGATTTATTTATTTTTATTGGAAAGTCAGATATACAGAGAGGAAGAGAGACAGAGAGGAAGATATTCTGTCTGATGATTCACTCCCTAAGTGACTGTGATGGCCAGTGTTGCGCCAATCCGAAACCAGGACCCAGGAATTTCTTCTTCCAGGTCTCTCACGTGGGTGCAGGGTCCCAAGGCTTTGGGCCGTCCTCAGCTGCTTTCCCAGGCCTCAAGCAGGGAGCTGGATGGGAAGTGGGGCTGCCAGGATTAGAACCAGCGTCCTCAATGTTAGGACTTCAGTCACCAGGCCACCGTGCTGGGTTCTTCTTTCCTTTTTTAAAGATTTGTTTATTTTTATCAGAAGGGCAGATACACAGAGAGAAGGAGAGACACAAAGAAAGAGCTTCCATCCACTCATTCACTCCCCAAGTGACTGTTGCGGCCGGTGCTGTGCTGATCCGAAGCCAGGAGCCATGAGCCTCTTCTGAGTCTCCCACACGGGTGCAGGGTCCCAAGCCTTTGGGGCCGTCCTCAACTGCTTTCCCAGACTACAAGCAGGGAGCTGGATGGGAAGTAGGGTTTGTCAGGGTTAGAACCAGCGCCCATATGGGATCCCAGCACATGCAAGGTGAGGATTCAGCTACTAGGATACTGCACTGGTCCCCTACTGCCCTGTCTTTCAAAAAAAACTTAAACACATCTTTTAAATATATATGTATATTTCAAAGGCACTTACAGAGAGAGAAATCTCTCACCCACTGGTCAACTCCTCAAACAGCAACAATAGCCAGGGTGAGGCTGGACCAATACACGAACCAGGAGTTTCGCCCAGCTCTCCCGTGTGGGTGGGCAGCACAGGGACTTGGGCCAACCTTCGCTGCTTTCCTAGCGGCATCAGTAGGGAACTGGACAGGAAGTGAGTCTGCAGCCTGCAGGGTTAATCACTGCCTCACTAACCTGAGAGGTCTAACAAGACGCAGCATGGCAGGTCCTCTGGTTCACGTCCCAGATGCCCACATTAGCCAGGGCGCATCACTGAGGTCTCCAGGTGGGCAGCAGGAAGCCACGTGTCACATCGCGGAAAGCTTCCCTGACCTGAGTGAGCACTCTAGTACATCTCACTCCCGCATCCGGGCCTGCTGCGAGTTCATCTGGCAGCTCAGTAAGGTAACACAAGTACAAGGTTCTAAGTGCCCCCTCCCAGGATCTGCAGAGGCCTCACACTCCCCCAGCTATGACAAGAAGCACTCTGGCTTTTCCGTGGTTTGACAAAGATTTTCACGCACATTCTGCAAAGCTAGAGTATGTACGTGAATGAGAAGATGGAGGCAGAAGAGCGACAATTTCCATATTTGGGGGTTGGGTTTTTGTTTTTTTTTTTTTTTTGAAGTTCATTTTTGTGATCTGAACAGCAGAGAGACACACAGATGTTTTCTGTCCCCTGGTTCATTGCCAGGTTGCAATGAGGAGCCCAGAATGGAGTGGTAAGGCCCACGTACACGCACAAGTACTGCTGCAGCCCAGGGAGTGTATCAGCGGGAACGGCGTCTGACGCCAGAGGCAGGACTCAAGGCAGGCCCTGTGACACCAGGTGCACAGCTCCACCCAGGGCCCCAGGACTGTGAGATCACAGCTGCACATCCACCTGCAAGACAGCACTGGCCCACACCCACAGCCCGCACCCATCCCCGCTCCTGAGAACAGCACACATACAGGCTGAACCCACAGGCACTTCCTCAAGGGACAGGATAGAGGCAGCACACATGGAGAACTTGAGAACTGCCCCACCGGGCCACTGAATGTGGGGAAGGAGGCAGTGTCACAGAGTGGGCCAGCCAGTGCCTTACCAACAAATGCTAAAGGTGCATGTGCCCAGAAATGCTTGCTCAAAACCCATAGCCAAGGGAGAGGTCATCTGGGACTTCAACAAAGAGGAACCACATGGGGCTCGGCGGCGTGGCCTAGTGGCTAAGGTCCTCGCCTTGATCCCATATGGCCGCTGGTTCTTATCCTGGCAGCTCCACTTCCTCTCTGTCTCTCCTCTCTCAGTATATCTGACTTTGTAATAAAAATAAAATTAATCTTTAAAAAAATAATAAAATAAAATAAAATAAAATAAATCTTTAAAACAAACAAACAAAAAAAACCCAAACAGGAACCACAAGAACAATTGGTTCATTTGATGATTGGAAAAACAAACAAACATGCAACATAAAAAAACCCACCAAAATGCCATGAAGATTCCAGGAAAATCCAAAATCCAGACGTGACTTCTCAGGGGACAAAGCCCAGCCTTCCACCTGACATCTCTACCCTGCACACAGCAGGATGCTGCACGCACTCCTGCCAATGGCTGCCATCTCACTCAGCCTCAGCTGCATGGATGCTTTGGCAAAAAGGAGCCATCCAGCTGCCCTCGACCACAGGAGGACCAGCGTGGCCGCAGCGGGCCAGAGCAGGCCAAGCCGCCCACGAGCCATCACCAGCAGTGTGGACTCCACACCCAGTGGGTCCGGGATCCCACAGGACACGGACTGCCCTCCTGTCCCCACAGACATTCCTCGCTTTTTGTCTGTCAGCCTCAACACTCCCCAAGTGGATGCCTCAAGAAAGGTCCACAAAATCCCAGCCGCAGCATCTCTCCCTGTGTTCTGGAAGGTTCACCCCAGCGCCTAGTCAGGTCTTGCAGCATGCCTCAGCAGGAAGGCTGGGCCGGGCACCCCGATTCCCCTTGCAAGCACGCAGCTACTTGCTCTGGGGTGATGTGAGTCAGTCACCTGGGAACCCAAACAGCTAAAATGCAGAGCTCAACACCCACATACACTGCCTTCTGCTAAGAAAGAACCTGAGCTCCGGAGCCAAGCATACAGCACAGCGAGCAACCCAGGACAAGCCAGAGTGAGGACAGAGGCAGGCCACGCCAGCCACTCCGTGCCGGCCACTACAAAGGGCCACTGGCTTCAAGCAGTCAAGGTGGCTTTATGGTCTTGGTCACTAAATGACAACCTGCATCTAATCCCTGTAGGATTAGGGAATGACCAGTGGGGCAAAGGCCCAGAGACCCTGGGGGAACCTCAGCTGATCAAGGCAGAGTCTGCATGAAGAACAGGACTTCTGGGCTGTTCAGAATCACAGTAAGATGGCTGCAGTGCGAAGGTCCCCCAAAGTCCTTGGGTTGAAACTATACCTCCACTATGAGGCCATAAAGATGCTGGGCCTCTGGGAAGAAGAAAGACCTGGCCGTGCACGACCAATGAACAGAAGACACACTGGGCACAGCACGAAGCTGTCGCTGCTGCCACCATGCCCTAATGCCTCCATGCGCGTTTCAAGGACCTCAGGGATGCAAGCTCAGCTCAGGTCCAAACCATCAACCACGCTATAGTAAAAGTCCCAATGACCAGCGTGGTCACTTCCCAGGGAGGATTCCCACAGATGGTTCCAACCACACCCACACAAAGACCTCCTGGACCTCTCCCCGCATAGGGTACCAGTGGGCACCCAGTGAGTGTCCAGCATGGGAAGTGGTCACACAGGTAAGCTGTGAGGAATCGGCCACCTGGGAACTCACAGCAAAGGACCTCTTGCTCACCAAGGCCACTATCTTGTTATCTGCTGTCACCCCACAAGCTGACCCCAAACCTTCACAACAGACCACAGAGGCCCAGACTGCAAAACCTCAGCTCTTCAGGGAGCCCCACTTCCCTGGGCAGACCCAAGGGCTCCCAGGACGGACTCCCTGCCGTCCATATAGGAGGTCCCAGAATACAGCCCTAGCCGAGCTGCCACCAGGGGAGTGAACCTACTGATGGGAATGCTCCATCTTTGTCACTCAAATAGAGAAATAATGCACTTTTAAAAACACACATTTCAGTTCATATTATTAAAAGGGAAAAGTAATTCAACTCTCACTGACTTTACAAAGTTAAGGAACACAATCTCAAGGGAAAACGAACAACTCAGTTTTTTGCAGTTTCAGGTGAAAGCAGCAAGGCGCTGTCAGGTTCTTCTGACTTCTTCAAACCTCAGACGGACAGTCTGCCCACACCAACACGGGTCATACTGCAAGGCTTCCTGGGCACATGGTAACTACACAGAAGCATGGCTCCCTGGGGGCAGGCATCTGCTGCCAGCACTATCGCATAATAGACTAGTCCTTCACCTGCAAGCACTGGCATACCATATGGGTGCAAATCACAGCCCAGCTATTCCACTGTCCATCCAGCTCCCTGCTGACGGCTTGGAAAGCAGTGGACCACGGCTCAAGTCATGAGGTCCCTGTACCCATGTGGGAGACCTGGAAGAAGCTGGCTCCAGATCAGATCAGCTCCATACACTGTGTCATTTAGTGAGTGAACCAGCACATGGAAGACCTCTCTCACTGTCTCTCCTTCCCTCTCTCTCTCTCTCTCTGTAAAATCTGCATTACTTGGGACTGGCTGAAGCCTTGGCTCCACTCCAAACGAGCTCCCTCATAACATGCACTGTAGGACAACATCCACTGATGATGATCCACGCCTTGAGTCTGCTCCTGCATGCAAGACCTGGACTGCGCTCCTGGCTCCTGGCTCCAGCCTGGCCAGGCCCTCAGCATTTGGGCAATAAACAGCAGATGGAACAGTTCTCTGTGTTCATCTGATTATCAAGTAAAATGAAAAGTTCTTGACATGGGGTGCAGGTGTCCAGAGGAGCACCCTAACTGCTGCAAGAACACCCACTCCATATGTTCTTTTTTAAAAAACATTTTTACAATATGAAGATGTACAAAAAAAGTGGCAAAGCTAATTCAGAGCTGCTTGAGGACCTCACGCAGCACCCTCTGCCAGTGCTAACCTAGCACAGCACAGAAGGGCTTGAATGGGTAGAGCAGGACTGTGGGACTGGCCAGGTCAGGTCAGGGTTCAGAGACAGGAGATGTCCCCCCACCCCGTGGCTCTGCCCAGGGGGTCCCTTTCTCACGGTTAATCTTTATAAAAAAGAAGGGAAGAGTTCGGCCCCGAGTGAAAATGGCGAGAGTCAGGCGGGCCAGTCCCGCCTTGCCCTTCAGAGCCACCCATGACCAGAGGAACAAGTCAAGCAGCGTCCTCCCATGCTGACAGGAAAACAGAGACGACGTGCAGAAAATGCCAGAGACCAGGACATGGGAGATGGACCAAGGGCACCGGGGCCCCCAGCAACATCCTGACCAAGCAGAAGGACACAGCAGGAAAACAGGCCGGAACACAGTGGGCTGACGCTTTGGTCTGCACAGTTAGGGTGCTGGCCAGTAAGGGAGGCAGCGCAAGGTGCACAGACACATGGGTAACTTTTGTTTTATAAACATGAAACTCAAAGAAAAACATAATATGAGAAAAAAAACACAGGTATATTAGTAAGCAAAACATGCATTCCACAAGAACAATGCCAATTACCTGCTGCCTACCAGGCCTGACGCAGCCAAGGAGGTGCTCCATGAGGGGCAGCACAGCAAGAACCCCGTCAGCTCACCCCACTCCATCAGCCGCACAAAAATGGGAAGAGGGTGGTTCCAGCAAGATGTGCAGCACATCCACGCTCGGCACAGGAGTCCCCAGAGCAGGTGGAGCACAGAAAGCAGCTATACTTCAGGTAGGCACATCTAAGTGACAGGTATATAGGTACATAGGTGCCCCCCACACCTGGGACAGTGATGTGTGTGTGTGTGTGTGTGTTCACACCTGCCACAGTGATGTGAGCATGCATGTCTGTGCCCACACCTGCCACAGTGAGGTGTGTGTGTGTTCACACCTGCCACAGTGATGTGAGCATGCATGTCTGTGCCCACACCTGCCACAGTGAGGTGTGTATGCCCTACACTCACTATATTGAGAAATCTGTGTCTGAGTGTGCCCCTACATCTATTAAATGGGGAATAAGCAAAAACCCACCTTAGGAAAACTAAATTAAACCCACCATACCCAACAAGTAGACAAACAGAAAGCAACGCTCTTGCACAAAGTCACCGTCTGAAGCAGAGCAGGAGGAAGTCAGCAACGCAGGCGAGCAGACAACAAGCTCTGGCCGTCCATAGACACCTTTGTGAAAAGCAACACAAGTGCAAACCCCCAAGCACAGGCACCTTCAGCATCCACCTGCCAGGGTCCAGCTGGCAGATCCCTGTGTGTCTGAGTCCAGCTGCCCACCTTCATTCATGCCTAGTCCAGCACTAGCTGGACTGCCCTGCACCCAAATCTCCATTCAGGGTGAAAGCAGGGCCATCCTGCACCTGAGCCAAAGCTCCACAGGGCAAGTGGTTGCAGACCTCAGCCACGCCTCTCTGGGCTCCCTCATCAATATTACTCGACTGCCCCTCAAGGGGTCGTGGCAGGCATCTTCTGTTGTATGGCAAATACCTCAAAGGCAGGATGCCAGCCCCACTGCCCTGGGCTCACGGTAGCTGCAGGGACCACCAAGGCTTGCAGTCCCAGCCCCTAACACAAGGCTCTGCTTCTGGAAGTGCGATGGCAAAGCTGCTTGGGGCTCTGAGAGTCCCAGGATGAGCACAGGCCTGAGGGAAGGCCTTTTCCCTTCACTGAGGAAACGCAGTCGAGCCGTGTGGGGCATCCTGCCCACTTCAGTGCTAAGTGTTTTCAGGACAGAAGGAAATACATCAGTGAGAATTAGCATTCTGATTTATGTAAGCAGGTATATCCAAAAATGTGCATACCCCCAAAAAACACACAGAAGTTCATAGAACAGAGAGATTAATCATGAAGATTACAAATAAGGACAGTGCTTTCCAAGTGCATGCGGTCCCAGCTGGGAGGTCAATTTTGATGACTTGGACCCAGCAGTGCCAACAACTCCAGGAACACCTCTCTCTACCTCACAAGCCGTAGCGCAGGGGTGGGTCAAGCTCCCAGGGCACTCTGCGGGCACAGCTAAACAGGCGGCCACCCAGGGCCACAGGCACCTGCAGTCTGTTGCTGCCCACCACACAGGCACACACCAAAACCACAGTCCTGGGGTGAGTCCACCTGTCACTGTAAACAAAGGGCTGCACATCATCTTGGAAATCTTCAAACTACAAAAATACTCCTGACAGAGGCAGGGAAAAGGGGGCATTTTATACATACAAACAAAAGGACACAATTTCAAAGGTGGAAGAATACCTGGTTCATGTCCCAGTTGCTCCACTTCAGGTCCAGTTCCCCACTAACAGACCCGAAAAAGCAGTCCAGAATGGCCTAGGTGCTAGGGCCCACGCCTCCCACGTGAGACTGGCATGGAATTCCAGGTTTCTGGCTTCAATTTCATCCAACCCCAGCCATTACAGCCACCTGGATGGAAAAATGTCTCTCTCCTCTAACTCTGCCATTCAAGCAAATAAATGTTTATGTTCTTTAAAAAAAAAAATACAATTGTGTAATGGATATTGTGGTGATAGAGGGAGAATTTCAGCCATCACTTAGGCGATCTGCTCGGCTTGATGCAGTTTCCCCCACGTTGGAGAGCTGGGTGAAGGTTCTGCCTTCAGCCCTACGTGACCCCTAGCTGTTGTGGGCATCCGGAGGGGGACCTGTGAGCAAAAGATCAATATTTCTCCTCTCTGCCTTTCAAACAGATAAAACTTCCAAAAAAAAGTCAAAAGAAACTGTTGGCATTTTAGAAAAATAACCAAACATAGTCATTTACACAGCGAAAGCTCTACAAGGTTGAGCTCAGAGTTTCGGGTTCCAGCAGAGACGAGAGTGGGGCAGAGAATTTCCTCTTGAGGAAGACCACAGCTGGAATACCCACACCCCAGGCCTGTGTTCCTGCCCACAGCCCACGTTTCTGATCTCTGCCATCTACACGGGAGGTCCAGCTGGAGGCTCCGGCCCAGAACTGCAGCCTGCCCCAGCCCTGGCTCTTGCCAGTATCAGAGGTCGGGAGGGAGGGTGTCAGCAGATGGAACTCTACCTCTCTGTTTAACAGTAAATAAAAGAATGAATTTTTAAAAATAACTGTGGAGAAACAAAAGCAATTACTACAGCAAGCAATCAGACTGAACTACAGGACAAGATTAAACTGAGCCATGCCTAGGCCACAGCACTATACTATTCTAAGACACTCCCAAAGCCGAGACTCACAGCTAATTTGGGGGCACCTTTGTAAGAGGAAGAATGTACGGAGGCCACACACACTGGATGAGCCCTGGCACCGGCTGACAGCTGCTGGGCATGGCTGGACCTCTTCCAACACCCTGGGCAGAGTCCACGTGGGAAGGCCCAAGCAGTGACCATTCTGTGCTGACCTCTGGACATCACCACAAGATCCACAGAGGAGCAGCTTCCTGTGCCAACATGGCCATGAACCCGGCAAACACCTGAGCATGCAGCCAACAGGAGGCTCACACCAACACAGGGATCCGACCTTCAGAATCCTAGATGGGGACTCACCAACTGGCAGCCACCACACCGAAAGCCCCCTGGAACTGCCAATCTGTGAGGAGTAGCAGAGGGGAAAGAGACAGACCATTTGCAAAGACACAAAGCAATGTCCGAAGTCATGCTGCAGCATCCGGGCCTCCGTGACCCCTTTTCAGGGGTGAGGACTCTTTGTCCTGTCTCTGGCCATTTTACTTACAGACTAGCCAAAATCACCAACTCAGATTTACTAATGTCAAGTCCGGCTTGCAGCTGCCTCAGCAGGGCCAGACCCGACAGCTTCCAGACTAGATGTTCTCCACAGTACAGTCCCAGGAAGAGACTACAACGCTGTGTCTAGGAGCAACCTGCAGGCTGCAGCAACACCGCATCAGCTCTGCTGACCAAGAGGGGTGGGAAAGCACTCACACACGCCTGCCCCTTGCAGACATGCATGGGGAACGGGAGCCTGCCACACCACATCAAGGAAAACAACTGACCAACCCCAAAATGTGATCTGTCAGGCAAAGATGAAAATGTGAGGGAACTCCCCAGCTCACACACACAGCTCTGACAGCCCCAGTCATTGGCAGCAGTGAGCACAGCCTTATGCACAGCTGGCTGAGAGCCCAAGGTGCCACACCTGCTCAGGACACAGGGTCGGAGGTGGTGCCCAGGTGCCCTGCATCCCCTGACAAGAACAATCAGTCAGGTTTTGGTGACAAACCAAATTAAATCTGTGAGATTATAGCAAAAAAAAAAAAAAAAATCTTCCATGTTTCAACTATTTATCTCCCTCATGTGCTTCAACCAGTCAACCTACAAGAAGATCGGATGTAGAAACAGCTCCGAGGGCCCGGCCACTGTCTGTGAAGCCACAGGGATCTGTAAAACCATTACACAATGCTCCTCTTTACACAGGAAGGCTCTACTGGTGGCCACGTGCAACAAGGTTACTGTTCCCACTTTTAGTGGAATGGGGACACACTAACTTAACATTACTGGTTTTCTGGGATCTACCATGTGTCTAAGCACAGAGGTTTTGGGAACCAGGATGTGGGGACAAGGCCGCCACGGCCCCTCCCCATGTCCAGGATCCCTGCAGACCAGACCTGGAGTCTATCTGAGGCTATCAACAGCATGAGAAGGACCCAACCAGCCCTGAGAGCAACAGCTTCCTGCCTCTGGACTCGTGGACTCACACAGGCTTGGTCTGCTTTCGCAAGATGGACTTGAGCAGGGTGTGGCACCGGGGAAGGGACAAGGGGCCTAGGAGCCTGGGGCTGAGGTGTGACTCCAAGAGTGAGGAGGCATCACTGTGAACCGTTCAGAGAACTCTTCTATAGATGGGCACCCAGCACCACCTGTTCCGTGTCCTAAGAAAGCACCCAGAACGCTCACACAACAGATGTCTCCTAACTGGCAGAGGCCTGGAGAAAAGGGAAGCTGGCCTGCCTCAGAAACCACAGTGGGATTCCACCCAGTGTACAGCATCTGCCCAGCAGAAATGACAACAAGCTACGGCCACTGCACGCATTCATAAAATTAAGATGGGAGAAGGCGCTTTGCTGCGGTATAGCTGGTTAAAACATGCTTGCAGCACAAGTCCGAGCCACTCCTCTTCCCATCCAGCTACCTGATCACTGCCTGAGAAGGTAGTGAAGGACGGCCCGTGTGTCTGGCCCCTGTTCCCATGTGGGAGACCTTTACGGAGCCTCTGGCTCCTGGCTTTGGCCTGGCCCAAACACAACCACTGTGGTCATTTGGGGAGTGACTCAGTGGATGGAAAGCCTCTCTTTCTCTCCGGCACCAGTCCATGATTCTGCCTTTCAAATACATTTTAAAAATCTTTAAAAAATAAAATTGTGCCTGGAGAATGTGGTGGAATTTTGAAAAGGCTGAAGATGCTGACATGTTGTGAGTGATCTAAATCCAGAATGAAAATGACAGACTGGTCTGCAACAGAAAACCTGCTCACAAACATGTCACAAAGCACGTGCCAGCCAATACCATCCTAGGGACAGAGCAGAGGGGCCGAGCTCACCTCAGGGAAAAAAATACTAAGGCACAACTCACTATGTCACCACACACAGCCCTGAGGCAGACATTTGGGGTTTTCTTCAACAGAGTCCTCCCAGTGCAAGGACCTGAGCTTGACAAGGCAGGCACCACACTAGCACCACAAGAAGTACACCACAAGAGTACCTGCTTTTCTCAGAGAGACAACAAATGGCCCAAGACACTCTGCAGAGGGTGCCTTGGCCAACCTAGAGGCCCAGACCCACCTGTTCCAAGGAGCCCTGGAGGGACTGAGTGAGCGCACGCTGTCCATGAGAAGACTTGCAGTGGCCAAGGCGGGGAAGAGGAGCAAGCGGGTGGAGCCATGGAGCGCATCTGCAGGACATCCAGCACCCAGAGCAGCTCTGAGGGCCACTCGGGGAGGGTCAACCTTGGAAAAGCTGAGTCTGTCTGTTCACAGTGATTCTCCTACCTCGAAGACCACACTCCAGCAGATGGTAGCCAGGCTTGCAAAGCTCACAGGACTGCTTGCGGGGTTCCAAGGAACACACCTCCCAATACGCATGCCTACACGCAGGATCCTGTGGGGGAGTCAGATCTGCAGCAACAGCCTCTCACTCCCACCACCCTAACCTGCCTCTAGTCAAGTACAAACTCATATATGCTTGACACTGCCCTGGACAGTGTCCTTGACCACACAGGTCACATAATCTCTCCAGACTGTGCAGTCCCTAAAAGTCACAGATGAGGTGGCTTTCCCCATTTGAGAGCCCACAGTCTGCATCTGCTGGGCCAGCTCTAAGCCCCGGCCTCTCTACCACTGACCAGATTCCTGCCAATGGATATACGAGGCGGCAGCAAGTACCATGGCCTGCCACCCAAGCGGGAGACCCAGATGCCTGGCCCAGCACATCGGTCTTCTAAAATAAAATATATAAATTCTTTTATTTTAATTAAGCCCATTTCTCCACAAACACACGCAAAAAGGACCATCTCAGATATATTTTTAAAGTACTGTTCATTTGTGTGTTTGAATGGGGAATGACACAGAGACCATCCACAGGATGATGTGGTCCACAAGTCAGGGCTGGGTCAGGTCAAAGCCATCAGGTCTCCCACGTGGGTGATAAGGACCTATATCCTGCAGGCATCATCTGCTGCCTCCTAGGGTGCAGCTCAGCAAGACCCAGGCTACGTTACAGCCCAACACACACCACCTGGGCAAGGCACTGGACACAAGGCACTATAAGCCCTGGCCAAGCAGACCCAGGACTCATCTGGTACTGTCTCTGCTCTCAGCTTTGGCCCAGTCTGCAACATGAACTGTTTACAACACTCAGACAAGGTGGTCTCTGCGGGCGCTGGAACACTAGCGCAATGGCAACAAGCCTTAAGAGCTGAGCTCCATGGGGAAAACCCTGGAGGAGCAAGGAGAGAAGGAACTTGCTGCGCCCCTGCCCCGCACACCTCCCAGGCATGCAGGCTTCCTTCCTCAGCAGTGCCAGGGCCCTCCGCCACAGCGCAGTCTAACTATGGTCTCTGAGCTGCTTCCCAGCATATCCCTACATCTTTAAGGAAAACCAGTCAAGCACCACGTCAGGAAGGGTCCAAGGCCATTGAAACCACTCCCACTGTGCAGGTTGTGGGTGATCTGGAAGGGAAGCAGTCCCACCCACAACAGGTTACTTTGTCACTCTACAACACCACATGAACCATTCACAGAAGGAGCCTCTGAGAGAGCCTGGCAGCAGCCCAGACCGGTCTCAGCACAACACAGCCGTCTGTGCGTCCTCATCAAACACCATGACCACGCGCTCAGTGAAGCCTCCAACTGGAGCCCAGGCCTGAGGAGGCGCTTCCCCAACGGCCGACTTGAGAGCCACAGAGAGGAAAAGCTGTGCCTTCTGGGCCAGGATTTGAGAGCATGTCTTCACAACAGGGCACAGAGAGTGAATGGATTCTAAAATTGAGGCAAGAGCATGCAAAAGATCCAAAATACGCCAAATTTCTGACTAAAACTGCCAATTCTGACGACTTTCGCAAACAGGGTGCCACCAGCACCACCCTGAGAGGGAGTGGCTCCCAGACTGGTTGGCCTCCTCCCCTGTTACAGCCCAAAACTACACAAGACAAAAGCTGGCCTTGAGTGAGTGTGCTTAAAGTGTGCTCCCATGTGAAATGTACCTCTCCCTGCACTAATACCTACAGGTGCTCTCTGAAAAAGCAAAGAAAAGCCTAAAAACCCAGCATGCATTGAAGAAAGGATGAAAAGCACCATGAGCCTCACCTGAGGCCACCACCAGAAACAGGTTGTGTTGAGGGACAAGTTGCACTCACAGGCCCTTGTAGCAACTGCTTCTCCTCCAGCCAACTCAGAGCTGTGGTGGGGCACAAAGATTGTGCAGACAAATGTTGCTTCCATTCCCTAAGTGCTACACAACCAAAGAACCACTCTGGGTGATGCTGACTGTTCAAGCACAAGTGACAACCAAAGATCACCGAACAGAGACGCCCACGTTTCTCAGTCCCCACTACTCCCAAGTCACAGTCACCTGCTCACGGTGCCCACGCCATGGGTACAAGCTGGGGAGGATGCCTTTGCTTGAGCACAGTGCTGCAGCATTTGTCAGAGCTCCACAACAGCTTTCTGCAGCACCTGCTCTCTAACAACCTCCAGCATCTCACAGCACAGGGCTCCTTAGCACACATTCACAAAGCCTCTGCAACCGAGTGGCATCCCATCAGACTCCCTGCCTACACTGCAGCCCAGGGAAGCCCTCCCAGCTCCCTACCAGCAGAGGGGTCTTGGCACATACCCAGGAAGCCCCCAGTACCTAGGGATACAATTCCTCATTTCTTCCCCCAAGCACCTGCGTAAAAGCTGCAAAACTATGAATCCCAACTTAACCATGACAAAGGTGCTGTTGGCTATGTTCTTAACTATCAAAGCACAGCTAAGGCCTTTAATTGAGCTGGAGTAAGCACAGATGGTCTCCAGGCACGGGTATGGGCCTCTCTGCCCACAGTGCTGGACCCCTGGTGGGAAGGCAGAATTGGAAAGTACAAACTAGGTTCTGGGTCATGCCACCGATTTTAGAGAAGCACAGGTCATCACTCAAGAAGGATGCAAGGGACAGAAGCACAAGCAAGAAACAGAACAAGGCACACAGAACTGGGCCTGTGTTCAGCAGATAACAAGGACACAGCAGACATGGGGTGGGAGTTCGGGGTTTACCAGCCTTCAATGTCAGCATCTGACCAGGTAAAGGGACAGTAGCGGAGGTCTATCTGTGGGGGAACCAGATGTCGCCACAAAGCCGAGCTCAGGTTCAGGGATGGTCCCAAGGAAAGGGCAAAGCCCTGGGGTGCAGACATGTGCTCCATCGGAGACCTGCATGCTGCAGCAGGCAATGGGAAGACAGTCCTGGAAGCCAAGCAGCATCACACACAGCAGGCTGGACAAGTGAACCTCACCACTACCACCAGTACAGCAAGAACGAGACGGAACTCCACACAGCTCAACAACACTGAAATATCTTCACCAGGTGCCTTTCCCACCCCAGCAGGGCTGGCATCAGGACAATAATTAAGAAAGCAACTCCCCGGGGCACTGAGTTGCCTCATCCAGGGGGACACCCAAAGGCCTCATTCCATGCCGAGATGGCGGGAGGTGTGCCAGCACTGTCTGACTCAAGGGCTCCCCATGCCAGTGCACTCTGGGAAAGAAGATATTCCAACTACGCCCAGAGCAGCAGTCCCTCAGCTTTCCCTCAGTCTCAGCCTAGCACATCCAGGGACACCAGGAAAAGGATACGTAAAGTAGACTACACTGCCAGCAGGCAAGGCTACACATGGGAGGAGGACACATGCCCTGTTGAACAAGGCAACCTCACCTGGAACTGGGCACACTGCTGAGGAGACGGGATTGCACTCTACCTAGGGTTCCCTGCAGATCAGACAGTGTCAGGTCTTGCCAGCAGCCCCAGCAAGCAATTCTCTACTGACCCATCGCCTACTAACCTCCCTGCAGTCCACCCTGCCACACCCCCACTTCCTTCAGATGGGGGACAAGAAGCTGCAGCCTCACACATGGTGCCGTTGGCTGGCACTGAAGCCCAGGAAACTGACCTAGCCCCACGTGGTGAAATAAACACAAAGTCTGTACCCATTTCCTTGGGTTTGTAGGGAGAAAAACAAGGGAAAGTATGTAGCAGAGTCTACGCCTCCCACGAACCTGAACTGGGAGGAGAGGTGATTCAGCCACAAGAGCTAAGAAGACAGAAACAGTACCAAAGCCCTGAGGTGAGGAACAAGCAGCAGGGACCCAGAGACCAAGCACCAAGGTGCCCTAAGAAAAGACCTTCAAGGGCCCAGCGCCATGGCCTAGCAGCTAAAGTCACTGCCTTGAACACGCCAGGATTCGATATGGGCACAGGTTCTAATCCCAGCTGCTGCATTTCCCATCCAGCTCCCTGCTTGTGGCCTGGGAAAGTAGTCGAGAACGGCCCAAAGCCTTGGGACCCTGCAACAGTGTGTGGGAGACCTGGAAGAGCTCCTGGCTCCTGGCTTCAGATCAACTCAGCTCAGCACCAGCCGCTGTGGCCGCCTGGGGAGTGAATTATCGGATGGAAGGTCTTCCTCTGTCTCTCCTCCTCTCTGTATAGCTGACTTTGTAATTAAAAATAAATAAATCTTAAAAAAAAAAAATAAAGAAAGAAAGAAAAGCTCCTGACTAGACAGGAAGCACCCTAAACTCAAATCTCAGACCAGATTACAGCAGACCCAGGTTCCTTCCTCGGGCTCTCCTCTCCCTCCATGAAAATCTAAGCTGTACGTGGAACATCTTGAAGCAAACACTTTTGTAAAATGAACTGTCCCCACTCCCCACTGCTCATGTTATAAAAAATCAGTAACAGAGCGACTTCAAGCAATTTATGGAAAAGCTAAAGTTACATGTGAAGCAGGCTTTAACCTGGCAATTAAAATGTTGATTTAAGATATCCCATAACAGGACCACTGCCATGGCATGACAGGCTAAGCATCCCATAGAGGTGTGGCTGTGATTCCCAGCTCCCTGCTGATGGATCTGGGAAAGCAGTGGGTGATCCCCCAAGTCCTTGGGCCCCAGAGGTAGCTCCAGGCCCCCGGCCATGGATTAGCCCAACTCTGACCAATGCAGCCCTCTGAGGAGTAAACTGGTACATGAAAGATCTCTCTCTCTTTTTGCAAATCTTTCAAATTAAAATTAAATAATGTGTACTTTTTTTTTTTTTAACAAGAAGATATCCTGGACTCCAGTTCTAATCCTGGCAGACCTGCTTCCCATCCAGCTCCCTGCTTGTGGCCTGGCAAAGCAGAGGAGGATGGCCTAAAGCCTCGGGACCCTGCACCCGCGTGGGAGACCTGCAAGAGGCTCCTGGCTCTGGATCGGCGCAGCTCTGGCTGCTTTGACCGCTTGGGGAGTGAACCATCGGACTAAAGATCTTCCTTTCTGTCTCACCTCCTCTCCGTATATCTGACTTTCTAATAAATTAAATAAATCAATCAATCTTGAGAAAAAGAGAGATCTTATATCAGGGTAGTCAGGCTGCATGTCTGGTTCTCCTCTCCAGCTTCCTGCTGATGTAAAGCTGGGAGGCTCCTGAAACTGGCTTACCGGGCTCCACCTCCCATGTGGCAGATCTGGGACAGTATTACTAAGCTCTTCCACTCACTGGTTCATCCCCTGGAGTGAAGGCCTGCAGCGCCTGGAGCAGGTCCAGAACCAAGAGTTAGGAGAGGGAGAAGAGGGGGAGGGAGAAGGGCAGAGGAAGGAGGAAGGGAGGGAGAGACCCTTGCAACACAGGCATTGCTGGGGGCTTCGATTGCACCTTTGCTGCTCCACTTTCCACCCAGCTCTCTGTCAATTCGCCTGGGAAAGTAGCAGAAGATGGTGCGAGTCCCTGGGTCTCCACCACCGCATGAGAAACCCTGCTTTCTGCCCAGCTCAGCCCTCGTTTGGGCCTCTGGGGAAGAGAGCCAGCAGATACAAGATCTCTTTCCCTTTTCCTCTCTTTGTGCAGCTCTTGCCTTTCAATTATGCATGGATTTCAGCCTTTTTGTAGCAAAGTAACTGATCCAGTTGCACAAATTCTCATCAAGGACCAAGCTGTCTGGTGTTTTCCAGGTCACCTCATGAGTTTAAGGAGACAGGTGCCGGCCAGAAGTGACAAGTTCCCACGGCCCCCAGCAGTGAGGATGGGCAGTGACCAGAGAAGGCACTTGCCTCAGGTTTAACTGAGCTCAATGAACGTCCAGCTCTGTGCCAGGACCCTCCAACACAACATGGAAGAAGGACCCAGTACCTGCTGCAGCTAAGTCAGCCTGTGAACCCGGAGTTAAGCGGGACAGTCAGAGTCCAGCTCCAGTCCCACTACGCTGCTTCTGACCTGCTTCCTGTTAATGCATCTTGGGCCCCTGCCACACAGGCGGGAGGACCCAAGGGAGTTCCTGGCTACTGGTTTAGGCCTGGGCCAGAACTTACTGTGGCACTCGTCAGAAGAGGAAACTAGGTTCAAAAGTCTAGCATCTCTTACACTCTTCCCCTCCCACTCTGTCACTCTGCCTTTCAAACAAATCAATAAATCTTCAAAAACAAAAAAAAATGAACAACCCATGAGAACAACAGCAACATCGTGAGCACAAGCAGGGCTCCAACAAGTGTACTCACCCTGTCAGCCAGGCAGTGGTCGCAGACCTGAGAGGCCAAGTCCCAGCCTGACACGGAGGTGGCCCTGCAGGCTCTGCCACCACACAGCAAGGAGAGCGTGCGCGGTGATGGGAGACATCATTCAACCAGCACTTTCCACACCAGTCAAGTCACTGAATGGCACCTCTAAGGGAATCGAGACACAGCCGATCCATCAGAATCCTCAAACTGGGTATAGTGAACAACTCAGTACCTTAACTTGACATAATTAGCCAGGAATACTCCTTTAATAATGAAGTAAAAAGTGTTTTTCTATCTATATTTAAATCGAATAAAATCTTCATATCAAAACAGGGCAGACAAGATACACATTGTGGCAAGAGGGGAAAGCCACTGCCTGCGACCAGATCTCTAACTCTGCTTTTTCAAATAAACAGATCTTAAGAGGGTAGAAAATTCTGGTTGCGACCTGCACGTCCCTCACAGGCACAGATATGCACGCAGGCAGGAAACCGAGTGGCCCTGATGCCTCCTGATGATCCTTAGAAGACAGGGGCCAGCAAGGAACTACCAGTCCTAGCCCTGCGGGGGGAAGGGGGGCAGAGTCATGCTCCACCCTGCAGCTCGAGCAAGAACAGGAACAGCCACCGTGAGTGCTGGGCATAGCACAGCCCTTCAAAACGCCCAGCCTGGGAACCAGGGGCATTGACGTGCAGCACACACTATTGTGCTATGAACCTTGCAAGTTCAAAAATGATCAGTTCTACTTTAAATTCAATTGTCCAACTGAAAGTACAAAACATTAACTCCAAGCCTAGTTTCCCATTACTAACACACAGCATGGAGAGCCAGCTCAGGCCGGCATGTACAGACACCCCCATGCACACACATCCACACCAGTGCTCAGAGAACTTTCTGGCCATAGTGGTACGCCACAGCACTGTGAAAGATTTCACATTTATCTTCTCATTTAGTTTACTTCCAGTGATTTCGTCTGTTGAAAACCTCACACTGGGTACAACCACTGTCACTTCACAGAGCAGGAAGCTGAGGCTGAGAGAGCTGGCCAGGCACGCCCACTGCCCGGGACACTGCTGGAACACATGATGGAGGGGCTGCAGAGTTGCAGGCCTCAGGCCTGGCAGCTACCCACACTTGTGAACAATCTGAATGGCAGCAGTTAACAAATGACAAGACTCCCAGCACTGCTCCAACCCTGCAGGAGAGATGTCGGAGGGGGACGGCGCCCCCCACCAGCGCCACGCTCAGCCTCTCAGTTCCATGCCGCTGGGTGGGGCACTGGCACCTGCTCGGGAGGCCTCATGCAAAGGAACATCCCAACCAGACAGCTGGACTCTGCAGCAAATGAGGTGACAAACTAAAGCACGCCTGTGCCAACTGCTGTGACATGCAGACCTGGGCAGCACCGCCTCTACCAGAGCCCAGCGACCGCATTCCCTCCCACCCATAGAGCGTGTTGAAGGTGCCACAAGTGCACTGACGATCTAACCTCCCCCTGACACGGACAGCATTTTCTTCGTTCTCACTGCAGGTGAAGGCCAGGCCAACACTTCTACACAGGCCGAGTGCGAGCTGTTCTGGCCCAGCACTCCCCCCTCAGTGACAAGCCCGGTCACAGAAGCGCGGAGCAGAAGCCCTAGGAGGCAAAGACATCGCCTGACCCCGCACCATCAGGCACACTCAGACCTCCCTGCTCCATCTAATTCAAAGCAGGGAGGGCATTCCGTCACCAGGAGAAGGTGCACTTCTGGACTGCAGGCCTCCCCAGGAGAACGGGCGGTTGGCCAGCTCTACAGCCGGCCACACTCTGGCCTCGAGCTGCCAGGAGCCCAGCCTGAGCCAGCAGGTACCTCCCACAACTGGTCCTCACACTCACTGTCATCACAAACTTCCTTGACAGCCAAGGCAGAATACCTCACCTGAATGACCCCACGAAGCTCACTATCCCACTCCGACAAAGTCAGAACATTTACTTAAAACACTACCAAGCGCAAGAAAAACAAGCCGGAAACGTGGACAGCCCAGTGAAAACCATGTAAGCTGAAGAGAACGCAGGATTTACCGATTCCATAGCTGAAAGTCGAGGTGATGAGGACACTGTGTTCAATCCACGGCAGGGAGGTGCAGCGTCTGAAACGAGAGGGCAGTCAGCACAGGGCTCCTCTTCCTGCCCACCCCGACGGCCAGTGACCACACCAGCCGTTTCCAGGAGGTCTGGCTAGATTGGGGTCTAAAGGGCTCGCCTGTGCCAATGGGCTTCTGGGCACCCTCTCTTCCTCAGGGCACAGGTGGCAGCAGGAATGCCACTGCCTGTCCACAAGAGCCCTCATTCACCAGGAGCTGGCCTTGCTGCCCCAAGCTGAGAAAACACAGGTAGGCCTCACAGAAGCCTCACAGCACAAATATCAACGTGTATCAATGTTATAGCTTTTACATCCTACATGGATTTCTGCCACACTGAAATAAATAAACCACTCTATCCCTGTGGCCAACAAGGCCCCTCCGCTACCACCCCCAGGGCCTCCCTGTCTTACCGCTTGTCATTCTGCCACCTCCCCTTCCCTTTCCCATAAACACCATCAGAATGGCTTTCCTCTGCCATGTGTTTCTGTGTGTTGGCACTGCAGGCAGGATACTCTAACCCCACAAAGACCACCACAGTGCCCTGGGCACACACTCTTCACTTATACTAAACTTAGGGATCATTCCCAAAAACCGAAGAACCGCAATCCACGCCAGATACACTTCATGTGATCCAGTTCAGAAACATAACACAAGCATTCTTCCCAACATGGGCCACGAGAACATTCAGTGTGCGTGTGAGGAGCGGATGCACACAGGCCAAGCCCTGAAAATCACACAAGAGCAGGCTGCAGAAACGTGTCAACACACAGGGCTCCACCAGGCTCCAGCTGGCCACTCACAGGAACAAACCCCCTGTGGTATGCAGATCCTCCTGGCTATACTCAATGAGCTCTAGATGACTTGGTTTTTTGTGTTTTAAAGACTTACTTATTTTTACTGGAAAGGCAGATCAGACCTACTGAGAGAAGGAGAAACAGAAAGAAAGATTGTCCCTTGGCTAGTTTGCTCCCCAGAGAGCTGCAACAGCAACAGCCAAGCTGATCCGAAGCCAGGAGCTTCTTCCAGGTCACCCACAAGGGTGCAGAGTCCCAAGGATTGGGCCTTCCTCCACTACTTCCTCAGGGCCCAAGCAGGGAGCTGGATGGAAAGTAAAGCAGTCAGTACACAAACCAGAGCCCACATGAGCCCCAGATGCTTGCAAGGAGAGGACAGGCCAATTCGGCCATCACGCCAGGACCTATGGATGACTTGTAATACCTAGAGGCTGGTGCTGTAGAATCCCAGTGAGCCTATGCCTGCAGTGCCAGCATCCCATACTGGTGCAGCTTCACGTTCCAGCTGCTCCACTTCCAGTACAGCTCACCACTGATGTCCTGGTAACGCAGAGAAAATGGTCCAAGGCCTCGGGTCTCTGCACCTGCACTCAGCCATCTGGGGAGGCACCCAGCAGACAGAAGATAGCTCTTTCCTTCTCTATCTATAAATCTGTCTTCCAAATAAATAAGTAAATAAATTCTACTTAGATAAAAAAGAACACTTCATTTTAGTGCAAACTATTTTGTAATCTACATACAGGTTTTTTTTCATAATGTGCATTTTTTTTAAAGATTTATTTATTTCTATTACAAAGTCAGATATACAGAGAGGAGGAGAGACAGAGAGGAAGATCCTCCGTCCGATGATTCACTCCCCAAGTGAGCACAACGGCCGCTGCTGTGACAAGCAAAGCCAGGAACCAGGAACCTCTTCCGGGTCTCCCATGTGAGTGCCGGATTTGGGCCGTCCTCAACTGCTTTCCCAGGCCACAAGCAGGGAGCTGGATGGAAAGTGGAGCTGCCGGGATTAGGACTGGCGCCCATATGGGATCCTGGGGCGTTCAAGGCGAGGACTTTAGCCACTAGGCCATGGCGCCGGGCCCCATAATGTACATTTTTTTACAAACTTTCTGAAGAAACTTATACCTGGATTTATTCTGCATTAATAATTTTTTTTAATTTCATGTTTCACTTGCTTTCAGAGAGAATGATGTAACAGCAGCTGTGACATTGCATTGCTGACAGTGAAATCGGTCACACCACTTCCCCACAGGCAGGGACACCTTCTCTCCTGCACAGGAAACACATCTGAATGCACTAGATTTACTGTATATGCAGTAAAACAGCAGCAGCAAGCAAAAAAAATCATGGCATTAAAAAAAATGGTTCCCGGGCCCGGCGGCGTGGCCTAGCGGCTAAAGTCCTCGCCTTGAAAGCCCCGGGATCCCATATGGGCGCCGGTTCTAATCCCGGCAGCTCCACTTCCCATCCAGCTCCCTGCTTGTGGCCTGGGAAAGCAGTTGAGGACGGCCCAATGCATTGGGACACTGCACCCGCGTGGGAGACCCGGAAGAGGTTCCAGGTTCCCGGCTTCGGATCGGCGTGCATCGGCCCGTTGCGGCTCACTTGGGGAGTGAATCATCGGACGGAAGATCTTCCTCTCTGTCTCTCCTCTGTATATATCTGGCTGTAATAAAATGAATAAATCTTTAAAAAAAAAAAAAAAAAAAAAAAAAATGGTTCCCTTTGGTGGGAAGGCCCCCAAAGAGTGTTTTAATGTAAAGGAGTGGGGCCTACACAGTCACTCGATTGGCTAATCCTCTCCCTGCAATGCCAAGCACTCTATATTGGTGCCGGTTTGTGTCCCATATGTTCCATTTCCATTCCAGCTCCCTGCTTGTGGCCTGGGAAAGTAGTAGAAAATGACCAAAGGCCTTGGGACCCTGCACCCATGTGGAAGACACAGAGGAGGCTCCCGGCTTCTGGCTCCTGGCTTTAGATCGACTCAGCTCCTTCTGATGTGACCACTTGGGGAGTGAACCAGCAAACAGAAGATACTTCTTTTTTTTTTTTTTTTAAAGATGTATTCATTTTTATTACAGCCAGATCTACACAGAGGAGGAGAGACAGAGGAAGATCTTCCGTCCGATGATTCACTCCCCAAGTGAGCTGCAACGCGCCGGTGCGCACCGATCCGAAGCCGGGAACCAGGAACCTCTTTCGGGTCTCCCACGCGGGTGCAGTGTTCCAATGCACTGGGCCGTCCTCGACTGCTTTCCCAGGCCACAAGCAGGGAGCTGGATGGGAAGTGGAGCTGCCGGGATTAGAACCGGCGCCCATATGGGATCCCGGGGCTTTCAAGGCGAGGACTTTAGCCGCTAGGCCACGCTGCCGGGCCCAAACAGAAGATACTTCTACCTGTCCTTCTCTCAATCTGCCTTTCCAATAAAAACAAAGTAAATCTTTTAAAAAGATTCCAAGTTTACTGCATCTCACCAATTCCTCTAATGGTCAAGAAGTTTCTGAGGGAAGCGGCTGCTTATTAACTGCTCTGTGCATTCACCTCCCGCACACACTGCCCAGCCCTGGCCTCCCTAGGCACGGTGCCTGAGACTACAGGGCTATCTTGGACAGGGGAACAGCTCTACGGTATTGTGAATCTAGAGAGGAAGAGATGGCTCAAGGACAACTCGGCTTCTGACAAGTGGCTCCGCAAAACAAAAGGAATCTGTCCCTCATGTGAAATCACTTGCAATTCCTATTTCGAAATCATGCTGCTGACCAGCTCTGCGTGTACCTTCCCCACTGAGGCCAGCAACCAGTCGGGCTCCACAGCAGCTAGCGCCCCCAGGCCCGGCGTGGGGCAATCCCTCCCCTATTCCACAAAGCCTGTGCAAGACGTAACAGTCACTGCAGGCTTGTGGCTCACCGCCATGGCATGTGGCCTATGTGTGTCTGCACTGGCCATGCCTCCCAGAACCCAGCTCTGCTGGCTGGCACAGCTCTGCTGGCTGGCACATCGTGGCATGAGGTGCTGGCGAGCAGCCACACCTCCTGGTCAGCAGCACTGACCACGCCCGGTTCCTGCACTCCATGTGTCCTTTCCCATGACCCACCTCACCTCAGAGAGACTGATGCATACACCAGTCAGGGTCAAACTCCAACTCTAGAGCTGGCACCCTCATGGTCACACGTTCTGCCTCACTGCTCCCGGTCACAAAAGGACCTGGAGTAGAGGTTGGTGCAGTGGTACAGGAAGTTGAGCCACTGCCTCCAACCCCATTCCCTATTAACAGGCTGAAAATACAGTGGAAGGTGGCCTGAATGCTTGGGTCCCTGTACCCACGTGGGACCTAGGCAGCATTCCAGACACCTGGTTTCAGCCTGGCCCAGTTATAGTCACTTGGGGAAGTGAACCAGTAAATGATCTCCCTGTCTCTGTAACTCTTTTAAACACACACACACACACACACACTTTATTGGAAAGGCAGACTAAAAGAGAGAAAGATCTTCCATCAGCTGGTTCACTCCCCCAATGCCACAATGGCTGGAGTTGAGCTGATCCAAAGCCAGAAGCCAGGAGATTTTTCCAGGT
Source organism: Ochotona princeps (assembly GCF_030435755.1). Lineage (NCBI taxonomy): Eukaryota > Metazoa > Chordata > Mammalia > Lagomorpha > Ochotonidae > Ochotona > Ochotona princeps. Next base: position 393,206 of record NC_080847.1, on the reverse strand, counting down.
TTCCCACGTGGGAGCAGGGTCCCAAGGCTTTAAGCCATCCTTGACTGCTTTCCCAGGCCACAGGCAGGGAGCTGGATGGGAAGTGGGGCAGCTGGGACATGAACCAGTGCCCATATGGGATCCCGGCGCATGCAAGGTAAGGACTTAGTTGTTGAGTCATTGCACCTGGCCCTCCTGCAGCTGACACTGCCTTGAATGGGCTTTGCACCAGTCAGTCCAGGCTTCCTTGCATTATTTCTAGTTTATCTCCTTCAATGTTTCTTTTTTCAATGCCTGTCTAGGGCAGTACCTCTGCCTCACTCCACCCCTACTTGGGTCCAGAGACAGTGTCCCTCAGGGCTCAGAGTCTGGTGTAGCCCCTGTACTTCTGCCCCATTCTGGAACTGCAGTGCACACCATACTCCAAGCCAGGATCCAGCTGATTTTCCTTCCTCAACACCAGAAGCCAACTGACAAGCCCTGCCAAGTCCATGAGCTAGTGCCCATCTTCCCCACCTGAGGGCACTGCCCTGGACTCTAATTCAGCTTCAACTCACCATCTTTTTTCACCCATACTGTCCTAACTTTACTCTCTCCTCCTTTCATCATACACACCGCTCTGGCTTCCGACTCTAGCTTCACCGGAGGGGAAGTGAGTTTGCCACCTCTGACTCACTTTGTATTTATACCCAGCACTGCCCAAACAAGAAACACACTGATTGTTTTTCAAAAATACTTTTTCTCAAGCCTGATACAATGGGTTGCTTAGTAAATCCTCCCCTTTCAAGCGCTGGGATCCCATGTGAGTGCCAGTTCATGTACCAGTTGTTCCACTTCCCATCCAGCTCCCTGCCTGTGGCCTGGGAAAGCAGTCGAGGATGGCCCAAAGCCTTGGGACCTGCACCCACATGGGACCCGGAAGAGGCTCCTGGCTCCTGGTTTCGGATCGACTCAGTTCCAGCCATTACAGCCACTTGAAGACTGAATCCGCAAATGGGAGATCTTCTCTGTCTCTCCTCCTCTCTGTATATTTCACTTTTCAATAAAAACAAAAAGAGTAGCCAATCCCAGCGATGGAGCTGTCCCGTCCCCTCCCATGAAGCTAAAGTCAGAAGCCAGAACAGAGCACACAGCTGGGGCTGGAGGCATCCTCACAAAGACATCCTAACGTCTCCCTCTCCCCAGATGCTCACAAAACCCTGACAGCTCCTGCAAGCCTGCACACATCTCTCTGTGGAAGAGGCCAGAGCTTCCAGGCAATGTGTAAACATCACAAGATGGACAAACAAAAATTCCAAAACATCATCACTAAAAAAGTGCAACCAATAAAGTGGAAAACCCATCAAAGCTATTGTCTTCAGCAGGAGCACACAGGGGTATCACCTGCTTACCACACCCTTCCCTGATCACCAGCAGTACGCACATATAACACGGCTCCTCTTCTCAGAGAGTAATGGAAGAACAACTGTGACCTGTCTGGTAGGAATTCCTCAGGTCACTCAAGAGGCAAACAGGTGTGGCTAGAGGCTTAGAGACCAGCTGAGCTGCTGGTTGAAGTGTGGAGACCAAGCTCTAGTCCTGCAGCAATGCCAGTCTCCAGCAAGGGCAGCTGGTGACGGCACAAGCATGGGAACTGTGCTAAGCCCCAGCACCCGCCCTCAAGTCTGGGCTCAGCCCAGAGCCACCATCAGCACTGGGGGAGTGACCTGCCCTTCCACCTCTCCAACAGGGAGGAAAAGACATTACAAGCAGCTAACGGACCAGCACTGTGGAACAGCGCTCTAAACTGCCAAAGAGACTTGAGCATACTGTACTGGAAAGCAAGTGAACCAGTTCCCTGCTGCTGTATCCAGGAAGCAAAGAGATGAGGGCTTGGGTTCCTCCCGCCCACGTGGGAGACCCCGAAGGAGGTCTAGGCTCTTGACTTCAGCCAGGTCCAGACTGGCTGTTAGGCCATTTAAGGCGTCGACCACTGGATACAAGATCTCTCTCCCACCCTTTCTTCTGTCATTTGGACTCAAAAATAAATAAATCTTTAAAAAGAAGAACAGGAAAAAATAAAAGCAGACGAGGCACAGGCACTGTCTGGCAATGGGCTGCTGAGGCTCAGCCTGTACACTGCGGCCCACGGCCCTGCACCCAGGGTCAGTCACTGCGCAAAAGTTCTAAATGACTTCACGTTTTAAATCTCATTCAGAACACGATTCTACTTCCTTCATTACATACTCCCGCTGGTGTTTCCTGTAACCACTCCTCCAGGTAACTCAGCTGTGCAGGCCCTACTGAGAACAGCTCACTCCATCCACAGAGCTCACCACAGTGGCCTGCTGAGACAGACCCCAGAGCACCAGCTCCCTCTGAAGCTGCTACAGACAGCTATTCCATTGCACAGCATGAGCTCAAGTAAAACCCCACCTTGCCTACTCTAAGGGAACAAACACAACTTAAGGGATGCTGTGGCGTTTCAATGTAACCTTCCACCTGAGGCAGTGGCATCCTATGTGCGCACTGGTTTGAGTCCTGGCTGTTCTACTCCCGTCCAATCCAGGGCCCTGATAATGTGCGTGACAAAGCAGCAGAGGATGCCCCAACACCCTGGGACCCTGCACCACGTGGAAGACCTGGAAGAAGTTCCTGGCTCCTGGAGGCTTCGGACCAGTCCAGCTCGACTGCGGCGGAAATCCGGGAAGTGAACCAGTGGATGGAACATTTCTCTCTGCCTCTCCAACTCTCTGTGAAACTCTTTCAAGTAAAATAAATAAATCTTCTTAAAGATTTATTTATTTTTATTGCAAAGTCAGATATACAGAGAGGAAGAGAGACAGAGAGGAGGATCTTTCGTCGGTTGATTCACTCCCCAAGCAGCCACAACAGCCGGAACTCAGCCTATCCAAAGCCAGGAGCCAGAAGCCTCTTCCAGGTCCCCCATGTGGTGCAGGGTCCCAAGGCTTTGGGCCATCCTCGACTGCTTTCCCAGGCTACAGGCAGGGAGCTGGATGGGAAGTGGGCCACCAGGGTTAGAACCAGCACCCTTATGGGATCCCAGCACATGCAAGGTTGAGAACTTTAGCTGCTAGGCTACCGCACTGGGACCAAAATAAATAAATCTTAACGAGGAAGGAAGGAAAGAACAAAGGAAAGAAAAAAATTGGGGGAAAAAGAAAGAGGAACATTCCTGATTGTAATTCCCTTTCTCAAAGGATAAAAACAGAACTTAAGTTTCAAAATAGGGAAACAAGCTTATGGTTTACTGTTTGTTTCCTAAAAAAGAATCACTGGAACACATTGTTATCATGACGCCAGCACTCATCAATTCCCACAGTGCTCCATGTCGCAGGAAGGAGCCAGCGGAACGACAACCCAGGACTGCACTCACTGGCAGCTCAATCCACTTCCATAATCCCCATGAGCATCAATCATTTAGTCTTTTTTTTTTTTTTAAGATTTATTTTATTTTTATTACAAAGTCAGATATACTGAGAGGAGGAGAGATAGAGAGGAAGTGGAGCTGCCGGGATTAGAACCAGCGGCCATATGGGATCAAGGCGAGGACCTTAGCCACTAGGCCATGCTGCCAAGCCCCAATCATTTAGTCTTTTTCCTAAGACTGACTTGCAAACAGGGTTAAATTGCTGGGGGTTCCACAGAATTGGGGGAAGCAGTCTAGTCTGTTAACTCAAGGCATCAGTCTCCACACCCACACAACGGGAACAGTGGCGATGCCATCAGAGAAGGTTGGTCCTGGGTGCTCCGCGTCTAGCTCACGTCCTGTGGACACACCCAGGAGGCAGTGTACCACATGGGAGACTTGGATGGAGTTCTGGGCTGCTGGCTTGGGCTGACCTGGGCCAGCCCTGACTATTGCAACCATCTAGGAAGTAGACTGGCAAGTGAAAGATTCTATTTTTTTCTCCTGATTGCCTTTCAAAGAAATAAATCTTTAAAACAAATATAAAGGTGATAATTTTTTCAATTTCTTCCTTAATCAGAAAAATTTAATTATCATCAATTTTGACAGCAGAGTCCAGAGCTCTTTAACACTGTGAAGAAGCCAAAGCACAGCAGGGGACAGCAGTCTGCAGAAGCAGGCACTGCCACAACTGTTGGCTCTGGACAACCATCAGCACTTACCGCCAATACAACCTGAGCATTCAAGCAAAAACAATGTTTGAAAACGTGTCCCAGCCTCCCGTTTGGATGAGATCCACCATTCCCCTTACCAACAGCAAAGCTAAGAAGGAACAAAAAGGCAAGAGTAGTCCCCACGGGGCCAACATGGACAGACAGGGCTGCCCAGGGCTGCCAGGGCCACCCAAGTGACACTGCAGTGCATAAAGAGGACGTTCTCCAAACTGGCTTCCACAACAAGGATCATGACTCAATCAGAGATCCCACGTCAAGAGGCCTGAACCAAACAACTGAAATACCAAACGGCATCGCAGCAGTGTAGGTACAACCCAGAGCACAGCCCAAGGTCCTGATGGAGACATAGAAACATCCAGAGACAAACCAGGCAAGCAACAAGACAAGCAAGTGTTCAAGCTGAGCAACGACAGAAAAACCACCAGGACTGGTGCACAAACCAAGTGACACGCAAGCCACGAGCACCTTCTGTGTGCTCTAAGGTAGCAGATGATGACGCCAAGTAGGGAAGTAAACCAAGCTCCTCAGGCTGACCCCGTAGAGCAGCACCTGGGCTGGAGTCCTAACCCCATTCCAGATCCCACCTAACGGGCCCCCACGGAGGCAGCAGGTGAGAACTCCAGCCTTTGTGCTCCACCATCCAGTGGGAGACACAGATCAAGTTCTGAAAGATGGTGTTTCTCTCTCGCTCACTTGCTCCTGGTACCTTTTCAATAAATAAAAATTGAATACAGGTGTCTGGGGTGGTGATTTCAGCTGCCATTTGGGAACCCCAGCCATGCCAGAGTGCACTGTGCCCATTTCAGTCCAGCTTCCTGCTAATGCACACCATCCCTCGGAAGACAGCAGGGGATCATGGTAAAGTGCTACTTTGAACACAGACCCACACGTGAGGGACCCACGAAGTTCCTCGTTCCTAGATTCAGTCCCTTCTAGAGGCATTTCGGATCTATCTCTCCCTCTCTTGCTCAGTTTGTCTTTCAAATAAAGGGAAACAAGCCTAACAACATGTAGTGCTTTTAATACATGTATGTATAAAAATGAGATCATAAAAACCTTGGAATAATAAAGAATGCCTGACACAGCAGACTGCAGCTAGCAGTAATCAAAGGTGTAATCACAGCCACAGACCCCCTCAACGGTTCACTACCACAGTCACAGACCCCGCCTGAGGTACACTACCACACACTCCGCCTGAGGTACACTACCACACACCCCCGCCTGATATATAAAAGCTGCACAGGAGTAAACATCAAACTCCACTAAGACTATGGGGGCTTCTCAGGGGTTCCACAGGGGAGCGCCCCAGAAATGGGCATCTCTCTGGAGACCACCTGGGGGACCACCTGTGGGACTCAGCAGATTGAAGAAAGGTTCACGCTGCAAAAACACCCTTGGAAAGCAAAGACAAAACGCCATACTTGAAACAGAGTCCCAGAGACAGAAGGAAAAGCACAGGTCTAAACAAAAAGAATGAAGAACACCACAAACTGCAACAGCAGCTTTACTGTCATCCTCCTCCAATCACGTAACTGCCAAATGGACCACAGGCCCTACATGACCTAAATTTGTTTATCTAGGTAAACTGTCTTCAGATTTACTTAACCCAAAGAAAAATAATTCTAAAAATTTTTTTAAAAATTGACTTAGCTGAAAGGCAAAGTCATATAGAGAAAGGGAGAGCTGGAGAGAAAGAGATCTACCTGCTGGCTGCTTGCCCAGATGGCCACAAGCCCCGGTGCTGGGCCATGCCAAAGCCCACAGCCTGCAACTTCAGCTGCGTCTCTATCTTGTCTGTTAAGGGAACTAGGTGGAAAGCAGAACAGCTGGAATGCAAACGAGTCCCCATGTGCGATGCCAGCGTTCCAGGCAGTGGCTTTCCCACTATGCTACAATGCCACTCCCTAGGTAAATTCTCTTTAAAAAAAAAAAAAGCTTTCACATATCCTCTGTTGCTTTCCCAGGCCACAAGCAGGGAGCTGAACGGGAAATGGGGCTCCAGGGATTAGAACGAGCACCCATATGGGATCCCGGGGCATGCAAGGTGAGGACTTTAACCACTAGGCTACTGTGTTGGGCCCATGAGCACTAGTTCATATCCTGGCTGCTCCACTTTCAATCCAGCCCTCTGTTTATGAACTGGGAAGACAGTAGGGGATAGTTCAAGTCTTCCTGAACCATGAGAAAAACCAAAAGGGAAGATCTTTGTCTCTCCTTTGCTCTGTAAAATTCCTTTCTTATGAACATAAACATTTTCTAATAAATAAATATTTTTTAAAAAGGAGGATACTACATTAAGCAGCGGCTGGGAAGATCACCACAAAAAACAAGGGATATGGGGCTAGGTGGATGCAGGGACTGTGCCTACAGGTACCTAGGATCTTCCACCTGTGACCTGCTGTGACAGGACGGCCTGGGAGTTACCCAGTGGTCAGGCTACAGGATGACATGTCACTGCAGAGGGTTGGGTCAACATTCAAAGAACAGCCAGTTTTCATTAAAATACAGAAACCTTGGGGTAACAGTGAGCTTCCTGAACCTCTCCAGGAGCACACCACAGCAAAGCGGAGAGGGGCAAGCACAGAGGGGAACCCCCTCAGGGGCAGTCCAGGCAATCGAACCAGAGACACAGCAATAAACCAAAAATGAGACTGCCTTCACAGGCTATATACCCAAAAAATCCAAAGAATTAATACAAAGAAAGCCACTAAAATAAGTAGCTTTTTTTAAAAAAGATTTATTTGTTTTATTACAAAGCCAGATATACAGAGAGGAGGAGAGACAGAGAGGAAGATCCTCCGTCCGATGATTCACTCCCCAAGTGAGCCACAACGGGCCGGTGCGCGCCGATCCGAAGCCGGGAACCAGGAACCTCTTCCAGGTCTCCCACGCAGGTGCAGGGTCCCAAGGCACTGGGCCGTCCTCAACTGCTTTCCCAGGCCACAAGCAGGGAGCTGGATGGGAAGTGGAGCTGCCGGGATTAGAACCGGCGCCCATATGGGATCCCGGTGCGTTCAGGACGAGGACTTTAGCTGCTAGGCTACGGCGCCAGGCCCAATAAGTAGCTTTTATAAGCAAGGTTAGTATGACTATACAAAACAAGATTAATATGAGAAGACAAACTGGGTCTGGAATGATGGCTCAATTGGCTAACCTCCCCCTGCAAGTGCCAGCTTTTCATATGGGCACTGCTTCCTGTCCCACCTGCTCCACTTCCCTTCCAGCTCCCTGCTTGTGGCGTTGGAGGATAGTGGAGAATGGCCTAAAACCTCGGGACCCTGCATCCGTACAGCAGACCCGGAAGAAGCTCCTGGCTCCTGGCTTCAGACTGACTCAGCTCTAGCCAATGCGGTCACCTGAGGAGTGAATCAGCAAATGGAAGATATTTCTTTCTCTCCTTCTGTAAATCTGCTTTTCCAATAAAAATAAATAAATGAGGGGCGGGGGGAGGAAGGAAGGAAGGAAGGAAGGAAGGAAGGAAGGAAGGAAGCAAGCACAGTCACTGTCAGGCAGGATTGGCCCTACATGGCATTTTTAGGGTGCATTCAAAAAGAGGACAGGGGGCCCGGCGGCGTGGCATAGCAGCTAAAGTCCTCGCCTTGAACGCACCGGGATCCCATATGGGCGCCGGTTCTAATCCCGGCAGCTCCACTTCCCATCCAGCTCCCTGCTTGTGGCCTGGGAAAGCAGTCGAGGACGGTCCAATGCATTGGGACCCTGCACCTGTGTGGGAGACCCGGAAGAGGTTCCAGGTTCCCAGCTTTGGATCGGCGCGCATCGGCCCGTTGTGGCTCACTTGGGGAGTGAATCATCGGACGGAAGATCTTCCTCTCTGTCTCTCCTCCTCTCTGTCTATCTGGCTTTGTAATAAAATAAATAAATTTAAAAAAAAAAAGAGGACAGGAAAACAGGTCCAGGAACAGAGCCACATACACCCAGGTTGCTGTGTGTGTCTGAGACACAAAGGTAATGAGAAGAGGGTCTGTTGACACAGAACCGTAGAAACCACGCCATGATCACGAGAGAGGAATACCCTGTCCACAGGCCCTGCCACAGCAACCTCAGGTGGGACTGGAATTCCAATAAGCCTGTGGGAGACAGAATTTTATTTCTTTGAGAGTTATACAGAGGACGATAGATTTCCCATTGATCCACTGATTAGTTCCCAATCCAGAAGCCCCAAAGGCCAGTGCTGAGCCACATCAAAGCCAGGGCTTCTTCCAGGCCTCATGCATGGTGGCATGGGCTCAAAACTTGGGCCATTTTCCACACCACTTCCCTGGATATTAGCAAGGGGCTGGACAGGGAGGGGAGCAGCTGGGACATGAACCAGTGTCCATTTGGGATGCTGGCACTGTGGGTGGTGCTTTACTTGCTATGCCACAACACAGGCACCAAGCTGATGCTGCTGTACGGCCGACTAATGGTCAGCATGGCAGAAAAAGGGACCCCAGCCCACCGCTGACACAGGCGGCAAGGGTCCTGTGAAGCACTCTGGGGTGACAGCACATTCATGTCCTGACTGCAGAAGATCCATCAAATGGCACACTTCAGTAAGAGCTTACACATCTCAATAACATCTGAATAAGCTATGGGGGAGGGGGAATAGCAATTGGTAGCATCAACAGTCAAGCAAAACAGCTAGGAAAAATATTTAAAATGACTCACAACTCCTGGGCCAATGAGCTGAGAGCTGCATTACAAATCATTAGTTCATTCGCTCCCAAATATCTGTTGAGTCGTAGATTCAATTCCAACTCTCACAAGAGCACCAAAAGCATAAAAAAATTGGGAACTCCCCCTGGTTGTACCTTGTAACTGTGGTGCAAACCATCTACAAATCCTGACTGGGAGGCAGCATGAGGTATTGTGAGCAGTGGGGTGCATGCTACCCACGGGTGACACTTGAATTCCTTCCTGCCTCCTGGCTTCCTGCAATGACTGTCCGTGTCTGTCTGCCTGCCTCTCTGGAATATCTTTCCTTCCTAACCCATGCCCTCTGTCTTTCAAAGAAATAAATGAAAACACAGAAACAGCTGAAATGAAAGGAGCTGTACGGTATGACCTGCCCACAACAACAGGGGAGATGCGATTCCAGTAGCACAACACTAGTGTCCACAGCAGCTTCAGGGCACAGGCTGCAGACGGACCCAGGGAGGGAAAATTCATCAACGTGATGGTTTTAGCAAAGAGAAAATAAAGCTTATCAGCCTCCAGGAGAGGCTCTGAAAGCACAGGAAGCAAAGTCCTTCCTCAACCGAAAGCCTCCTGGAGCCAGCAGGTGGCAGGTCGCCAAGCTGACACACAGGCGGCAATCCAAGTCCAAGTCCTCAACCATGCCCCCAGTTCCACTGCCTGCGGACGCACCTGGGAAGGAGCAGAGGGTGGCCCAAGCACCTAGGCCCCTGCACCCTGGTGGGAGACCCGCAGGAAGTTCCTGGCTCATGAATTTAGCCTGGCCCAGCTCAGCGTTGTAAATGAGAATTCTTCCCTTGCCTGTCTTTCACATAAATACCTAGATGCTCCTCAAGGGCAGACATTGAGCACAGTGGTTATATCACCACTTTATCTGACAATGAAATAAACAAATATTTTCAGATTTATTTATTTTCTTTTAAAAGGCAGATTTACAGAGAGAGAAGGAAAAACAGATCTTCCATCTGCTCACTTCCCACATCACCGCAATGCTGTAACTGGGCTGCTCTGATGCCAGGAGCCTGCCACCTCCCATGGATCTCCCCCACAGGTCCAGGGGCTTAAGGCTGGGGTCATCTTTCATGGTTTCCCAGGCACATCACCAGGGAGCTGGATCAGAAGTGAAGCCAGGACTTGAACAGGCACCCATATGAGACGCCAGCACTGCAGGCAGAGGCTTAATATAAAACACCATGGTACTGGCCCAAAAAATAAATGTTTAAAAAAATAAACAAAACCTGTCAACCTGAAATCTTACATCAAGAAGTGATCTCACTCTCAGAGCATCAAGATCCCCCAGTTGCTCTGCAAGCCTCGGGTACAAGTGCAGCCAGCACAAGAATGTTCTGCTGGCCTCCAATCACTGACCTAGACACAGCCTCTGAGTACCTGGGCCTCTCCCTTCTCTGAGCACAGCCTCCCCTGGCAGGTAGGCAGGCAGGCAGGCAGGTGTCACGGATGTCGCTTGTAAGCCTCCTCCAGCCCTGACATCAGGGCGACTCCCAGCTAAGACAGCAGCGGCTCAGGAGCAGAGAATCTCACCACAGGCTCCCTGTCCTCTTCCCGGGTGAAGCCACTGCAGAAGTACCAGGCGCACAGGCACAGACGGAGCAGCAACACCTCACACAGAAGCCCTGATATCCAGGTGCTGCCTGCGCTCTGGAGTCTGGCATACTGCAGCATTACAGGATCTCGGCAATTCGCAAATCACTGACACCTCTCAACCACACAACAAACTGAGCAAAACAGCAAGCAGAAAGCAAGGTTGGACAGGCCAATACAATGAACCAGTCACAACGGGCCAACCAGACGAGAACTCTAAGGACCAGACAAGCTGGCTCACCAGCCATACTCGCCATCTCACGTTCTTCACCATTAACCTGAGGCTGAGCAGGCGGCGCTAAGTGTGAGACCTGGGACGGTGAGGCAGGAGCAAAAGCCAGCCCTGACCAGCATTCCAAGCTCCGTCCATCTACACTGACAGCCAGAGATGCACAGGAGCAGAGGAAGACACGAGACATACTCCGCTAAGACAACACGTCTGAATCCCAGCTTCTCAGACCAGCAGCCAAGCACTCAATTTCATGCCGTCCTGGGCTATCCTTCCCCTCGCTGTAAGGCAGGCAAAGTCCACAACGAGCTGACTTCTGACGAACTGACAAGACTACGTTAGCTGGCAAGGTGACCATCCAACCTTGCCTGTGTATTCACTAGGTTACAGAGGACTCATCCTTCACAGAACAGTCCCTCTCTGTGATATTAGGGCACAGCAGCACAGGAGTGCCCCAGGTGACTGGCAGGAAAACAGAGGCTTCAGCTACAAAGCCAGGAGAGAGTCACTGACCATGCTCAGACAGAGCCAATGAGCAGGTGGCAGCACAGGACCTGAGTACACAGCTGGACAGCAGAGACCAAGGTCCAAGACAAGCAGGAAGAAAGAGCCCACAGGACTCACCATCTACACCCCTTTGGGGAAAAGCAACAGGAGCAGCCCTGAGCCGCTAAGGGAAGGTTGCAGCCTACTGGGCACCACCGCCCACCAGCCAGTCTCTACCATTCTCCTCCACACAGCCAACCAGTAAAGAAAAGGTTCTAATCAGGTTCAAGCTAGAAATACCACTCACACGCATCAAGGTTTTCCCTTCCGTTCCAGACTATGTTTGTAGCGTTCACACCAGAAGTTTGACATTCACATACCACCGCCAGGAAAGCATGCCAGCAGGGATCCCTAAGCTCCCATTTAGGAAAATGGGTGAACAGAATCCTAACAGGTCACCAACATTCCGTCCCTGGTTTCATTCTAAACATCCAGCAACATCCAGAAGTTAGCACGGGGATAAGGAACAACAACCAACCGGGTCAGGGACACAGGATTATGCATCCACTTGTGACACTGACACTCCTGACCAGGAGTGCCGGTTCACACCCTGACTGTTCTACCTGCAACGCCCTTGGACAGAGAGCAGACAGTGACCGTCGCACAAGGGTCCTGGGTTTCTGCCACTCCTGGAGTTCCTAGTTCCTGTCTCCGGCCTGCCCCAGACCTAGCCGTGTGACCATGGAGGAAGTGAGACAGCAGATAGGTCTTTCCTCCCATGCCTCCCTGCTCTGCCTTTCACACTAATGAATCTGTTACCTTAAAAAAAAGGGTCAAGTAGAGCGCCTAGCGGCTAAAATCCTCACCTCGCAAGCACCAGGGTCCCATGTGGGCGCCAGTCCTAATCCCGGCAGCTCCACTTCCCATCCAGCTCCCTGCCTGTGGCCTGGGAAAGCAGTCGAGGACGGCCCAAATCCTGCACCCACGTGGGAGACCCAGAGGAAGTTCCTGGCTCCTGGCTTCAGACTGGCACAGCACCGGCCGTTGTGGTCACTTGAGAAGTGAATCATCGGCCGCAAGATCTTCCTCTGTCTCTCCTCCTCTATCTGCCTTTCCAACAAAAACGAATAAATTGTTTTAAACAATGAGTCAAACAATCATGAAAAGGCAGAGGCAAATTATGAGGACAACAATTTTAGCCAGTTTTGGATGTTTTCATATCCAAATATCAAAATACCAAATAGTTACACCTATGCACACTCTCAAAACACAAGGCGGAATCCCAGAACCCTTGATGCTCCCAATGTTGATACCCACCAGCCAGGACCCACTCTTTCCCCCCAACAGGGGAAGATGCAAAGAAGATCCTCCGGATTCTCGGAACAGTAAAATGATTGCTTTGTGACCACGTAACTTACATGTCAACATGAGAAAGAAAGAAAACTCTAACCCTTGGCTACCCCAGGAGGGGCATTTCCACAGGACAGGCGCAGCCGACCCAGCCTGGACAGGTGGGCACGGCGTCGCACTCCCGGCTCAGCAGGCTGGGGCTCTTCAGCCCGGCCATCATCAGCACTGAGCCCGTAAGCTGCAGAGAACAGCCTGCCCAAAACCTTTGCTCCCAATCTCACCCCAACCCTGTAAGAGCCTAAGTCCCCACCACTGCCCCCAGGGTCACAGCAGTCCCTGCACAGGCTAACAGGCTAGAGGCAGCCATCACCCCTCCACATACCTCTTCTCCAGCTTCCTGTTCCTCCCCTAAATCCACCTAAAGTGCTGCAACTCCTTTAACCTCAGAGGAAAGGCTGTCCCAGAGGCTCTTCTCCGCTCTCCCTTGCGGTCTACCAGCGACAAGAGCTGGAAAGCACAAAGTGGCCCTGGAGAGGCCAAAACTCACCTTACATCAACCAAGTCCCGGGTTTTCCCAAACGAGCAGACGCACACACTTCATGACAAATGCAGCAACCCTAACTCTCAGCCATTCTCCCTCACTGTTCCCAGGGCAGTGGGACAGCCTCCACAACACAGAGACCTGTGTGCTGCTGCTCCTCTCAACAAGGGCCTCAAGGTGACTTCCAAACGTGAAGGGTCAAGGGCCAGCACCACAGCCCAACTGGCCAATCCTCTGCCTGCAACCACCAGCATCCCATGTGGACATGCTGCTCCACTTCCCATCCAGTTTCCTGCTTGATGTCTGGGAAAGCAATGAAGGATGGCCCAAAGCCTTGGCACTCTGTACCCACAAGAGACCCAGAAGAGGTTCCTGACAGCGTCTGGCTCTGGATTGGCTCAGTAAAGGCCACTGTAGCCATTTTGGGAGTGAACTAACAGATGGAAAGTCTTTCTCAACTACTTTTTAAAATTTTATTAAAATTGGAAAGTTAGATATACAGAGAGGAGAGACAGAGAGGAAGATCTTCCGTCCGATGATTCACTCCCCAATTGGCCTCAACAGCTGGAGCTGCCAACCCAAAGCCAGGAGCCAGGAGCTTCTTCTGGGTCTCCCACATGAGTGCAGGGTGCCAAGGCTTTGGGCCGTCCTCAACTGCTTTCCCAGGCCACAGGCAGGGAGCTAGATGGGAAGCGGGGCTGCAGGGATTAGAACCGGCGCCCATATGGGATCCCGGAGCTTGCAAGGTGAGGATACTTTTGTTTCAGGTGCCTGCTAATGTGACTGGGGAAGCAGAAGATGGCCCAGGTCCTTAGGTCCCAGCACCACATGGAACACTGAATGAAGCTTCTGACTTCACCCTGGTGCAGCCCCAGTAACAGCAGCCATTTGTGGAGTGAATCAGTGGATAGAAGATCTCTCTAAATCTACCTCTCTAACTCTGCCTTCCAAATAAATATTTTTTTAAAACATTTAGACTGCAGAATAGATACAGTCTTTAAAAATGAGTAACACAGCAGCACACACTGGTTGGCTGAAGACCGGGGACAGAACAAACTGATCAACCAGCTACCCAATGAAGCTTGGCAGCAATGCCTGCTATGAAGACTCGGAGGTGGACTCTGACAGCCAGTTGACCTCGGAAGGATTTCCCATCCATGGAGCAGCGGTATCAGCAGCATCTCAGAACTACTGAAACTACACGAGCAGAACCCTCAGAAAACCTCCACAGTGGGCACCCTGGGGTGACGTCAGGTGGCAGTTCCCCATCTGGGCATGGTTTCTCCTCTTGTATACTCCTCCCCCCCACATTAGAAGAAAACATGGCCTCAAAGTTACTGTTCAAGGCCCACTGTGGTGCGGTGGATTAAGCCACTACCTGCAACTCCAGAATCCCATATGCCTATTAGGCTTCCTACAAATAACCCTGTGAAGGCAGTGGAGACAGCCCAAATATGTGGCCTGCTGCCCGGTGGCGCTCGGGTCCCTGGCTTGGGCCCCACACCATTAACTGATGTAGCAATTTTCAGGACAAATAATTCATCTCAACAAATAATTTTAAATAAATAAATTCTTAAAAAAGGAAAAATAGCTATCTTGTTCCCTTCCTCCAAACCAGGTAGCAAGCAAGCTTTCGTTGCTGCACAATTTCAGAGATCCAAGTCCAAAGCAGACCACTCCATCAGCAGGCAAGGCCTTCTGTGGGGGGCAGAGGAGGCAAGAAGGCATGCTGCCCAAGCAGGGGCGAGTGCATGAGGGGCCTTCCTTGCCAACACCTGCACTCCCAGACAGCCCCACGCCACTGACGAGCACAATCCCCACAAGAACTCACTCCCACCGTGGAAAATGACCTACAGGAACTGCCTGCCTGCCTGCCACATATCCACATTGCCCACCCCCACCTTGGTTCCACACCCAGTTCTACTAACGCACACCCTGGAAGGCAGTGCTAGCAGCAAGCAACAGAGACCTCACTATCCATGTGGAAGACCTGGACTGAACCCCAGGTCTGGCTTTTTCTCCAACTGGGGACCAATGCAGGCATTTCCAGAATGATCCAACACAAAGAATGACCCAACTCCCACTCCTTCAATAAGTTTTTTAAAAATGCAAAAATGCCATAGGAAAATAAACTTTTCATGATCTCTAATTAGTATACAAAAACTTGTGGGGTGGGTGCTTGGCTGACCAGTTAGGATGCCACGCCCCGTATCCAAGCAGCTCTGACTCCAGCTGACACACCCTGGACTGCAACAACCATCCATGTGGGAGAGCTGGCCTGAGCTCCTGCCTCCTGGCTTCCGTCCCCAAGGCCACAGCTGTACCAGGCGTCTGCAGAGTACCGGGACCACAGCTGGTCTGGGTCTCTTCCACTTTCCTGACTGGCAGAGATGTTTTCCAACCCCCCACCTGCAGAGGACAGGTACTGCAAGCATATCTGTAAGAAATCAAACTCCTTACACTGGTCACCACCTTCACACCTGCATCCAAACCTTGTCATTCTCCCTAAGCCCAGGAATTGGCCCACAATGCCCCAAAGAGAACAGGTATCACAGCCCCACAGCTGCCTTGGCACAGCCAGTGGCACCCTACCAAGCAGCATGCAAATGTGCCCCTTCTTGCCCCACCCACCCACTGCTGACAGCTGCTCTCCAGCTTCCGTCAGACCTCTTCACAAACACTTTATTACATGAAGGAGACAGAGAGGGAGAGTATGTCTACCAGCTGGGCCACTCCTTCCATGGCCCTGACAGCTAGCACGTCCTTCAAGTCCCCATGCAGGTGGCAGGAAACCAAGGAGTTGGGAGTGCACGGGAGACCCAGATGAAGCTTTTGGACCAGCCCAGCTCTGGCCACGGTGGCCATCTAAGGAGTGAACCAGCGGATGGAAGATTTCTCTCTCTTTCTGTAACCCTGCCTTTGAAATAAACCTTTTTGTTTTGAAAAAAAAATTTAAACAACAAGCAATGTTTGCTTTGATATAGATTCAATTAGTAAGCTCTATGAAAGTTCTGAATCTGTTAATTTTTTTAAACAAAGATTTATTTTTATTGCAAAGTCAGATATACAGAGACGAAGAGACAGAGAAGAAGATCTTCTGTCCGATGATTCACTCCCCAAGGGGTGGCAACGGCCAGAGTTGAGCCGATCCGAAGCCAGGAGCCAGGAGCCTCTTCCGGGTCTCCCATGCGCTGGTGCAGGGCCCAAGAGATCATTCTCTCTGTATCTCCTTCTGTGTATCTGCCTTCCCAATGAAAACAAAAATAACAATAAATCTTTAAATATATATCTATATAATCAGGGGAAAGAGGATAGGAGCTCGCATGCCAGGATCCCGTACAGACACCAGTTCCTGTTCCCACTGCTCCACTTCCCACCCAGCTCCCTGCACATAGCCTAGGAAAGCCAGAGGACGGCCCAAAGCCTCGAGATCCTGCACCCACGCAGGAGACCCAGAAGTTGTTCCTGGGGTTTCTGGCTTCAGATCGGCTCAGCTCTAGCCTTTGCAGCCACTTGGAGAATGAACTAGTAGAAGGAAGGTCTTTTTATATAAAGTAATTCTCTTAAAAAATAAATACATAAAACGCATAATCAAGAGAGCAAGGGCAGGCATTCAGCTCAACAATGGAGGTGTCTAGCCCCACACAACTCACAGATTCAGGTGCAGCAGCTGGGGACCCCCACCCACACGGAGAGACCCCAACACCAAAAGGACATCTGAGTCAAGCGCTCAGTTCTAACCGTGTGGGTATTTGGAGTCTGTGAACGAGACAGAAAAGGAAGCTCCATTTCACACCTCCTTCCCCCTCCCCATTCCCATGTTACTTCCCTCTCCCACTCTCTGGTTTTTCCGATAAAGATTATCATAAACAACTGTAAAACTCAAAGTAGAAACAGTGGCTGGATGGGTACTATAACACTGAAAACTGAAACAGCTAACCATCCTCATTAACACCAACAAGCCCTGAAAAAGTTCTACATGATGAAGAGTGAGAGAGGGCGGAGGGGAGAGGCAGAGCTCTCCTCCATCTGCTAGTAACAACAGAAGAAAAAGTAAACGTACCATGGGGAGCACCTCTGCCAGAGCCCACACCCTGGGAGCACCTCTGCCAGAGCCCACACCCTGGGAGCACCTCTGCCCGGAGCCCACACCCTGGGAGCACCTCTGCCCGGAGCCCACACCCTGGGAGCACCTCTGCCAGAGCCCACTTCCTGGGAACACCTCTGCCAGAGCCCACACCCTGGGAGCACCTCTGCCCGGAGCCCACTCCCTGGGAACACCTCTGCCCGGAGCCCACTCCCTGGGAGCACCTCTGCCCGGAGCCCAGTGCCTGGAAGACCCACCCCAGTCTCAGTTCACTTTCTATAGTTCTGGCTAGCTGAAGACAATCATGTGCAGAGATTTTAAAAGGAAAACTCCAGAAATGAACTACTTGTAAGCTCTGGCCTGGGTGCTGTTTTGAGAGTGTGAGGAGATCTTGCCCCAGGACATGAATCATCCCTTTGTCCATTAGTCACTGCAGTCCTCCAGGTTATCAGATTACCTGCACAGAAAACCCAGGGCCTGTGCTCAGCTGAATAGTGGCCTCAAAGCACAACCACAGCATGCCCACGCACGCCCTGTGTGCTCCATCTACACCAAACCATGTGGCTGGTCACCCCGTTCTTCCATCGCCAAGTGAAGGCCTGAGGCACCAGTGAACACCGCTCGCCCTGGCCAGGCTCAAGTTCACACACAGGACAGAGGGCACACCTCCCTGAGCTGTGGCAACTCAAGAATACTAGTTAGTGAACTTGACAGAGGTTAAAATAAGACATACACGTTTGAACGCAGAGTGACAGGAAAGACATTGGTTCTCATGCCAACAGCCAGGAGTTCATCAACCCCATCCTGTTGTCCCACATGGGTAACGGGAGAAGAATCCGGGGTGTGTTAGACCCTGGACCGGATCTGGGGAAGCCAGGGCACATCAGCAAAGACAGCACCCCTGCCCCAGGGCTGGTGCTGAGGCAAAGCAGATAAAGACACTGGCTGTTTCACTTCCAATCCAGCTCCCTGCCACTTGGGATGGCAGAGGGAGACGGCCCTAGCGTTTGGGCACACCACTCCTGGCTTCGGACCAGCCCAATTCCAGACACTGCAGCCATGTGGCGAGTGAACCAGGAGTGGCAGCCCCTAGAGAGATGCTCCCTCTCTGTGTGTAACTCTGCCTTCCAAATGAATACTTGAATCTTTTTTTTTGTGATGATTTTTTTAAGATTTATTTATTTATTTTTTATTACAAAGTCAGATATACAGAGAGGAGGAGGGACAGAGAGGAAGATCTTCCGTCTGATGATTCACTCCCCAAGTGAGCCACAATGGCCAGTGCTGCGCCGATCCAAAGCCGGGAACCAGGAACCTCTTCCAGGTCTCCCACACGGGTGCAGGGTCCCAAGGCTTTGGGCCGTCCTTGACTGCTTTCCCAGGCCACAAGCAGAGAGCTGGATGGGAAGTGGAGCTGCCGAGATTAGAACCGGCGCCCATATGGGATCCCTGGTGCGTTCAAGAGGAGGGCTTTAGCTGCTAGGCCATGGCGACGGCCCTTGATGATGATGTTTACACAGCTGATGCGGTGGGGGCTGGAGGACTATGGGAAAGGAGTGAGACCACTATCTTCACACCTTCCTTATCTTCTTCCTATATTTGGGAGGAGGGGGGAGACAAGGGAAGAAGTCACACCCAGCCTCCCAACTGTCCCAGTACCCAGGGATGGGGAACAGCCACCCAAAGTCATCTTAGAGTGCCCGATGTGGAGCAGAATACATAAATCTTTTTTAAAAAATGTTTTTTCTGTAAAGGACTGAGTGTTCCTACTAGTTATCACTATTTTTTTTTTTTTTTGGTCATAACATTTTTTAACAATCATACTTCTCTTTTAAGATTTTTTTCTTTAACTTTGAGACCAGTGTGGTGGCTCAGGGCTAAACCCTTACCTTGTAAGCACTGGAATCCCATTTAGGCATCAGTTCATGTTCCAGTTGCTCCACTTGCCATTCAGCTCCTGTGTGTGGCTTGGGAAGGCAGTGTGGGACGCTCCGAAGCACCCATGTGAAGACCTGGATGCTCCTGGCTCCTAGCTTCAAATCAGCTCATTTCTGGCAGTGAACCAGCAGGTGGAAAATCTTTCTGTCTCTCCTCCTCTTTCTGTAATTCTGACTTTCCATTAAGCATAAAATAAATCTTCAAAATAATGAAGAGAAAGATATTTAAAAAACAAAGAAAATTTAGAGAGCTGGATCAAAAGTGCAGCCAGAAACAGAACCAGTGCCAATATGGGATGCCAGTGCCTAAAAGACAGAAGATCAGGGCCTGGTGCGATAGCCTAGTGACAAAGTCCTCGTCAAGCAAGCACCAGGATCCCATATTGGCGCTGATTTGTTCCCGGCGGCCCCGCTTCCCATCCAGGTCCCTTCTTGTGGCTTGGGAAAGCATTTGGGGACAGCCCAAAGCCTTGGGACCCTGCACCTACATTAGAGACCCGGATGAAGCTCCAGGCTTTGGGCTTCGGATTGGCTCAGCTCTGGCCATTACGGGTGCTTAGGAAGTAAATCAGTGGACAGAAGATCTTCCTCTCTCTCCTCCTCTCGGTGTATCTGACTTTGTAATAAAAATAAATAAATCTTAAAAAAAAAAAAAGACAGAAGATCAGCCTACTGAGTCATGGTGCCAGCCCCAATCACCACTTTTCCTTCCTAAAAGTTTGTGTAAACACACACACACACACACACACACACACACACACACACACACGAAAGAGTTCTGCAGGGAGAGATATTCCACCCTCGGCTCACTCTCCAGATGGAACCCAACCAAAGTCAGGAGCGTCTTCCAGATCTGCCACAAGGCTGGAATGGTCCTAAGATGTGGGCCACCAGCAGGGAGCTAGACCCTCAGCAGAACAGCTAGGACACACAGCATGTCAGCATCGCAGCCGCAGTGTTACCCACTGCATGATACCAGCCGCAGCTACTCTTCCTGAGGCGAATTCTTGTGAACTAAATCTCAGTTACACACGTATTTATGTCAGGCCAGGACTGCAGGAAACCAACCCCAGCATAAGTGCGGCGTGCATGTAGACGACACAGCACGTTCTCCAGTGCCTGCTCCTCCGACACATCTGCACACAGGCCCGGGAGCGAGCTGCTCTCAGACCCTGACTGAATTGAACATGTGTTCTAGAATCCAGAGCGCCACTGGGGCACAGCCAGTGAAGCCCACCGGGTGCCAGGCATGTCCTGGCAGCTCTACTTACAATGCACTTCCCTCACACAATGCTTAGGACCCTGCAAATAAGTAAAAACAAAACCTTACAAAAAACAAAGAAGACTGCACCACAGACACCCCAAGAACAGAATGGGAACACAGGCCAGTCCAGGCAGGGCACTGCACTCACCAAGACCTCAGAGATCAGCAGGGTTGGGAGGGGACCGGGGGGATCGCAGACCCTGGCTGTAGACAGCTCTCAGCCCTTCCTGCCCTTGGAAAATCAGACTAAAACACCCTGAACTATTTATTCACAGAGCCAGCTCCAGAATCTAGACTTGTTACACCTATGGGTGTCAGATTCCAGCCACACTCATTCCTTCCATCCAGCTGCAGCCCAGGAAGCTGAAGTAACCCAAGTCCAGTCCACTTCCAACCACACCAGTCCTTACAAAGGAATATTTGCAATTACATAACAGGCTTTATTTTAGAAATCATAAACCTCATCAAAAGTAAGTTTATTGTTACAAAATCATAAATCTGGGCCTGGCACAGTAACCTAGTGGCTAAAGTCCTCGCCTTTCATGCACCAAAATCCCATATAGATATTGGTTCATATAAAGGCTGTTTTACTTCCCTTCCAGCTCCCTGCTTGTGGCCTGGGAAAGCAGTCGAGGATGACCCAAAGCATTGGGATTCTGCACCCGTGTGGGAGACCCAGAAGAAACTCCTGGCTCCAGGCTCTGGATCAGCTCAGCTCCAGTTGTTGTAGCCACTTGGGGGGTGAATCATCAGACAGAAGGCCTTCTTCTCTACCTCTCCTCCTCTCTGTACATCTGACTTTGCAATAAAAATAAATCTTTAAAAAATCATAAATCTACACATGAAAGGAATAACACAGACCCTATTTTGATGTGCTTCCCTCCAAAGGGATGACCACCAGGCCCAGCGCCATGGCCTAGCAGCTAAAGTCCTTGCCTTGAACACGCTGGGATGCCATGTGGGCACCAGTTCTAATCCCGGATGCTCCACTTCCCATCCAGCTCCCTGTTATGGCCTGGGAAAGCAGTAGAGGATGGCCCAAGTGCTTAGGACCCTGCATCCTCATGGGAGGCCCAGAAGCAGCTCTGGATCAGCTCAGCTCTGGCCATTGTGGCCATTTGGGTGAACCAGTTAATGGAAGACCTACTCGGTCTCTGCTCTCTTGTAAAATCTGCCTTTCATATCAGTAAGTCAATAAATCTTAAAAAAAAAAAAAAATGTGAAACATTCAGAGGCCCAGATGCTAATCCGCTGTTCTTGCCTTTGGCCAGGGGTGTTCCAAGATAGGGGTCAAGAACAGCAGCAAAGAGCCTCCCACCCAAGGGTTCTCAATGCCCTAGAATGCACAACCAGCGTACGGGGTAAGCCAGACTGCTCCTGACCTTCTGCCCCTGCTGCTACTCAACTTCCAGACAGTTCTCTTGAAGGATTTCCCCTATCTCCTGTTCCATCCCACACCTTTTATCTAAGTTTCAAAGGCAGAGATGGGAGGAAAACAGCAACATTTCCCAGCCACATAAACTTAAGTTCAAGACCCAAAGTTTGCGCTTTTAATATCACTCCAGTACCTCTCTATAGGAGGCTTAAACAAGTCAACAGATAACTCAGAGTGCTGGGTGGGGCCTAGGCAACCATCCTTAAGCTCCATCAGGGTGGGGGCAGCAATTAATTCTGATGACCCTCATAAGCAAGTGTGGACGAAGTTCTGGGTGAGAGGCGAGCAGCACTAGCAGGAGGCTGGCATTACGGTAGAGCAGGTTAAGCCCGCATCCAGGAACATGGATTCGAGTCCAGGATGTCCCACCTCCGGTCCAACTCCCGGCTAATGGCCGGGAAAGCAACAGAACCTGGCCCAGCTCAGACACTCCAGCATTCGAGGAGTAAGTCAGCAGATGGAGCACCACTCTGCCTAACTCTGCTGCTCAGGCATACAGACAAAACCTGACAGCCACACTTGATCAGAACACCACGTCAAGGCCAGCCCCAGCTCCCAGCCCAGGATGGCTCCAGTGTCCGTCCTCACCCACAGAGACCAGACAGAGGGCCAGGCTCCTAGCTCCAACCTGGCCCAGCCCAGGCTGTGGGAGCTATCTCACACTGGTACTGCGGCTACCAAACAAATCTTTGACAGAGAGAAAAGATGAGTGAGGAGTTGGTACCACATTGTAGCAATGTGAGCCTTTCCCTACAGCACCAGCCTCCCTTCCAGCCGCCAGAGCATGTCCCAGCTGCTCCTGCAGACACCTGGACACAACCCGGGCCGCACCTGCATGGGAGACCCAGAGAACGAGCCGAGCTTTGGACTGGCCAAGCCCCAGCCATTTGGCCAGTGAACTAGCAGATGGCAGATCTCTCTCTCTCTCTCTCTCTCTCTCTCTCTCTCTCTCTCTCTCTCTCAGTGTCCTTCAAAAACAATGAGATAGCATTGTGGCACAGCAGATCAAGTACCATGTACCACCCCTGCCTCCAGGCAACGTCAAACCCCTCAGGGCCTGCACTCAAGTGGGAGACCTAGACAGGGTTCTAGGTGCCTGGTTTCAGCCCCATCCCAGGCTGCAGCCATTGGGGTAGGGAGCCAGTGAATGACAGAACTTATCAGGATGCCTTTTCAATAAATAAATCTTCAAAAACTCAAGAATCAAAGGCTACAAATGATTCACCTCCAAATCACGCAACAAACCAATCCGGTTGAAGAAAGAGGCAAAGACCGTGAACAGATCTAGCTAGAAAGAAACTCAAACAGCCAACAAACATGAAACGATGCACAATACTGAGCCCAGCGCAATAGTATGGTGGTTAGGGCCCTCGCCTTGCACACCCCGGGATCCCATATGGGCGCCGGTTCTAATCCCTGCAGCCCCACTTCCCATCTAGCTCCCTGCCTTTGGCCTGGGAGAGCAGTCAAGGACGGCCCAAAGCCTTGGGACCCTGCACCCGCGTGGGAGACCCAGAGGAGGTTCCTGGCTCCCGGCTTCAGATTGGCTCAGCTCTTGCTGTTGTGGCCACTTGGGGAGTGATCCAGTGGTTGGAAGATCTTTCTCTCTCTGTCTTGCCTTCTCTCTGTAAATTTGACTTTCCAATAAAAATAAATCAATATTTTTTAAAAAACTTTTTTAAAAGTCCAGCAATCCCACTATGGGCCTATAAACCACAAACACATGAAACCATTTTTTCAAAGAGATAACCTGCTCCACCAAGCTTCTTTTTTAAAAAAAAAAAAGATTTATTTGTTTTTTATTGCAAAGTCAGATATACAGAGAGGAAGAGAGAGAGGATGATCTTCCATCCGATGATTCACTCCCCAAGTGATCACAAAAGCCAGTGCTGCGCCAATCCAAAGCCAGGAGTCAGGAGCTTCCTCCAGGTCTCCCACGCGGGGGCAGGTTCCCAAAGCTTTGGGCCATCCTCGACTGCTTTCCCAGGCCACAAGCAGGGAGCTGGATGGGAAGTGGAGCTGCCGGGATTAGAACCAGCGCCCATATGGGATGCTGGTGTTCAAGGAGAGGACTTTAACCGCTAAGCCATGGCGCTGGGCCCTTCACCAGGCTTCTAACAGCACTGCTCACAACAGCCAAAACAGGCAACCAACCCAGATGTCCATTTCCACACACGCAGGAAGGTCTCAGACACAACGAGACGTTATTCTGCTATTGAACGGAGCAAGACGGTACCGTCTGCAGCACATCACATTAAGTGCAGTTTGTCAGACACAGAAAAACAAATCCTGCAGCTTATGCCTTGTATGTGAGAGCAAAGCTTTTACAAAGACAAAAAATGCCCAGGTTTATCAATTTTGCTGCAAATAGTGTTCTGCCAAACTCGGGGTTTTTTTTAAAGATTTATTTATTTTTATTACAAAGTCAGATATACAGAGAGGAGGAGAGACAGAGAGGAAGATCTCCCATCCAATGATTCACTCCCCAAGTGAGCACAACGGCCGGTGCTGTGCCGATCCAAAGCCAGGAGCCGGGAGCCTCTTCCAGGTCTCCCACACGGGTGCAGGGTCCCAAGGCTTTGGGCCGTCCTCGACTGCTTTCCCAGGCCACAAGCAGGGAGCTGGACGGGAAGCGGAGCTGCCGGGATTAGAACCGGCGCCCATATGGGATCCTGGAGCATTTAAGGCAAGCACTTCAGCTGCTAGGGCACGCCGCCAGGCCCCAAACTCAGTTTTAAATCTCTGCCAGACCAATTGGTAGGAACTGCTTAGTACTCTAGTTTACAGTTGCGTTTGCATAAATGCAGCTAAACATCGCTTCACGTGATCACTGCTGATAGTATTTGCTGCTTCACAAGGGTCCTTTCACGCTCATTCACCTAACTGCTTAACACTAACAGGAACCAAAAATGTTACCTCAAAGAAAAATAACCAGGAACCAAGCTCCTGAAGCTCAGAGTTCTCTAGGAGTTGGTGTAGATGTGCCAGCACTGAGGAGCAGCCTGCCCCAAACTGAGCGGTCAGCCTGCCGAGGCCAAGCCAACTACAAGGGCCCCGTCCCTAACAGTGGGCAGCGGTATTGGGGCCAGCTCCCCAGGACTCGGGAGGTATGCAGGCAGCAGAGGCCAGCGCCGACATCCGGGTCACTCCACTTGCAGATGACGCTCCACAGACTCAGGCCCTGCTAGCTACCAGGGAACAAGGTAGACTCCCCGGTTCCTGGCTGCACCCTGGCCCAACTCTTGCAGCTATGAGACAGTAGCTACTTGAAGAAGGAGCCAGCAGACGCTCGCTCTCATTCTCTCTCATTCTGTTCCCTGTCCTTTAAATGAACATCTCATTTATAAAAACAAAACAAAACACTATTTTGCCTAAAGGTGAATTATAAAATTTTAAACTCAAAGTGAAGAAAACTGCAGACCTGTGACTGCGTTCAGGGAGTCTGGGGTCAGGCACCTCAGAGAGGACCAGTCTTCAGAGCCCAGCACTCACGCAACCCTGTTCTCTCAGCCTAGAAAGGGTTTCCACAACCATTACCCTCCAGCTGCAGGAGTCCCCAGAGATGAGGACTCACATCCTCTTTCAGTTTGCTTTTTTTTAAAGATTTATTTTATTTTTATTGGAAGTCAGATATACAGAGAGGAGGAGAGACAGAAAGATCTTCCATCCAATGGTTCACTCCCCAAGTGACGGCAAAGGCCGGTGCTGTGCCGATCTGAAGCCAGGAGCTCTTCTCTTCCAGGTCTCCCCCATGTGTGCAGGGTCTGAAGGCTTTGGGCCGTCCTCGACTGCTTTCCCAGGCCACAAGCAGGGAGCTGGATGGGAAGTGGAGCTGCTGAGATTAGAACCAGCGCCCATATGGGATCCTGGTGGGTTCAAGGCAAGGACTTTAGCTGCTAGGCCACCGCACCAGGCCCCTCTTTCACAGTTTTAAGATAAAACTTTGGGGCCCCAAAGATCTTCCTCTCTGTCTCTCCTCCTCTCTGTATATCTGGCTGTAATAAAATGAATAAATCTTTAAAAAAAAAAAAAGATAAAACTTTCGGCCTTGCGCAGTGGCCTATCAGCTAAAATCCTTTCCTTGAGCGTGCTGGAATCCCACACAGGATGCCAGTTCTAATCCCAGCACCCCTGCTTCCCATCCAGCCCCCTACCTGTGACCTGGGAAAGCAGTCGAGGACAGCCCAAAGCCTAGGGACCCTGCACCCGCATGGGAGACCCAGAGGAGGTTCCTGGCTCCTGGCTTCGAATCAGCTCAGCTCTGGCCGTTGCAGTTACTTGCGGAGTGAATCATTGGACGGATGATTTTCCTCTCTGCCTCTCCTCCTCTGTGTATATCTAACTTTGCAATAAAAATAAAATAAATCTTAAAAGAAACAAAAAAAGATGAAACTGCAAAGGGGATCCCGGCATGGTAGCCGACTAGCTAAGTCCTCGCCTTGCACATACCGGGATCCCATAAGGGTGCTGGTTCGTATTATGGCAGCCCCACTTCCCATCCAGCTACCTGTTTGTGGTCTGGGAAAGCAGTGGAGGACAGCCCCAAACCTTGGGACCCATAACTCACATGGGAGACCCGAAGGAGGCTCCTGGCTCCTGGCTCTGGATCAGCTCAATTGTGACTGCTGCGGCCACTTGGGGAGTGAACCAGAGGATGGAAGAATTCTGTGTCTCCTTTTGCTGTAAATCTGCCTTTCAGATAAAATTACATAAATCTAAAAAAATAAATAAATAAAAAGTACAAAGGGTTCAGCAGGAGCGCTCAGCTGTTTAACCCTCTCTTTCCAAGCTCCGTGATCCCACATGGGCACCCGGGAACATCCTGTTCACTTCACTGCCCACCTAGCTCCCTGCTCGTGGCCTGGGAGAGCAGAATGAGGGCCCAAAGCCTTAGGACCATGCACCCAGGCAGAGACCCTGGCTCCGGATCAACTCAGCTCCGGCAATTGTGGCCACTGGGGGAACGAACCAGCAGATGGAAAATCTTCCTCTCTAAGTCTGCTCTCTGTAAATCTGCCTTTCCATTAAAAATTTTTTAATCAATTAAAAAAAAAAGTGTTAAAAATTCAATTGTACAGAGATCCCATCTGAAACTCAGTAATGAAAACACCTTCAGACCTCGCCTAGTGAGTCGGCCGGCCAGGCGGTCAGCGGCCTTCTCACTGCTGCCAGCGGGACCCGTGGGAGCCGAGGCTGAGAGGACGCGGGGAGCACAAGCTCAGCACTCCCTAGGTGCCCGTCTAGATGACCACAGCTGCCTGCCCACATGCAAAACCAGCCTCACAGCTGGACATACCCTCTGATGCCCAATCTACTTCCAAATGCAAGGCAAGAAAGGGTACCTCACCCGCAGAACGGCCTCACTCACAGCCCACATGGCAGCCACAGCTCAGGAGTTGAAACCCTGCCTTCTGCAGGCAAGGTTTAAACCACCGTTCAAAAAAGGAAAGGAGCCTCTCGGAAGTCCCACGTCTGGGTTCATTCTGGTCACCCTCCCGGGACGCAGAGGCAGCAGGAACAGGACAGCCTCCAGCACCTGGCCCTTTGTCTCCTCCATCCCGTCCAACCCACAGCTGACTTGGGGGGGGGGGGGGGAAGAGCCACACCACTGGCCCAGGGCGCCTGCCTCCTCCTCCAGCCCCCCAGAAACCAGACCAGGGAGTGTCAGAAGGCCACAAGTGAGCTGCCCAGACGCGTCCTGCACGCGAGGGGAGGGCCTTCTGCGTCCAACACAGACTCCGCGGAAGCTTTGCAAAAACACAAACAAACAAAAACGCTGTCACCGGGCAGCAGGAAAATCACGGGCCTCCCCCACGACAGACACAAGCTTTATCAACAAGATCCCTGAGAAGGGCCTCATCCATGTGGCAGGACGAACCCGCGCGCGCACACTCACATACACTCCCTCACACACACTCACATCACTCACACACACACACACAGCTACCGCCCTGCCAGGGATGATGAAATGAGGAACGGAAATTAACATTTCAGGCAACGTCTCACATTGTTCCTGGAGGCCCAGGGCTGCAGCCGCCGCCGCCTTCCTCCCACTCGCCCCCAGCCCCCCACCGCCCGCATTCCTGCCCTGCCGAGCCCCCGGT